>NC_141606.1:52415360-52733168 GCF_047967505.1 Dipteris shenzhenensis
AAAAATGATGTTTTATCAATTTATATAATCTCTGGGTTTTGATGTGATATGTTGGTTGTAGGATATCTTATGGGTTGATGAACATACCGAATGCAAGGGTGGAACCAGAGGGTCTTCTGGTGGGAGGATGGCTTTGATCGGCCACTACATCAAGAGAGTGGCTCAACAAATTTTGGTGTTCCATCGACAATTATCGCCGGATGGAAAGATGAATATCATGAAGTTCAAGGTCCTCAGTCGAATGGTGAAGATGAGGCCCATCCATCATACTGCAAATCGTGTTGTTCTGTGGTTAGGGATAGTGTAGCTTTATTTTTGTTCTCAGACACACGATCCAATCCTCTCCATAGTATCATAGCTATTGCAGGGCTACCTGGCATTATAGATCCCCAGGCTATAGAGAATGAAATTGTGCAACCCTCTCTACTTCAACAAGCAAAAAATGGATCTGAGCCAAGCAGGAAGAAGCATAGACTAGAGTAGCTTGTGCGTTCAAGTGGGTGCTCTTTTTAATCTACTCTATGTCAGTAAAAAATACCATTTTTAATTTTTTTCTCTTCCTGCTATAGAACATTGTTTCCTTTTCCATGTTAAGTAAAATTGAGTACTATTTCCTATTTCATGTTCTATTGAGATTTGATGTTTATTATTTTATTTTGCTATTGTATACATCATCAAAAAGTCTTTCGTAAAGTACATTAAGATTTCATGTAAATAAATTAATAGATTGCAAATACGCTGAGAATAAATTTGAGATTGCACATACAAAGACAATTCAAAAATAGACATTTTATTATATTGAAAAGAGGCTGATACAAGATAGATGCTTGTACACAGAGTATATGAACTCTAACTATCACCCAAGGTGGAGCATACAACATCCCTAAGTGCCCTTGGGCTTCCTAAGATGGTAAACTGCATGTTTGAGGCAGTCACCGTGACCCTTTTCCTATGGATGGAAGCCAGTTGGGTGTCATCCATGAGGTCTACTAGGTAGGCCTCAACTGCATGTTGCATGGCAAGCAAGGCATCTTTAGAAATATGCTAGGAAGCCTCCACAACTCTGCACCTGTAAAATCGGGATGTTGAGCTAAGGTTGAGGTCCTACATGACCTCATGTACCACCCTTGCGAAACTCTCCATCGGGATGAGCTGATCGATGGACTTTTGAAACTTTCTCATCTCCCGAAGTGCCACCATCCCCAACTTGAATCTGTATCACCTCACTAGATGAGGGCCTCTTTGCCCTTGATGTGGAGGGCCTCTTCCTAGATGTTGAGGGCCTCTTTGCCTTATACCTGGAGCTCGGACACCTCTCCCCCATTGGCGTGGACCCTGATTGTCTGTTCTTGCCTTGGTCCTCTACTCTGTCCTTCGTTGTTCCTCTTCCTCGTGCTCCTCCTCTATGCTCTTTGAGTCAAGGATCTTCTTGTGCCTTCCTCTGTCCCTCTTGTGCCTTCCTCTGTCCCTCTTCTTGTGCCTTCCTCTGTCCCTCTTGCTCCCTGTCTAGCCTCCAAATGGGCAGTTTCTCCCTTCGACGAGGATCATCGGGGGGAGAGGGGGGAGGCTATCACTCTCTGTCTCTGAGTCTAGAGGTGGGTCTCGCTATGCCAGTCTCCATGGTTCCTTGATCTTGGGCCTCTAGCCATGGGGGATGGAGAGAGTGTGTAAGAGAAAGGGTGAGGGTGCGAGAGATAGGGTGGAAATGTCACATGCAAGTGGGAGGTGGTGTGGGAGTGGAGAGCTCTTTAAACGATGAAATGAAAATGAGGGCCCATTCTTTTATATAGGGCCCAAAACCCTAATTTTTAAAAATACTTGTTTCAATAAAAACTCTAAAAAAAGTAAAATTAGTGCAACCTTGATCTAAATACTTATAATTAACATCCAATAACACAAAATTTCTCATTTATATTGCAACTCATGGCCATTATACATTGGCTTTACTGCAAATTACATAACTAAAATTACAAAATCATAGCTCCCATACTAATGGCTCCAAATTGGGACGTTGAATTCCATGTGGATGCGGATGGTTCCAAATATGTAGTAGGGAGTGTGTTATGCCAACCTAGCAAATACAACAAAGATTACCCAATCCACTTTTGCAACAAGCAACTAGTTGAATGACATGGAGGTCAATTACACTACCACTGATAGAGAAGCCCTAGCAATTACAAAGATTACCCAAACTACTTTTGCAAGCAAGTAGTTGAATGATGTGGAGGTCAATTACATTACCATTGAAAGAGAAGCCCTAGCAATTGGACATCTATAGTGTGAAGCAATTTTAACATTATTTATTGGCCATCAACTTCCACATCAAGTCCTATTGTAGCTTGTGAATAGACCATCTACCACCAGTCTATGGATTCTACTACTCCAAGAATTCAATTTCAAGATAATGTGCTAAGGAAAGGAGCTCAACACTACATTGTGGATCATATGTCACAATTGATGATAGGAGAAAAACAAGAAGGAATACAAGATGACCTACCAGTGCCTCTTTGGTTCAAATCGATGCTATAACCAAATGGTGTGCAAACATCATTGGGTATTTAATGATAAGAAGACCACCCCTTGAACTGAGACCAGTGGAGGCAAGGAAACTAGTTCTAAAAGATGCCCCTATCAAACTAATTGCATGTCAACTATAAAATATGGGCAAGGATTAGATCATAAGAAGATGTGTTATGCCTCTTGAAATCATGCCTATCATAAGAGAAGTCCATGATGGCATTCTAGGAGGACACTTTGTAGGGGAAGCGATAGCAAGAAAAATCCTCTTGGTAGGATATCGATGGCTAACCCTTTAGGCAAATGCTTATGACTATGTAAAAGATGTGATGTATGCCAAAGAACAATCAAACTGCAACACAAGGATTTCAACCCCTTAATAATAGTTGCTGCATAAAAACCATTTGAAAAATGGGGGATTAATTTTGTGGGACCCAGACATCCAACTGCAACAAAGGGAACACCAGCACACTACATCATCGTTTATGGACTACTTCACAAAGTGGACTAAAGCTAAAGCAGTAAGAAAAGTTGATGCCAAAAGAACAACAAAGATCTTGTATGAAAATGTGAGCACACGGTTTGGATGCCCCATTGAAATTGTGTCAAATATAGGCACACATTTTGTCAATGAGGTGAGCAAGGAACTTTTGTCTTTTGTCTGGCTTTGTGGTTATCCATAGAAAAAGCACACCATACTATCCAAAAGGCAATGGACAAGCCGAGTCCACCAACAAAGTATTATGTGTTGTCCTCACTAAGATAGTGGAACCCAATAGATCTGGTTGGTAGACAATCTTAATGTAGCCTTATGGGCATATTGTACCACATAAAGGTCAGTACATGATATATGCCTTTCCAATTGGTGTATGGCCTTGAATTAGTGATCCACTAGAGTTTATAATACCAAGCCTACGCATAGCAATACATGAACACAGGGGAGGCCATGAGTCCCACAAGGAAAGACTATATATTGGAAAAGAATACAGAGACAAGGTTTGTTTCCTACCATGCCATTAGTAGAAAAACAAAGAAGGAAGGCATGGTTTGACAAAAACCTTAAGGATAAGGAGATCAAGGAAGATGCCCCAATTCTATTATATAATGCCAAGATCCACAAGGGAAAGCTCAAATATCTAGGTCAAGGGCCATATAGAGTCAAAAAGATGAATCCGATTGGAGATGTGCTGCTAGAAACACTGGATGGAGTCTACTTCACCCACGATAATAACTGGGAGCCAATTGAAGCACTAATACATCAATAGCAAGCCATCCCTAGTAATGGTGAAGATTTGGGAGTCTCAAATTTCCCTAGCTATAGCACTAGATTGTATCATGAGCACTCACTGGCATATGTACATTTTCACACATAAAGGAAGGTTCAATCAATTTCAACCCAAGTCTCAGAGGTGATGACTGAGTCCTAGCTGCCCTATGAGCTCCCTACCAAATTAAGCATATAAGAGGAACTCCCACCTCACTAGTCATGCTTAGAGCACTCACACATTTTGAGCACCATGAATAAATTACACAAATAAAATCCCCAAGAGAAACTTGCTTTGGTCCACACACACGGCACCTTCATCACAGAATGAGTAAAATGGATCAACAACTCACACAAGAAACATGCATTGTTGGCATGTGGTACTCTTGACACGTGGAACTATTGGTGCATGGCACTATCAAACTAGGACCTAATTCATGTGTGAAATGCTAGGCTAAGATAAGTCAATAATATGGGAAAAAGGCCTACATCACCATTGACAAAGCGCCACTATGCTGAACGGCCCCAGAACCTCAACATCAATAGCCCTCCCCAAATCACCAACCTAAAGAAGAATAAGATCTAAAATCACCAAACCATACATTAACCCCAAGGCAACCATGGATGTTATTCTAGGCAGTGACAATGACGACGAGGAAATTAATGCAACATGCCTCGGAGAGATGCTGCAAGCCTCGGAGACCCTGGAGTTAAGAGACCTAGATGTAGAGCCATCGACGATGCAGAATGCAGACCCATATTAGCTTGATTCCCAAGCCAATAAGGAGCTAACAATAGAGAAAACAATACAACTTATATGGCCATAAGTCTCAATGTTGAACATGTTAGTCAGTGCATGCAACTTCTTGTAGTCCAAGCACCTAGGAATCGTATTTTAGAAGCTACAATCCTTGTTACCAACACCTGCTATGATAGAATACATCATTCAATTCATAATTTCATATCAAAGAGAAGGCGAAGTATGGCACAATGATGCATAGTCAAAAGCCTATACAAATCTACCTCAATAGATCAACGATGCAAGAAACTTTCTCAATTCCAAAGTCACAAGAAGAATATCCAATTTAACATTTGGATGCAAGATGTATCACAAATGGAATGATAGAGCTTAAAAGATAACAAATAAATGCATAAATGTAGATTCCACTCGAGAAGATGTCCCCCCAAAAGGTTTAGAGACCCAAGAAAGTGTAAAGACTCTTACCCACTAGTAGGTTTCCTACAAAAGAGGTCCCACCCTTGAGGTTCCTACAAAAAGTAGAGGGACTCTTATCCAAGAGGTCTCCTACAAAAGAGGTCCCACCCTTGAGGTTCCTACGAATTGTGGAGAGACCAATATTTATAAATATCTATCAATGGAATGAAGCTCCCACTCTTTGGCATTCAATGTTCATGTGACCTATCTCCATTGTGTCCATGCTCCCATACACTATTGTGTTCTAGCATCCTTTTCCTTGCACTCCCTACCCTTGTGCTCCTTGCTCCCATCTCCTCCTCCTCCTCCTCCTCCTTCTTACTCTTCCCTCCTCCTCCTCCCTTTGCCTTCTCCTCCCTTTTCCTCCTTTCTCCCTTGATCCACCTCCTCAACCCTTTACCCTTGAAGTCATGAAGGAGACTAGCTCTCCACTCCTCAATCTTGAACTACTCCTAAATCCTACAACCCTTTCTAAACCCTAGAAATCCTAGCTACCCTTCTCAACCCTACAAACCCCTTCTAAACCCTTGAACTCTTGTGTAGGCGAGAGCCTCTATCCATCATTGTGATCAATCCCTCTTTCTCACATAAGTGCACACAAGAGCTATTTTCCATGATTTAGCCTACATCTCTCATTGGAATACAACCTAAGGACCTATTGTACACTTGTGAAAACCTATGCTACAATGAGCTATGACACGAGTCTAGGTGACCAACCCCTTCAGAACCTAGATGTGGGATAGACAGAGATGATAACAAGCTCAAGCACTCATCCTCCTCATGGCTTGAGCTTGAAGGGGAGTGTTGAGGTGTATGGAGACACATGTCTATATCACTTGCTCATCACTCATAGTCAAAGAACATTGGTTAGCAATAAGCAAGACACACTACTTATCTTATCCCACATTCTAGATGTAGTTGTGTTGTTGTTCTAGTACCCACGTATATATGGCACACTTATTCTATGTTGTATTTGGTGAGATGCTTATTTTAGAATAACAAGAAGGCTTCCTTCATCTTCCCCTCTCTTGCTATGTGTGCTCTACATGATTCATGCCACTTTCGTAACTCAAATTGGACTAATTAGTTTTGGTTTATGTGGGTCTAGTTGGGGGAAATTTTTCAGGTCCCTTAAGAAGATTGAGAATAAATTCATTAAGAGGAAGTCTAAGAGGCCTTCCTTAAAAGGTTTCCTCATGTTAGTGAATCACTTTATAGCCTCATCATTGGTGTATGTGTGTTTAGTAATTTTTTTTCAAGAACATCTCTAGCTAAAAGTAAGAAGATGATTTGGTATTTTTTATGGTGGTAGCAGATCCATTCTATTGATTGGTCCACGATTCTTCTCCCTCAATGTAATCGAGGGATGGTCTTGGAGGACTTTAAAAGTAAATCCAGAGGAGTTTGCTTTAAGTCGATCAATAAATTGGATCCAAATCAACCTTGGTAAGTTATCATTTGGTGGTGGCTAATTTTGAAGGGAGTGTCAAGAATCAAAGGAGAAGGAGTCAGATGGCAAGACGTCTTATTTGTTGCTGATGGAGATTTCAAATTATCAGAGTCATAGGTTGTTAGAAAATTAGTGTTGGTTTGGAAGGCTAACGTCTCCAAGCCAAATGGAAAGGGATGAGAAATTCGGTAGGTGATGCCTCCCTAGATTTTTCTATCTAGCTGTCTAAAGCTCCATACATAGATAATGTGGCCCTGCTAAGTAAAAATAGCAAGACTACTAGGGCTATGTATAGGAAGGGAGTGAGGAATTTTTATGACACTTTGGATAGCAAGAGTCAAAGCTGGGGAGATGTTGAGTTTATAGCTAGTAGGTTCTAGTTAACTCGGACAGAAAGTAACTTTTTATATGAAGTAATAGTTAAGATCAAGGATGAGTGGTCGACGAATCCATCCAAAAGAAATATGAGTAGACTTGCAGGGTCGGTTAATGCAAGACGCAAGGCTCTCAAGAGGTCTATATGCTGTGATCGGAAGGATATTGTGGTTGGTAATGCTTTCAATCAAGCTAGATTGAGGTAGAACCCCTTTGCTCCATTTGATAGAGTGGAGACCTGGGCATGGAGATGCATGGGTGTGGGGTCAAGGAAGATCAATTTCCTACTCTGGATGGTAATAATGGGTAATCCCCCTATTAGAACCCAGTTGACTAAATGGCTCGATGTTAATTCGATGTGTTTTTTGTAGGAGGATGCCAAAATTGGATTATCATGTGCTGTGGGATTGCCTTGAGGTAAGAGGTAGTATGGAAATCAATTATGAAATGGCTTGATAGTACTAATTTGGGGATCTGTTAAATAGAAACAAGCTCTACTTGGAGATTGCATGGGCTTGAATGATATTCAATATGCAAATTGAGGTATTTCACTAAGGGAGATTTGGTTTGCCCAGTAACAATAAGGCATCTAGGAGTATTCTTGTTAGGAAAGATATGCCCAAAGAGAGAAGAATATTGCAATAGAAGTAATGCACAAAGGAAGAAGGGAGAATGATAGCTGAATAGCAACTACTGTAAACGTTTTAAAAAGTGTTGATGTTTCATGTTGAGACAAGATTTGTATCTTTTTCTTGTTAATTTTAAATTTTGTTGACCATTTATTTTAATTTTTTTAAATGCAAGACAAAATTTGTCAAGCTTGAGAGGAGGATTATGCCTCAAACATTGAAGAAAAGTTGCTTGCAATGAACATTATGCCATTTGCATTGTTTGAAGCACTACGGGTAGTAGTCAAACGGAGGTTTGAGGCCAAAGAACCATAGCTAAGATTTTTGTAGAGCTTTACTAATGAAGAAGAAGGCAAATGAGAGGTCAAAGAAGAGCTTGCAAGCCGAATCATCCAAATCAACAGTAGTGGTCAAATCACTAAAGGACAAGAAATTAGAGAAACCAACATGGGGACAAGAAGAACCAAAACTAATCTAGATCAATGACCAAGTTTACCACTGAGTTCCTCACCAAGCCATAATTCTCTTGAAGGAGTACCACGAAGTATTTTCATGGGAATACATGGACTTAAAGGGGCTATCACCTAACTTTGATCGAAGACCAAATCCCTTTAATCCTTGATGCAAATCCCGCTCAGTAGCAATTGTACAAAATGAATCCCAACTATGAAAAACTCGGTGAAATATGAAATAGACTGGCTACTTAAGGCAGGGTTTATTTACCAGGTGGTCCAAATTGATTGGTTTTTCCCAATCAATATCATACCAAAAAATTTGGGAAAACTTTGCATCTGCATTGACTACCAATGACTCAATGAGCAGAGTGCCAAAGATATCCATTCCCTTGGGCATTCATTCACACGATCTTGGACAAAGTGGTAGGTCATGTGGTTTACTTGTTCATGGCAGCTGACTATGTGTCTAAATGGGCCAAAGCCTAAGCACTAAGGGACAATATAGCCTAACACACCATTTCATTAATTTAGTGATCACAGTCTTGTCTAGCACTAAAATTCCACAACCTATTACCCACTGACAAATGGCCATACTCCACAAGATGAAGAATGGTCGATTGGGATCAAATTTTTCACACTACATAGTGAGCGTACTAAATAGCATTCATAATTTATGCACTACACAATGAGCCTTCAATAGCATTCAAGGTCACCACAATGCACACACCATTCCAACTAGATTTCTATCTCAAAGAAATGGTACTGATGGAAAATCTAGTGCCTAGTCTGCAAGCAACCATATACCACACCAATGGCAAAGAAGAAGCAATCAAAGAGAAACTAAAGGATTTGACAAAACTTGATGAATTCAGACTAAGAGAAGCTTGGACACAAGGCATCATCTAAAGGAGGAGGAAAGCATGACCAAATCAAAATGTAGGAATTTAAGGATGGCATGCAGTTAGTGCTCCTATACAACTCACCGCTAGGAGCAATGCAATGAAATTTATAGCAACATAAAATGGACAGGGCCATACCAAATTAATCAATGCTTTGACGTGGGATGATGACCCTTGAAGATATTTGGAAGGAGTAGAGCTACCAAAAAGAATCAATCAAATGAGAATTAAGGTCTTTTGGCCAAAAACCAAATTTGTACAGGTAGTACTCGACACCAAAGCATAGAAATAGCAAAGAGACACAAGTTGCAAGCCATGAAGGGCATTAATGACCAAAGGGTGAATGATGATCAAGTGTAAGGAACAGGACTGCCAAATGATTGCATATTTAAGGTTGCACCACTCCAAAAAAAGGATGGCACCAACTGCCCATTAAAAGGAAGG
Source organism: Dipteris shenzhenensis (assembly GCF_047967505.1). NCBI lineage: Eukaryota > Viridiplantae > Streptophyta > Polypodiopsida > Gleicheniales > Dipteridaceae > Dipteris > Dipteris shenzhenensis. Next base: position 52,424,610 of record NC_141606.1, read on the forward strand.
GAGTCCAAAATTGGGTCTTGGGCAACATCAATATAGAGAGACCTCACTAGTCAAAGAGGACCTCCACAAGCCATTGGAAGACCCAAATAACTCAAATTCACAACACCCTCTTGACTCTCCAACCGTCTTCACTGCGAAAAGACCACCTTTCCTCACTGTAGCTTCAGCACCCCATAGCATTTCAATCAAAGGAGCAAAATAAAATGCAAGGGGTGACGGGGCAGGAGTCAAATCCCAAAAGGGGAAGGATGAAGCATGGCAGACACATATTGCAACCCCCACAGGAGTGCGAATGGACACAACCTGCTAGGAACTGGCTAGAAAAGGCGAGCATGGAGGTGTTTCATGAGTTATCATGGTCCATGACACCTATTTTTTGAGAGTTAGCAAAGGAGTGCCTCGACACTATGTGCCATCATTACCAAGCTTCAAGGTGGGGGGGAACTTGTGGTGACAAAGCTATTTAAAGAAAGGCATGGCTCCAAGGACAAGGATATTTCATGAGCAAGATGAAAGACACCAAGGCACACAGCTTCTTCCACTTTCTATCAAAATGAGTTGCTATTTGTAGCCTCGACACTAATGCCACTATGACCATGGTACAAAATGTGATAAAAGCTACAAAATAGGAGCCAAGAAATTGGGCAAAGTTAGTCACCAAGAGTATCCAGGACCCATCGATAAATTTGGACATATGAAAATCTAGGGACAACTAGGTGGGGGGCCATTTGTGCATGCTGATAAAGAATCCGAAAAAAAGCATCGCGCCACCTCCTCCGTGATGCCCCTTCTTCCAAAAATTATTAGAAGAATCACCACCACATGAGCCCACTACAAAGGAAGTAGAACATCTAAACGATTGTTTGGTAAGCACAAGACCAAACAGAAGCAATGTGACAAAACTAGGGGTTTGGTTTTGGTCACGTCTCAATGAAGAACAGAGAAGAGATTTGGGCATTAAATGAAGCTTAAAGAGACACTCACTCTCTATCTTCTCAGATCAAAACAAAGATATAGACGTCAAAGGTGAGGTTGTACTCTAGCATTGGAAATAAGAAAGGCTAAGGGGAACCATTGATTTGAGCTAATCGATCAGCCCCAAAAGTAAGGGCGAGCTGTTGTTGGAAGAACATCTTTTGACTCAACACAATGTGAACTGATGTGGGACTAATCTGAAAGGCATGAATTGATAGGGCTGATTTAGCCGAATGGGATAGTTGGGACAAAACATAGATCTCAAAAAGACTAAGATTCTGATATCAGTTTCATTCAAAATGGAGCTTGGAACATAAAGTTATGACGGTTTTATGAAAGATTCTCAAAACTACTCCAAACAACAGACCCGACCACTCAGACAACAATAACTCCTATTCTGCTAAATGGAACAAATATCTAAATACATCAGTAGATAGATCTTGAAAAGACAAAGATTTTCATATAAGTTTCATTCAAAATAGAGCTTGGAGTAGAAAGTTATGACCATTTTACGGAAGACTGTCAAAACTGTCCATACCGAATTGCAGTTATGGAATGGGAAACAATCTCCTTCACTAGCAGAGAAGTAGCTTCCCAGATACATGGAAATTGAGGTCACCCAGGGGAGTAGAGAATACCCTTAACACTGATCTAGAAATGACTCACTCATGTGGGTACACTAAGCTTCAGAGCGAGGAGAGAGAAGATGGAAGAAGGATGAGGAAAAGGAAGCATGAACTTTATTCAAAACATCAAAAGCAAGAAGAAGGGTATAAAGTGAGAGCCTAATGCTCTAGGGAGAAGGGAAAAGATAGGCAAAGCTAGATACAAGTGATGGCATAACTACAAAGGGAAGAACCAGATGATGGAGAGGGAGGAGAGAGGTCTCTTTTATAGAGCAATTCTCACCCTCCTTCACCTTGTTACATTTTCAGCCAATAGATTCCTTCACCCCCTAGTGACATAAGGACATGGGTCACCATCAAATGTCCTTTTGGACATATTTTGACAAGTGTCCCATCACAAGATCCTCATGACTCTTTAAAATTTGAGAAAGTCAAGAGTCTTTCCCCTTGGAGCCCATAGGGACCCTCTCTTTTGCATATGTCAACATCCTCTATATACCACCTTGGAATTCTAGAAGGATTCCTCTTGACTTTACACTCTTCCACTCTCCTCCACATGCCCTCCATGTGCTTGGCATGTGCTCTCCATATTATTTTAGTACATTATGGAGGCCATGCAGTCATCTAGCCCACTCAAAATACATGACTCATTTCTATTTTCCCAATTACAAAGCAAATAATATATTTCTCAAACCATTCTATCCCTATACCAAGGTATTTATAATTCATACCCGTGGTATTTACAATGATGCACTCCACTCATAATCACATTTGCAATCATTTTCACTAATTATTCTAATTAGTGTCAAGTCCACATTAATGATTACATGAAATAAAGTAGTCTACATCAAAAGATTGACAAGCCGCAACGAGAGTAGCCACAAAGAGCCATCTCCCACCACCAACTTCTCTATCACGCTTCTTGGTTCTTTGTCTGCATGGGTAGCTTTTGTCACCTTGCGGGCCCCACAAATCCTCCCACAGGTTTCAAAACAAAATATCATTTTTTGTTGTCACATCTTTCCCCCCCCAACAGATCCTCGTGCTTGGCATGGGGGTCTAGTGGCCATGGTATCCGCAGATAAAATCCGCAGATAAAACAATTTTAACCGGCACTCATTGGCACGTCTAAGGACCTCTTGACCATTTGCATCTTCCAAAAGCTAAGTGTTATTCTTGAACTTTTTCTTCACCCTAAAGGGATCTTCCCAGCGTCAAAGGAGTTTCTTCTCTAGCCGCTTCCTCACATCACCATCAAACTTCATGACCAAGCTTCCTTCTTTGAGTTCTAGCTTCTTCTTCTTCTTGGTAAGAGCATCATACCTTGCTTTGCGACATTGTTGTGCTGCCTCCAAATGTTGAAGTGCTTGAAGCCGCTTCTCATCCAAGGTCTCCAGTTGTACTAGATGTTGGGCATGTGTTTCTTCTTTGTTGCACAATCGAGAAAAAGACGTGTGAAGGCTTGAGATTTCCAATTCTATTGGCAAGATGGCCTCCACTCCATAAACTAGCTGAAAAGGTGTGAAACCAAGGAAGAGCTTATGAGTGTCTCTATAAGCCCACAAAACCTCTAGTATATGCACATCCCACTTCCTTTTCATGGCGTCTACTAGCTTAGACAAGGACCCACAAAGCAAACCATTAGTTTTTTCCACAAGACCATTGCATTGGGGATAATATAGAGTTGATATGACATGATTTATTTTCAATTTATGCACCAAAGATTCAATCAAGTCATTCCTAAAAGACCTCCCTCCATGTGTAAGGATTTCCAAAGGGCAACCAAAACGGGCACATATAAACTCCTTGAGAAATGATGCTACCATTGTTGCTTTGTTTTTTATAGTAGCTTTTGCTTCTGCCCATCCAGTTGCATAATCAATTGCAACTAATATACAATTCTACCCTTGTGAAGAACAAGGAAGGGGGCCAACAAAATCCAAACCCCACCTCTCAAATGGACCATATGCTGGAATGGGATTCAAGGGCCCAGGAACCAATTGCTTGCATCCATATGCTTGGCATACCTCACAAACTTGGCACCACTCATGGACATCTTTATTGAGTCGGGGCCAATAATACCCTATGTTAAGGATCTTTTGAGTAGTGCTAGCTGAAGCAAAGTGACCTGAACATTCATGACATAGCTCCATAATCCTTTTAGATTCCTCCAAGCTCACTACCCTCCTAAGAACCTTATCTTTACCTTGCTTGTATAAAACATTCCCAAGGACTGTATAAGGATGAGCCTTCCTTGTGAGCCTCTGCTTTTGTTGAGGGGTTAATCCATGAGGAAAATGTCCTTCATCCAAGTAATATTGAACATCTTGGAGGAGCTCTGGCCAACCTGTATCTATCAATGCAAGAGTAGCTTCAGTGAAAGAAGCCATAGCTTTAGTAGCCATCTCATTAGGATGATGATTATCCTTTCTTTGAATATGCACAAACTTGCAAAACTCAAAAGCTTCCTTTAACTCCATTGCTCTTTTATAAAGATTTTGTAGATTAGGACTCCGTGCCTTATAAACACCTTTCATTTGCCTAATGACCAGTTCAAAGTCTCCTTTAACCTCTACCTCTTTCACTCCTTCCTTTAGGCAATCTTCTAATCCACAAATCATTGCATTGTACTAAGCCACATTATTTGATATTGCTTCAGGAAATTGCCTACCCTTGGCCCCTACCTCTTTTCCTTCTGGATCAAATAGAATTATCCCCCTAGCCCTACATTTCCTAGAAGGGCTAAAGGCTCCATCAAAATGTAGCTTGAAAGCTGTTGGTGGGGTCTCCAACTCTTCATCAAAGTCTTCCTTTGCCTTTGTTACTTCTTCTTCCTCCTTACCTGTAAGCAAATCTGCTAGAGATAGTGGTGCTTTCTGTAATAAAAGTGAAAGAGAACTCTTGAAGGTCACAAATCCACTTAGCAAACTTTCCAACAGGATTGGGTTTGTGAACATATCAACAAAGCACTGGTAATACTTTGTTTTACCCAAAATGCCCCTCACCTCTCTAACATTACTAGGTGGTGGAAGGGCCATGATTGCTTGTACCTTCTCAGGATCCATTTCTATACCTTCCTATGAGATAACATGTCCTAACAGAGCCACCTTCCTCCTAGCCAAATGGCATTTTGTAGGATTAAGGCAACCTTTTGCGCCATTAATACTTTTCAATGCAATCCTCAACTTTTCCAAGTGATCCACACGGCTTAAATAAATGCAAAAATCATCCAAAACACTCTTACGAACTTTTCCAAGTAGGGTGCAAATACCTGGCTCATGAAACATTGGAAAGTTGCTGGTGCATTAGTTAAACCAAATGGCATCACCCTATATGCATACACCCCCCATGGTGTAACAAATGAAGTCTTCCTTTGATCTTCCTCACAAATCCGAATTTGGAAGTATCTGGAGTACCCATCACATATTGAATATATTTCATGGCCTACAACTTGATCCAATATCTCATCCTAAAATGGTAGAGGAAAATAATCCCTCTTTGTGCATGCATTTAGAGCATGAAAGTCCACACAAACATGCCATTTCTTTCCTTTCTTGGGAGTAATCACCACTGGAGAAGCCCACTCTGAATTCTCAACTGGAAAAATAAACCCAGCTTACCTCCTTCCTGAGCACTTCTGCTTGTACCACTCCCAACTGTCTAAGCCATTGCACCACTGGCTTGCTTTGAGGCTTCAAGTCAATTTTGTGCTCCACTAAGGTAACTTGGCGCACCTGTGAGTAACTATTTGCAAACAAATTAGGAAACCCATCAACCATTTCTAGGTATTCATCTCTTTCACTACCTGTTATAGTCTTATCAAGAAGAATCTCATTTTGTTGGCGAAGACTAGTGCGATCCACCACTTCCTCATACATGGTTGAAGATGATTCTCCTTCTAAAGCTCCATTTCCTTGATTGTCCCCCCAATCAACACCGAGACAAAGACCAAACACCACTCCTTTCACCTCTCCTTCTGAGATGGACTCCTCGGAGGTGCCACTTGTATCATGATCGGATGACTGAGCTCTCCGAAGTTGAAGGTTCCTCCTTTACCACCTTCTTGTGGTGACTCTTGATGTTGTAGCGGACCTTCTATTCCCTCCTTGGAGACTAAGATCACCTATCTCCCACTTCTATACTGCCTTCACCTGATAAAGCCAAGGCCTTCCCAAGATCAATGGGTAAGCCCTAGCATCTAGTTTTGTAGGAATAACCTGAAATGTTGTAGGTACAGAAATTCCACACACATCCACTACCAAATTCTTCACAACCCCTAGAGTTTGCACTCTAGTATTATCGGCCAACTTAATGCGATAAGGAGATTTAAGAGAAGATAACTTCAAATCAGCATCTTTCATTGTCTTCTCACTCATGACATTTATCGATGCACCCCCATCAATGTATGCATCAGAAATAGTCTAGCCATCTATGATGACATCAACAATAGGTATATCATCTCCGACATCTATGTCTATCTTTTGTGCCATAGGTGTCCCATTATCCTTTTTCTTCTTTTTCTTAGACTCCCTAGTGCTGGCCAATTTACTCCATTCCTTCCTAAGTTTTGGAGAGAGTGCCAAAAGCTGCCCAAATGTGATTTTTGTAGTCTTCTCTCTAAGTTCTATCAATAGATCATAACTAAGAGTCCCTTGTCGAAGAGGAAAATCAGATTGTCCAATCTTTCTTCCGGATGATTTTTTCTTCTTATGTTTCCGTTCTTTCTCTTCCTCCTCTTCCTCATCACTCCTAGTTTTACAACTTCTTGTCATCGATGGCATCAAAGTTTCTTCCTCATCTTCCTCCTTTGAACATGTTCTTTCTAAGAGTACTACACTCTTGTCTTCACTTTTTTTTAATTTTGGACATTCGGGATGATAGTGTCCCTTCTCTTGACATTCATAACAGGTAACATTGCTTTTATCCCTAGGCTTATCCTTAGTTTATGGAGCCCTAGGTGGCTTGGCATTCACTAAGTGCAACTTCAAATCAGCAAATTCTGCCATCAATTGTGCAATATTATGATCCAGTGAGGGAGCAAATACCTGGGATGTTGAGGCTACCTCTACCTGATGTGTCGAAGTCATGACACTTGTAGATGGCTAAAATGCGGACTCAATTTGATGGACCGCCTCCTTTTTCAAAGCAATGCAAAGAGCCTCTTTGAAATTACTGGGATTTTTGCTTAGAACCTTTCCACGCAAGGTAGAATCCAAACCATAAACAAATTTGCTCATCTTGAGATGTTCCATTGCCCATGAACCTTTAGAATCTCCCGTAGAAGATGAAGAAGTCTCAACCACATGCAAAGCAGCTTGTTGGTACTTGATGAATAAATCCTCATACCTCATAGCGAAGGTCGAAACTGACCCTCCTTCCTTTTGGGAAATCTTCTCCAGCTGCAATAATAAGGAATTTGGTGACTCCAATGTCTCAAATCTCTCCATTGCCTCGACCAAGCTTTCCCAATCATCCTTAGTATCTTTTGGCAAGGCCTCGTACCAAGTTAAGGCCACAGCCTCCAAGAAATCTGGAAGTATCTCAGCATGTTCCTTCATAGACCAACCAGTCAAGCAACATGCTCGATTGAATTCTCGAAGGTAACTCCTCGGGTCTTCTCCTTCTAATCCATGGAACACTGGAATGTTGTACACCTTGCACAAAAAATGAGTACAAGGAGGAAAATCTTTGCTTGTAAACAAGATGAGATTGCGCGGTTATGATAGGAAAATCCTAGGCAAAACCTACCCGGTGTCTCCACCAAAAGATGTGACACAAAACTGGGGGTTTGGTTTTGGTCACGTCTCAACCCACAAATTGAAGAAGAGAGAAGAGATTTGGGCATTAAATGAAGCTTAAAGAGACACTCACTCTCTATCTTCGCAAATCAAAACAAAGATATAGACGTCAAAGGTGAGGTTGTACTCTAGCATTGGAAATAAGAAAGGCTGAGGGGAAGGATTGACTTGATTAATTAGTCAGCCCTAAAAGTAAGGGCGACCCGTTATTGGAAGAACATCTTTTGACTCAACACAATGTGAATTGATGTGAAAGGCGTGAATTGATAGGGTTGATTTGGTTGAATGGGATAGTTGGGATGAAACATAGATCTCAAAAAGATGAAGATTTTGATATCAGTTTCATTCAAAATGGAGCTTGGAACAGAAAGTTATGAGGGTTTTACGAAAGGTTCTCAAAACAACAGACTCGACCACTCAAACAACAATAACTTCTATTCTACTAAATGAAACAAATATCTGAATACATCAGTAGATAGATCTTGAAAAGACCAAGATTTTCATATAAGTTTCATTCAAAACGGAGCTCGGAGTAGAAAGTTATGACCATTGTATGGAAGATTGTCAAAATTGCCCTACCCGACTGCAATTATGGAAAGGGCAACAATCTCCTTTAGCAACAGAGAAGTAGCTTCCCAGATACATGGAAAATTGAGGTCGCCCATGGGAGTAGAGAATACCCTTAACACACATCTAGAAATGACTCACTCATGTTGGTACACTAAGCTTTAGAGCGAGGAGAGAGGAGATGGAAGAAGGATGAGGAAAAGGAAGCATGAACTTTATTCAAAACATCAAAAGTAAGAAGAGGGGTACAACATGAGAGCCTAATGCTCTAGGGAGAAGGGAAAAGATAGGCAAAGCTAGATACAAGTGATGGCATAACTACGAAGGGAAGAACCAGATGATGGAGAGGGAGGAGAGAGGTCTCTTTTATAGAGTAATTCTCACCCTCCTTCACCTTGTTACATTTTCAGCCAGTAGATTCCTTCACCCCTTGGTGACATAAGGACATGGGTCACCATCAAATGTCCTTGTGGGCACATTTTGACAAGTGTCCCATCACAAGATCCTCATGACTCTTTAAAAATTGAGAAAGTCAAGAGTCTTTCCCCTTGGAGCCCATAGGGACCCTCTCTTTTGCATATGTCAACATCCTCCATATACCACCTTGGAATTCTAGAAGGATTCCTCTTGACTTTACACTCCTCCACATGCCCTCCATGTGCTTGGCATGTGCTCTCCATATTATATTAGTACATTATGGAGGCCATGCAGTCATCTGGCCCACTCAAAATACATGACTCATTTCTATTTTTCCAATTACAAAGCAAATAATATATTTCTCAAACCATTCTATCCCTATACCAAGGTATTTATAATTCATACCCATGGTATTTACAATGATGCACTCCACTCATAATCACATTTGCAATCATTTTCACTAATTATTCTAATTAGTGTCAAACCCACATTAATGATTACATGAAATAAAGTAGTCAACATCAAAAGATTCACAAACCGCAATGAGAGTAGCCGCAATGAGCCATCTCCCACCACCAACTTCTCCATCACGCTTCTTGGTTCTTTGTCTCCATGGCTAGCTTTTGTCACCTTGCGGGCCCCACAAATCCTCCCACAAGTTTCAAAACAAAATATCATTTTTTGTTGTCACATCTTTCCCCCCTCGGCAGATCCCCATGCTTGGCATGGGGGCTGCTGGCCATGGTATCAGTGGATAAAACACTTTTAACCGGCACTCATTGGCACGTCCAAGGACCTCTTGACCATTTGCATCTTTCAAAAGATAAGTGTTATTTTTGAACTTTTTCTTCACCCTGAAGGGACCTTCCCAGCGTCGAAGGAGTTTCTTCTCTAGCCGCTTCTCCACACGACCATCAAACTTCATGACCAAGCCTCCTTCTTTGAGTTCTGCTTCTCCTTCTTCTTGGTAAGAGCATCATACCTTGCTTTGCGACATTGTTGTGCTACCTCCAAGTGTTGAAGTGCTTGAAGCCACTTCTCATCCAAGGTCTCCAACTGTACTAGACGTTGGGCATGTGTTTCTTCTTCATTGCATAATCGAGAAAAAGACGTGCGAAGGCTTGAGATTTCCAATTCTATTGGCAAGATGGCCTCCAATCCATAAACTAGCTGAAAAGGTGTGAAACCAAGGAAGAGCTTATGAGTGGTTCTATAAGCCCACAAAACCTCTACTATATGCACATCCCACTTCTTTTTCATGGTGTCTACTAACTTAGACAAGGACCCACAAAGCAAACCATTAGTTTTTTCCACAAGACCATTGCATTGGGGATAATATGGAGTTGATATGACATGATTTATTTTCAATTTACAATGCACCAAAGATTCAATCAAGTCATTCCTAAAAGACCTCCCTCCATTTGTAAGGATTTCCAAAGGACAACCAAAACGAGCACATATAAACTCCTTGAGAAATGATGCCACCGTTGTTGCTTTGTTGTTGATAGTAGCTTTTGCTTCTGCCCATCTAGTTGCATAATCAATTGCAACTAATATATAATACTTCCCTTGTGAAGAACGAGGAAGGGGGCCAACAAAGTCCAAACCCCACCTCTCAAATGGACCATATGCTGGAATGGGATTCAAGGGCCCAGGAACCAATTGCTTGCAACCATATGCTTGGCATACCTCACAACTTTGGCACCACTCATGGACATCTTGGTTGAGGTGGGGCCAATAATACCCTGTGTAAAGATCTTTTGAGTAGTGCTAGCTAAAGCAAAGTGACCTGAACATTCATGACATAGCTCCATAATCCTTTTAGATTCCTCCAAGCTCACTACCCTCCTAAGAGCCTTATCTTTACCTTGCTTGTATAAAACATTCCCAAGGACTATATAAGGACGATCCTTCCTTGTGAGCCTCTGCTTTTGTTCAGTGGTCAATCCATGAGGAAAATGTCCTTCATCCAAGTAATATTGAACATCTTGGATCTTTGGCCAACCTGTATCTATCAATGCAAGAGTAGCTTCAGTGAAAGAAGCCATAGCTTTAGTAGCCATCTCATCAGCCTGATGATTATCCTTTCTTTGAATATGCACAAACTTGCAAAACTCAAAAGCTTCCTTTAACTCCATTGCTCTTTTATAAAGATCTAGTAGATTAGGACTCCTTGCCTTATAAACACCTTTCATTTGCCTAATGACCAGTTCAGAGTCTCCTTTGACCTCTACCTCTTTCACTCCTTCCTTTAGGCAATCTTCTAATCCATAGATCAATGCATTGTACTCAGCCACATTATTTGATATTGCTTCAGGAAATTGCCTACCCTTGGCCCATACCTCTTTTCTTTTTGGATCAAATAGAATTATCCCCCCAGCCCCACATTTCCTAGAAGGGCTAAAGGCTCCATCAAAATGTAGCTTGAAAGCTGTTGGTGGGGTCTCCAACTCTTCATCTAAGTCTTCCTTTGCCTTTGTTACTTCTTCTTCCTCCTTACCTGTAAGCAAATCTGCTAGAGAAGCTCTAGTGGTGCCTTTTGTAATAAAAGTGAAAGAGAACTCTTGAAGGTCACTAATTCACTTAGCAAACTTTCCAACAAGATTGGGTTTGCGAACCCAAAATTGTAAAGCAGGTTGAGACGTAACGAAGAAAAAAGGGTGAGGCAGCAAGTATGACCTAAACTTCTTCATTGCAAAGACCAAAGATAAACCTTCTTTCTCCATTTCACCGTACCTCTCCTCAGCCTCCATGAGTTGCCGACTTGCATAATACACTGGTTGCATGCATCCTTGCTCACCCTTCTGAAGTAGTATAGCTCCCACTGAATGAGTTGGCACACTTGGATTCACATAGAAATCATCCTCCCACCTAAGAGGCTGCATAATTGGCCTTTGGCTCATGCATTCCTTAAGCAAACAAAATGCCTCATCTTGCTCTAGTCCCCATTGGAAAGATACATTTTTCTTTGTCAATAAATTTATAGGATACATCTTTTCAAAAAACATATCAACAAAGCGCTGGTAATACTTTGTTTTACCCAAAATGCCCCTCACCTCTCTAACATTACTAGGTGGTGGAAGGGCCATGATTGCTTGTACCTTCTCAGGATCCATTTCTATACCTTCCTCTGAGATAACATGTCCTAACAGAGCCACCTTCCTCCTAGCCAAACGGCATTTTGCAGGATTAAGGCAACCTTTTGCGCCATCAATACTTTTCAATGCAATCCTCAACTTTTCCAAGTGATCGACATGGCTTGAATAAATGCAAAAATCATCCAAAAACACTCTTATGAACTTTTCCAAGTAGGGTGCAAATACCTGGCTCATGAAACATTGGAAAGTTGTTGGTGCATTAGTTAAACCAAATGGCATCACCCTATATGCATACACCCCCCATGGTGTAACAAATGAAGTCTTCCTTTGATCTTCCTCACAAATCCGAATTTGGAAGTATCTGGATTACCCATCACATATTGAATATATTTCATGGCCTGCAACTTGATCCAATATCTCATCCTGAAATGGTAGAGGAAAATAATCCCTCTTTGTGCATGCATTCAGAGGGTGAAAGTCCACACAAACACGCCATTTCCTTCCTTTCTTGGGAGTAACCACCACTGGAGAAACCCACTCTGAATTCTCAACTGGAAAAATAAACCCAGCTTGGAGCAAGTTGGTTACCTCCTTCCTGAGCACTTCTGCTTGTACCACTCCCAACTGTCTAAGCCATTACACCACTGGCTTGCTTTGAGGCTTCAAGTCAATTTTGTGCTCCACTAAGATAACTTGGCGCACCTGTGGGTAACTATTTGCAAACAGGTTAGGAAACCCATCAAGCATTTCTAGGTATTCATCTCTTTCATTACCTGTTATAGTCTCATCAAGAAGAATCTCATTTTGTTGGCGAAGACTAGTGCGATCCACCACTTCCTCATACATGGTTGAAGATGATTCTCCTTCTGAAGCTCCATTTCCTTGATTGTCCCCCCAATCAACACCAAGGCAAAGACCAAACACCACTCCTTCCACCTCTCCTTCTGAGATGGGACTCCTCGGAGGTGCCACTTATCTCGTGATCGAATGACTCGGACTCTGAGCTCTCGAAAGTCGAAGGTTCCTCCTTTACCATCTTCTTATGGCGACTCTTGAGGTTGTAGCGGATCTTCCTATTCCCTCCTTGGAGAATAATATCACCTATCTCCCACTTCTATACTGCCTTCACTTGATGGAGGCAAGGCCTTCCCAAGATCAATGGGTAAGCCCTAGCATCTGGTTTTGTAGGAATAACCTGAAATGTTGTAGGTACAGAAATTCCACACACATCCACTACCAAATTCTTCACAACCCCTAGATTTTTCACTCTAGTATTATCAGCCAACTTAATGCGATAAGGAGAGTTAAGAGAAGATAACTTCAAATCAGCATCTTTCATTGTCTTTTCACTCATGACATTTATCGATACACCCCCAGCATTAGAAATAGTCTGGCCATCTATGATGACATCAACAACAGGTATATCATCTCCCACATCTATGTCTATCTTTTGTGCCATAGGTGTCCCATTATCCTTTTTCTTCTTTTTCTTAGACTCCCTAGTGTTGGCCAATTTACTCTATTCCTTCCTAAGTTTTGGAGAGAGTGCCAAAAGCTGCCCAAATGTGATTTGTGTAGTCTTCTCTCTAAGGTCTGTCAATAGATCATAACTAAGAGTCCCTTGTCGAAGAGGAAAATCAGATTGTCCAATCTTTCTTCCTGATGATTTTTTCTTCTTATGTTTCCGTTCTTTCTCTTCCTCCTCTTCCTCATCACTCCTAGTTTTATGACTTCTTGTCATCAGTGGCATCAAAGTTTCTTCCTCATCTTCCTCCTCTGAACATGTTCTTTCTAAGAGTACTACACTCTTGTCTTCTCTTTTTTTTAATTTTGGATGTTTGGGACGATAGTGTCCCTTCTCTTGACATTCATAACAGGTAACATTGCTTTTATCCCTAGGCTTATCCTCAGTTCATGGAGCCCTAGGTGGCTTGGCATTCACTAAGTGCAACTTTAAATTAGCAAATTCTGCCATCAATTGTGCAATATTATGATCCTGTGAGGGAGCAGATACCTAGGATGTTGAGGCTACCTCTACCCAATGTGCCGGTGTCATGACACTTGTAGATGGCTAAAATGCAGACTCAATTTGATGGGCCGCCTCCTTCTTCAAAGTAGTGCGAAGAGCCTCTTTGAAATTACTGGGATTTTTGCTTAGAACCTTTCCACGCAAGGTAGAATCCAAACCATAAACAAATTTGCTCATCTTGAGATGTTCCATTGCCCATGAACCTTTAGAATATTCCGTAGAAGATGAAAAAGACTCAACCACATGCAAAGTAGCTTGTTGGTACTTGATGAAGCCTCCAAGAAATTTGGAAGTATCTCAGCACATTCCTTCATAGACGAACCAGTCAAGCGACATGCTCGATTGAATTCTCGAAGGTAACTCCTCGGGTCTTCTCGTTGTGATCCATGGAATACTAGAATGTTGTACATCTTGCACAGAAAATGAGCACAAAGAGGAAAATCTTTACTTGTAAACAAGATGAGATCATGAGGTTATGATAGGAAAATCCTAGGCAAAACCTACCCGGTGTCTCCACGAAAAGATGTGACACAAAACTGGGGGTTTGGTTTTGGTCACGTCTCAACCCACAAATTGAAGAAGAGAAAAGAGTTTGGGCATTAAATGACGCTTAAAGAGACACTCACTCTCTATCTTCTCAGATCAAAACAAAGATATAGACGTCAAAGGTGAGGTTGTACTCTAGCATTGGAAATAAGAAAGGTTGAGGGAAAGCATTGATTTGAGCTAATCAGTTAGCCCCAAAAGTAAGGACGAGCCGTTATTAGAAGAACATCTTTTGACTCAACACAATGTGAACTGATGTGAAAGGCGTGAATTGATAGAGCTAATTTGGCTGAATGGTATGGTTGGGACGAAACATAGATCTCAAAACAACGAAGATTTTGATATCAGTTTCATTTAAAATGAAGCCTGGAACAGAAAGTTATGATAGTTTTACGAAAGGTTCTCAAAACAACAAACCCGATCACTCAGACAACAATAACTTCTATTCTACTAAATAGAACAAATATCTGAATACATCAGTAGATAGATTTTGAGAAGATAAAGATTTTCATATAAGTTTCATTCAAAACGGAGCTCAGAGTAGAAAGTTATGACCATTTTATGGAAGACTGTCAAAACTGTCCATACCCGACTGCAATTATGGAAAGGGCAACGATCTCCTTTAACAGCAGAGAAGTAGCTTCCCAGATACATGGAAAATTGAGGTCACCCAGGGGAGTAGAGAATACCCTTAACACTAATCTAGAATTGACTCACTCATGTGGGTACACTAAGCTTTAGAGCTAGGAGAGAGGAGATGGAAGAAGGATGAGGAAAAGGAAGCATGAACTTTATTCAAAACATCAAAAGCAAGAAGAGGGGTACAAAGTGAGAGCCTAATGCTCTAGGGAGAAGGGAAAAGATAGGCAAAGCTAGATACAAGTGATGGCATAACTACGAAGGGAAGAACCAGATGATGGAGAGGGAGGAGAGAGGTCTCTTTTATAGAGTAATTCTCACCCTCCTTCACCTTGTTACATTTTCAGCCTGTAGATTCCTTCACCCCCTAGTGACATAAGGACATGGGTCACCATCAAATGTCCTTTTGGGCACATTTTGACAAGTGTCGCATCACAAGATCCTCATGACTCTTTAAAATTTGAGAAAGTCAAGAGTCTTTCCCCTTGGAGCCCATAGGGACCCTCTCTTTTCCATATGTCAACATCCTCCATATACCACCTTGGAATTCTAGAAGGATTCCTCTTGACTTTACACTCCTCCACATGCCCTCCATGTGCTTGGCATGTGCTCTCCATATTATTTTAGTACATTATGGAGGCCATGCAGTCATCTGGCCCATTCAAAATACATGACTCATTTCTATTTTCCCAATTACAAAGCAAATAATATATTTCTCAAACCATTCTATGCCTATACCAAGGTATTTATAATTCATACCCGTGGTATTTACAATGATGCACTCCACTCATAATCACATTTGCAATCATTTTCACTAATTATTCTAATTAGTGTTAAACCCACATTAATGATTACATAAAATAAAATAGTCGACATTAAAAGATTGACAAGCCGCAATGAGAGTAGCTGCAAAGAGCCATCTCCCGCGACCAACTTCTCCATCATGCTTCTTGGTTCTTTGTCTCCGTGGCTAGATTTTGTCACCTTGCGGGCCCCACAAATCCTCCCACAGGTTTCAAAACAAAATATCATTTTTTGTTGTCACAGCAGTAGTAGTAGCAGATGAAAGAGCCTATGTGGACAAGACAAATGGTCTTAGCCCTGCAAGAGCAAAACACCATAGCAGGAAGTGACACAAGAATCTCAGGCCGAAGAGGGGCCAAGACCAAATGACAAATGCAAGGACCCAACCTTCATAGAAAGTGAAGAAGAAACCAAATATGAGGGGTTCTTTGACGATGCAGATGAAGAACAACACAAAGGGCCACAACCATAGTCCGATCAAGAATACAAGGGCCCCATTGGACCAGTGCAAAAGGTATAGCTAAAAGAAGGTCCCCCAACCCATTTGTGGCACAGATACCACAAGGGGCTCATGCCATTCGACATTCCAATTCCTTTTCTACCAAAGATCAATGTCGAAACCGCTAGCCCCAAACAAATGCAGAAATACAAAACAACATTTCATTACCAAGTCAGGCAACCCTACTATATACTATGCTACACGGTGAATGTGTTTGTACTGAAAAAGGTCAACATCTATTCCCTACACATAGTGGAAAAATACCAGGGATGCATCAACATTAAGGTTAAAGACCTTCGGGCCAAAAGGCAAGAAGACAAGGGTTCCCTTTGGGCAATGGTACCCAAAAGGGATGAGGTCCCAACGAGAGGTGGTAGCAACAAGAAATGAGCTAGAAGCACTCAAGGCCACCAAGGAAAAGGTTGTAAAGGCAAACAAAAGATGCAAATATCAGATCAAGAAAGTCATCGTATGAGTGACCATTTTCACCAAAGAAAGCATGTACTTCAAGGCATGGGTCAACATGGTAGAAGCACAAGTGGGACTTGCAAAAGATAAAGTGGCAGTATCAAGAAGTAAGCCTGAGGCACTAGAAGTGAAGTACACTCAACAAACCTCTAAAGTATTAAAAGGCATCAAGCTTCAATGCAACAAATTATAGTAACACTTGGAAGAATTATTGCATGAAATCACCAAGCTCCCAGAACAAGACAAGCTCCACAAGACAAGGGAGGACGATGAAGATGAAGGGGACATAAGAGAAGGTCAAGGAGGAGGATCCTCCATGGCCAACACTCTAATGATAGGGCTCACCCAACACCACACCAAAAAAACCTTGGTGTTCTAGAACCTAGTAGGCTAGGTCACTACAAGAGGAGCAATTGCCATATTGCCAAATCCAAGCACAAAGTGGCAAGCAAAGGAGCCACCCATGAAAAGGAAGGGGAACTCTAACATGTACCCACGACCCCCCAAAGTGGCACGAGACTTTGTGATATCACTAAGCAAGGTTAGAAGGATGATGCAAACAAGGGCAAAGTAGGTGACACCCAAGTAGACAAGGAGCCTAAAAAGACCAAAAGTGGGCCATACACAAAGCACCCTACCAGATGTGGCTGAAAACCCAAGCAGACAAAAGAATAGGCACCCCACAAAGGGTCATGGAATAGTGATGCAAGGAGGAGGAGGAGATCACTCAAATTCTTCCTCTAAAGGTAGAGCCCATTGTGCTGAGCAAGAAAGGGAACCACCATTGCCAATGCAAACCGGGTCACACGTGTGGCCAATCACAATCTATCACCCATCACCCTTTCCATTTCATTGACAACTGATCAAGGCATGCCATCAATGCAAAAAATCCAATGGGCCACAAAATTTTGGGCATATGCATCTGGCCATCAATACACCCTCCTTGAACTGATAAAAAGGATGCAACAAAATTTCCATCAAATAGTCAGTGAGCAAATCTAAAGTCTCGAGTTTCAACAAAATGCCTGGATGAAAATCAAAAGGCTCATAGCAGTGGAGGCCGACAAGCTTTGGCTAATCTTGGTGGAATGAAAAAATCCACTAGATACCAAATGGATACCGAAGATGAAAGCCTACTTCATTGTGCAAACTCCTGCCATCAATGCTATGATGACATAGCTTAGAATAGAACTAGGGAGAATGGTGCACCGCATAGGGCAACCGAATGTGCAACTCAAGACACAAGGGGGTAGAGGCAACCGAATGTGCAACTCAAGACCCTCCGGCCACTTTGCCACCAATCCAATCATCGACATTACTTTTTGGAACTTCTTTTGACAGCAGTAATGGTGTAGGATGGCAGAAGATGCAAAATCCAAATAAAAGGGTGGTAGGTTGTGAGATCCAAATGAAGAAAGCTTAACAAGTAAACGAATGAATGGCATCCCCCATTATAGTTTAGTACCCATCACCTGTGCCAATTCACAATAGTATAAATAATATTTTGGATTCTGTAGTTAGGTTACATTGATTGAGGAAGGATTGTGTGTGCATCGAGTGCAGCCAGAGCGCTGCTGTCTAGCCAGTTTGGCTCTACATAATAGAACTCTTTTCTCACCAAATCACTTTCCTTCATTGTTCTTTCTATTATGCTTTGCTTCGCACACTCCATTCAATTTGTGATTACTGACACAACATCACTTGCCCAACTATCTGGAAATGATAATCACCCGCCACCCAAAGTTGAAACCATTTTGGGAAGAAGAATCAAATCTCAGCACACAAACATATGCACTCCAGTGTTAACAATGAGGTCATCTCCACAAAGAAAGGATGAAGGGAACCACAACAGGAAGCAAAATAGGAACATCATGGAGTGGAAGAAGAGCAAGATGAAACGACTTCAATGAAAGCCCTAAATCTCTGACTTAATGAGGTGATCATAGAGGATGACCTTGGATATGTTTGGGGACAAAAATCCTATCCTATGACTGATTCTAATGTGGGTAAGGCAAGCATCTTCACCAATAGTAGGATGCTTGTGATACATTATATGCTACATAGATATTCTAGGCTTTGATGGATGCAAAGAATGCTATAATATCAAATGTATTGCTCTATTTGATGGTGTTTAAATTCCTTCAAAAAAATCTTCCAACTTGCGCAAGGAAATTGTTTAGGCGCAAATGCTAAGAGAGAATTAAAGGAGGCAAAGAGAAATGACTTGTTGCATTGTAGGTTTGAGCCTATTGATGGTCAACACTTCGCTTATGCTTGGAATCATCTTACTAGAGAAGCACTCAAGACCAAAAGAATTACTTTCAAGATCTTCACAAGAATAACTCAATTCCACTACTATGTTGCATCCAACCAAATATTTGATTGATTGAATCATGATATTTTTGCAATGCGAAAGGTAACCTCTACATTAGAGAACTTAAGGAAAGTGGGGATTATATGGTTCTCCCATAACCAATTTGAAGAGAGCTACCACAAAAGTAGATGCACGAAAATCGTATAGATTTATACAATTGCCTAAGTGCAATTCTACCAAGGGCAAAACAAGAACAAGCAAAGGTGGTTACAAGTTTCAAGGTAGCGAGGGATAAGTGTCAGAATTATACAAGTATTATTTTTTGTCTTGACGAAGTGTTTGACCAAATAGGAGATGTGCACATTGCATGTGAGAGGGGAGATGTGACATATAAAGGCCCTTTATCTCTTACACATAAGGCCAGGGCTAAGAAAACAGAGGTGAGTGCAAGGATGTGGAGGCTGGTCAAGTACTTACCAGATAGGTACCTATGCAACCATGACAACAAAGAAGCTTATTAAAAAGAATGTTTTTTTCCAAGTAGGACATAGAAAAAAGCATCAACATATAGATGAATCGCAATGCAATGGTTAGTGTAATCAAATATCTGCTTATCGAAAAAAGCATCTCAATTAGTCAATCCAGTATTAACACTAGTATGTGAAGCAAATAGCTACTTTACCCATAGCTAACGAAAAGGAATGGGCACACAACTGGATGAAAGTATGTGAAGATGGACCATAGGATGTTACTTCGGTCATGAGAAAGGACATTCCACAAAAAGTGCTAATGTATGTAAAGAAGTTGGCCAGTGAGCATGAAGTGAGGATATCAAGAAAACTCAACAAAGGCTTTCAATTTAAAATGTAGATAATTTCAAAATCTAGAAAGATTGTGAAGTACAGGGGAGTTTCATGTGAGGAATTCCAATGTGATGATTCAATATGAGGCAAGCCGCAACTCTTCTTCATCGTCGATGAACAATGAAGTAATGATATTTCAAATATCAACCATAGAATATGGTATGGTGCCATTAGTAGAGTGGGAGATAAAAGTAAGAGAGAATGCCCACCTCAAAGCTAGGCCCCCCAAAAAAACAATGTTAAAACGTTAGTGCCACCCCCGCTGTCTTCTCTCTCCTCTTTCTCCTTCAGCCACCTCCAAATGTATGACTTCCTCGTAAAACTTGGTTTTCCATCTTTGGGTGCAAACTTGTTGGACTTGAGTCTCAACCTACTACAGGCCTGCTACAATCAATCCTATGAACTCATCATTGCACCAGCTCATCTTGTCCTTCAGAGGTCTCATTAATAGCATTTTGTGTCAAGTTTTACTAACAAATGTACCTTCTCTATCATCTTTTAATGAAAATGTTAGTTTGCTCCTTAGCCCTACCCCTCCCACTGCAGGCCCACCACCTTGCCACCATCTCACTCCTATCCTCAATCCTACCCCTCCCACCACCTTGCCACCATCTCGCTCTCTTCCCAGTCTCACCATCTCCCTGCTCTCCTCCTCATTCCCCCTTCCCATCACTCCCCTTCTTCTTTTGCCACTTAGTCACCCTCCCCCCCCCTGCATCTCTCCCTCCACTCAGCCCCCGCTCTCTTACTATCTCCTCTCCCTCCTAGTGCCGGCCCCCTTGCCTTCCTTTCGTGACCATGACCACTTCCTTAGTATAGGAGCTCTATTGGTGAATGCCCTCGCGGGCCCTTCAACCAACCACCAGTAAATTGCAGTTACCAAGGAGTGGAGAAAATGAAATGAGGAGAACTATAAAAGGAGGAAGAAAGAAAGTAGCGAGAGGGGGAGGGAGAGAGTAATAGGGAATGGGGGCAAGGGGCGATTAGGGAGCAAGAGAGGGAGCAATCAAGATGAAAGAAAGTGGTGAGGGGGAGCAAGGAGGGAGGGCAAGGAACAATGGGAGGGATAGAGGGAGAGAGTGATGGAGGGAGAGACAGAGGTGAGGGGAGGGAGAGAGTTGTGGAAGGGGAAGGGAGAGTAGAGTATGGAAAGTGGGAGCAGAGGAAGGGATAGCAGTGAGGGAAAGTGGTGAGATGGAGCAAGGAGGGGAGGCATTAGAGGAGGTGGATGGAGTGACAAAGGTGAGGGGAGAGTGGAGAGAGATGGGGAGGTGATGGTGGGATTAGGGTGAGGGAGAGAGAAAGATTAGAGGCGCTTAGGGGAGAGCTAGAAGGCCTTATGTTAATTTGTCAGGGGGGGGTGATTTATCATTAGGGTGCTTGTAACTTACTTTGATTAATTCGGTTTTCCCCAAAAACTTCTCTAGGGCCACATATTATCACCAGAGATTTTCATACAATTCAAAGCTTTTGGGTACTGCGAGGACTGTTGTTTTGAGGATTAAGAGAATTTTAAGCCTAGTGAGAGAATCATGTAATCATTGGCCTCCAAGTCTTGCTTGTGAGTGGTGCATAAAAAATGGGATGATGGAAAGCAAAAAATGAAGTATGCTTGGTACAAGGTGTCAAAAGCAAAGCATCTTGTACAAAGAGAAGCCTTCGTCCTGTAAAAAGTGCTTCCAAAAGCAAAGCATCTTGTACAAAGATCAGCTTTTTCTTGGTCATGGTACAAGAATCGAGGCTGGCTTGTAAGTAAGTATAAAACGTATGAATGATAAGCTATATTGTAGGTCCTTGAAACCTCAAGCATTGCATTGCCTCGAGAGTGAGTCACCCCACATGGGCCACATGGTTCAATACCAAGGTCTTGAAAGGGTCAATGTTGGAAAGTTCCCAAGTTGGTTGAGGGAGGGTCATTGAGACTCCATGATTGATGGAAGATGGTGACTACAAGGATGGTATGTAGATTGGAGTGTAATGGTGCAAAGAAAAGAAGTATGGCCACCTAAGCAATATATGTGTACGTTCCCACACCATGCATCTAGATGAGAGAGTGGCACCTCATTCATTCACAATGTGGAGTTGGAGGTGGCGGGTTGCACATCTTTGTTTGAATGGGCATTTTGGAAAATGGTGGATTCGAACTCACACCAATGCTTGATGTTGTTGAACTCTGTGCGAGCTTCTGAATGACAAGCTTACACCTGCCCACCTATCCATTACCTCCCTCCATTACACCCAATGGTGGACGGCCTTTGTGTAGCCAACCCTTGATCAACGGCACGCTCGCTAATTTTTCATGTGGCCAGAATGGCCGATGCACGCTAGGCCTCTTGTCGGGCGCTAATTGTTCAAGTTGGATTCCTAGAAGGCCACTGCACATGCTATGCATGGAAGGAGGCCCGCTGTTGAGAGGGTCAAGACCCAACGCACCCATGGTCCCATCGAGGGGAGCCTGCCCAGGACCGCCGATGCTGCAAGCAGGAGGACTTGAATGTGGGCAGCCAGCTCCGATAGGCGGACACCGGGACCGTGCCGGGGGGTGGTGGTGGGCAGGTGTGAGGTGGACTCTCGAGGCCCCCGGTTTTTAGCGGTGTAAAAAAACCACTCGTGTGCACTGCATTGCGTTGTCTATAACTAAATAGGCAGTCAGCTGGCTATCAATTCAAAGGAAAAGGTGGCAGTTTAGCCTTTTTCTTCATCTTCGTCTTCTTCATCTTCTTTTTGTTCGCCATGCTCATCAGCTCCTTCTTCTGTCGACGAGCCCGTCCATGGCGCAATTTCATCCCCCCTTCGCCTCCCCATCGCCTCCTCCACACCCCAGGCCTTTACATTCATCACACCAGTGGCTTCCCCAGCCCCTCCTCCGTTGTCGTCTCCCTCGGCCTTTTCCACTCTTTGCAGAGTTCTTCTCCCTCCGGCCTTGGCTACTTTTGCCCCGTCGATATTTCTTCCGCAGGTCTTAGCAGGTCGAAGGTCCTCATAGACGCTTTTAAGCTTCCAGATGACTTGCAGTCCATGCGTGGCATCACGCAGGCCCGAGCGTTTGAACTTGTGGAACTCGACAAAGTGGACGATTTAATCGAAGAAGTTTACAGAGGTATGGACTCCAACGGCATTGATACTCTATGGATTCGATTGTCGGAGAGAGGAATCTCCTTGAAAACGTCGAAACTTTCATTCTCATTTTCGTAATCCATATCGTCTCAGGTATCTTTGCCCCAATGCAATCTTAATATCAACCTTCAAACATGTATGCATGGTTCATTCATTTTTTAGTGTTCTGTGAACGCCCAAGCAGCCGAGATAAGCACGCCACTGTCGCCAAGGTCACTAAGGTCAGGATAGGCTGGGAAGAAAACTCATTTGCCATTCTATCCGATTTAGAAGCCTTTAAAGTCCTTTTTTCTGGCAGAATTTTTACAATTGTAACTGTCTATAGATATAAATGACTAACGGAACGCATTGGGAAAAGTCCAAAATTTTTATTATTATTTAATGAAACAAGAAGAAATCGAAGTTTGATTATTACTGAAGTCTTTGCCTGACTCCGTTCTATTTTATGACTCCGTATGGTTGTGGAATGCAGCTTACGAGGCATACAAGCGTACTCATGACTTTGTTCTAGTGGAAGGCACCAGCTTGAAAAGAGCTGGAGACGATGCAACACTTCTGAATGCTAGGATTGCATCAACGTTAGGTTTGCCAGTGGTGATGGTGACAAACGCCAGAAAAGTTGCAGGTGTGGGGGAGAGGAGGATTGTGAGATGGGATCAGCTTGAATGGGAGAGAGATATAGTACTAAGTACCAAAGTGAGTGCTTCTGTACTGAAGCGAAATTTTGTTGATGTTTTGGGAGCAATAGTCTATCGCCTTCCAGCTACAAAGCGGGGAGACACGCTACTGCAGAAACATTTTCAAGAGATCAGAATTCCCTACCTTGGGGCAATCCCAGAGGATTCGATTTTGAAGTCCATCAAGGTAATACGAGGACCCAAGCCCCATAGACGGTTTACAGATGGTAACGCAGGAGTAGTCAAGTTAGAAGTTTGCTCACTTGGTTTTCTCTAGACGGACAGAAACAATTTTTTAATGTGATGTTAATACTAGTGGGTATTTAGATTTTCCTTGCAAGGAGTCCTTGCGGGACAATGATACATGATTAAGGGGAACTGTCTCTTATCAAGGGTGTCAGTTAGCCATGCCTGCCACTCAATTCGATGCATGAAATTCTTTATTTCTTATCTGTGAGGACGGACTTGTAATCAGCTTTGATACTATTATTGCATGTCTTTTGCAGGTTGATGATATTGTTGCAGCTTTGGGAGCAAATGTTTTGTATGGAACTCATGGTGCTATTGCTAACTCAATGGAATCTAGTCACTTTGTGGCTGCAACACCACCGTTGTCAGATGTTCTTTCGCAGATAAAAACCTTGAAGGACCTTTCCGAGAGTATTGTTGTCATTAGTGATGCAGGGCGCCCTGATATATTATTGGGTCTGATCGATCTACACCAGTCTGGATCATTTCCAAACGTATCTGCAATTGTCCTCACCGGTGGAGAGCAGCCACAGCCTGAGGTGGACCAGCTAATAAAGGTTTGTGAAGCCATCCAATAATTCTTCTCAGCCTCATTGTGCCTGGAATGCATCTATGGAAAAGTGGGTGCGAGGCCTCATGGACATCAGTAGGTTGACTTTGTGTAAACAGCACCGCGGAAGTGTAGTGCTAAAACTTAATTGTGACTACAACTATTTCGATTCAGAAGATGAAATTTTTATGTCCCTCTTTTGACAAATTTGTTCATCTTCCGTTGTAGCTGCTCGTTCACAGAATGTAAGACAGTTTCAATGAAAATGCCATGCCTCAAGTTGCTGGGGGCCAAAGCGTTACTGATATTGAGGATAATGCTATCTACAAAGCATGGAGGAGGAGTACTAAATGAAGAAAGATAAAGAGGGAAAGAAGACTCACAATTAGAAGTCCATTCCAAATTTTGCATGGCTATCCATGGGCTACTTCTCCAAGGTCCACTATATGTGAGATAACTCTACACCAAATGGAAGTCCCCTCCTTAACTCCGCATAAAGGGGAAAAAGGGGCCTCTTCTCCTCATTTCTCTAAAGAGCCTAATAACACTACTTCCTTTTACAGTTTCCCCGCCCACGAAATGCCTCCCTTTATATAGAATAGACACATGGGTATACCTGCAAGCGAGCATCATGAAAGATACATGCGTCAAACAAAAACCAACTCCATGCCAAACATACATGTGATCATGAGTGCATCCCTATCCTATAATCCACTTATCACCAAAACATTAGTGTCTCATTTTGCTACATCATACATGTGTAACGAGTGGCCTGGTAGGCTGCCACATGCATAATGGTAGGCTGCTCCAAAGGATCTAGGCCTCTTTTTAAGCCATCACCCCTTACAAAGCATTCCTATAATTTAACTCTTAAAACCCACCATTAAATATGCCGCAACGTGATACACCTCCATAAGCCTTCCCCTCAAATATACCCCGAATCATTAATTCCCATATTTGGGACAAGGAGTCACATCAGCCAAATGACCCATGAATTTATCCGCAAAATGACAATGAAAAATGATGGCTAAAAGAAACGCCATGTGCCCAAGAGAGTATCTGTCAATCGTCCCACTCATTCTGAATACCTATATTTCTGATCGGTTGGACTTGTCACTGCAAGTCCTAGAGTACCCCTCCATCGTAGTTTCTTTCAACAGCTTTGGCGCTGATCTTGCCACAGCACCACCAATGGTCTCTTGGCCATTGGCATGGGACAAGCAGAAAGAGGTTTGCAGGGAGGAAAAAAAAAGTGAGGAGAAGGGTGGCACTGCTGCCGAGGAAAGGTGAAGGGAAGAGCTGCTATGGGAGCATCCCGGAGGGAGGGAGTGAAGAGAAGGAAAGGAAAGCTGCAATGAGGTGAGAGGAGAAAGAAAGAGGTGAGAGGGAGGCAAGAGGCAAACATTACATGCCAAATTTGTACCTCACTCCGTAGGCATCGCATAGCTGTATTCAGAGTGAAGCACAGTTTGCAAGCAGCAAACTTGTACCTCACTCCATAGGCATTGCATAGCTGTATTTAGAGTGAAACACAGTCTACAAGCAGCAGCAAAACAAGCAGGTCCATCAAGAAACATGTACTTTGTGTAGAACCAAGTACGGCTTTACCAGGCTTGGAGCATCGCCCTGATATTCTGAATTTTGGGGCCTTCACTCCTTTAACTGGATCGGTGTCCATCACATCTTTCTCAAGATTTTCCCAAAACCGTCATTTTTGGGGGGTCCTCACAAATTGTCATTATTTTTACAATGAGTGACAGAAAACTAGAGAAGCAGCCTTCATGTGCTGTAAAACTAGCATCACCTCTGAACTCCTTCTGAATGAGTGACAGAAAACTAGAGAAGCAGCCTTCATGTGCTGTAAAACTAGCATCACCTCTGAATGAGGTCATACTTCCTCTCCAACAACAGATTTCAGGATCTAGAGGAGAGAGTGAAAGTGGTTGAGCTCAAACTAAACAAGCCAACTCCCCACTCAGTTCTAGATGATGAATCAGTCTCTATCCAAATAGAAGAGATGCATAAGAAGCTCAATGGAGAGAACCAAGAGAAGCTCAAAGGAGAAGTGTAGAGCTCCTTAGATGCACAGGTGTCTACACGATTGCAGAAGGACATAAATGAGGAATTTGAAAGGCTGCTCAACTCAAAGAAGCTCAGGTGTTTTTTTTTTGGTTAGGGAGGCAATATCCCTTTAATACCGGTAGAGAAGACCACTTCCTAGGCGCTCCCCGCTCCCTCCTGCTGCCATCCTCGCTGCTCCCTCCCTCCCCTCCTTGCTGCTTCCTCCCTCCCCCCTACCCTCGACTCCCCTCCTCTTCTGCTGCTGCAGCCCCCCCTGCGCGCTGCCTCCTCCCCCTGCGCGTTGCCTCCCCCTTGTGCGCTACCTCCTCCCCCTTGCCTGCTGCTCCCCCCTGCGCTGCTGCAGCACCCCCCCCCCCCCTTGCGCGCTACCTCTTCCCCTCTGTGCGCTGCCTCCCCCCTGCGTGCTGCCTCCTCCCTCCCCTCCCCCTTGCCTGCTGCTCCCCCCTGCGCTGCTGCCAGCCCCCCCCCCCCCCCCCCCCCCGCACTGCTGCCAGCCCCTCCCCCTCCCTCTCCTCCACTCCTCCTCTCCTCTTTCCTCCCCTCCTCTTCCTTCTTCCTCCCCCTTTGCTGCGCCCTCTTCTTCCTCTCCTCTACTTGCTGACTCCTCTCCTTGCTCATTCCTCTCTCTCTCTCCTTCCTTTCACCCTCTCCCCTGGAAATGCCCTGGTTCCGATGGTATTACTCCTTCTTTCTTTATAGCCTTTTGGGATATGATAGGTGATCCTATTACTTCAGCCCTGCAGGGCATTTGGGACTCGGGTGAGATGCCTGACTCACTGACCGAGGGACTCATACACCTTATCCCGAAACGTGGCAACAGGCGAAACGTGGCAACAGGAATTTTGTATCCCATTGGAGACCCATCACTCTGTTGGGCACTTTATACAAAATCCTTGCCAAGGCGATCAGCATCCGATTGCAGCCCCTTCTTCCAGACCTCATCCATGATACTCAGACAGGCTTTGTGCATGGCACGAGCATATTTGACAATATCTTTTCCTTTTGGGAAGCCTCAGAGTGGGCTATGCAGAGCGGGCAGAGGCTGGCAGTTCTACTCCTGGACTTCGAGAAAGCCTATGATAGAGTAGATTGGGGTTTTCTTGAGGGCACTCTTCTACGGTTTGGATTTTTCAGATGCTTGGATTAGAGGGGTGGCCTCCCTTTACATGTCAGCTAACAGCCATGTTTTGATTGGAGGCGTAAGGGGTGATAGGTTTCAGATTTCCAGATTAGTTCGTCAGGGATGCCCTTTAGCCCCCTTCCTCTTTCTTTTTGTGGCAGAAGCTATGAGTATCTTCCGTAGATCTCAGGCTGAGCTTTTTGGGTTGAGATTGCCCTTGAGACAGGAGCAAGAGCTTCTTGACTGTGAGTTGGCTGATGACACTCCTATTTTTATTGAGGCCTCTTCGCATTCACTTGATTCTTTCCGGACAGCCTTGGATTTTTTTTGCTCAGCTACAGGGGCACACATTAACTGGCATAAATCCTTTGGCTTTTGGATTAGTGATGAGGACACTTTAGGCTGGGGAGGTTACGTTGGCTTTTCCTAGATTCAGAGGGGTGTTCCTATCAAGTATTTGGGATGCCAGGTAGGATTGGGCATCTCTCCAGCACAGCAGTTTGCCCCAGTACTAGAAAGTATAAGGAAAAAGCTTCTTTTCTGGAGCTCTGCCAAACTCGACCTTGCATCTAGAGTTGTGGTAGTGAAACAGGTTCTCTTGGCCACCGCTTGGTTTGTGTGTTCTTGCTGGTGCCGGTCTAGGGATTGCATCACTCAGCTTATTAGACCAGTCAGGAATTTTTTATGGAGTGGACTTGATGGCACAGCAGATGTTGCAGCGAGGGTGGCCTGGGAGACCATTATTCTCCCTACATCTGAAGGGGGCCTAAACATCATTGACCCGGACTTGCAGTGCAGGGCATTGCTTTGTAAGGTGGTGTTGAGGGGACTCATGCCTGGGCAGGAACCTTGGAAGGATTTCTTTTTTGGACGCATTCAGGCTTGCACACCAACCTTGGGAGATGATTGGGTGGACAGCCCAAGATGGATTTTTACTTCAGCCCCTCTCAGATCTCCTGCCTCTCCTCTCATGTCTGCTATCCTGAAAGCTTGGGGGAGCTTTAGGAATACTCTTCGAAGGGTTCCGTCCTCTACCCTGGATAGAGATTGATAGGTAGCCGGTCATTTGGAATGATAGTATACTTGATGAGCATGGCAGACCACTGGGCACTTCCCATTACATGCAATGGTCTAGATGGGAGAGAGGCCCCGCCTACACAGTAGGTACTTGGAAGGCATTTATCAGGCTACCTGAGGATCAAAGACTGCAGTCCGTGAGTCACCTCAGAGGGGTAGCACGCAGGGTTCAGCAGATAGATGCAGCCATCCCGGTGGAATGGGCAATTGAGTTGCCTATTACTTCCACCACTTGGATGGGAGCTTTTTCGAGGACAGCAGTTCCTCTACAGGTGATCGCTCTTCGAGGTCTCGGAGAAGATGCACTGGTCTTTGACGTTGGGGATGGAGGTATACTCTCTAGATCCACGGATGATATTCTTCTAGAGGTTGCCTTTCAGCCTGTCAGGATTGCTGGTTTTGTGGACCATGGAGCGGGCTTGGAGTGGTACTTAGACCCCGACCCTCTGCTTTTGGCCTGGGATCTTGGGAGGTTGTGGTTGTATAGAGGTGCACCTATCGGGTGCTTGCAGTGGGACCCAGGAGAGTGGGAGTGGATAGATCATGGGCACCGAGAGAGGGGAATCCCCTTTTTTCGTTTCACTGTTGGTAATGCCAGGAGATTTTAGCTGAACAGTAGGGGTTGGGTTCCCTCCAGAGCCCCCCATTGGGATAGCTTCTTCATCACTGCAGATTTGCGTAGGAATTTCTGGAGGAGACTCTGGAAAACCCTCAGAAATAGAAAGATCACTCTTTTCTTTTGGCTTTCTATTCATGGAGGGATTGCAGTGAACTTGTGGAGATCACGTCTTGGGGCTGATCCCACTTGCCCTCGCTATCATTCTGTAGAGGAGTCAGTGCGACATTGCCTTTGGGACTGCAGTCAGGCGAGGACTATTTGGAAAGGGGTTGCGAGGATACTCAGCATTTTTCATACTTTCCCTTTCTTCATGACTTGGGGCTTGGTCGCATGATTATCCCTTACTGGGCCCCAGGTGTTTTATGAGGGTGAGCCTTCTTCTTGGGCACTCTCGGTCCGCCGGCAGGTGATAGAGCCCTGCTCTCATGTACCACTTACTCCCTTCAGGGCTTCTCATGCTTCAGTGGACACCTCTTGGGAGATCTTGGCTAGCATTTCCTCTTGGCACATTTGGAGAGCCAAATGTACAGAGGCCTTGGATGGCATCCAGATACACCCTTCACAGGTGTTCATGGATATTTGGACTGACACAGTTCACACTTTGATAGCCATTTGGGCTAGCATGCAGGGCCCTTCACGGGCAGCCTCTTCTAGAAGGACCGTTTTTCTTCGAGTTTGGAAGGGTTCTCCCTTTTTCTCGGAGGTTTCTACTGGATTGAGATGGCACTATCAGCCCCAATTCTTTCTTTTTGGCTCTTGAGCTTTTCATGCATTGCATGGTGTATCCCGTATGGAGCTTGCTCTAACGGTTTTCTTTAATACTTAATAGAAGTCTCTTTTTGGGAAAAAAAAAAAAAAAGAAGCTCAGGATTGGAGGGTTACCGGACCGGACAACTGCAATATAGAAAAAGATTCTTGGGAAGAAACCTGAAAAAAACTCAGGAAAGCTTTTCCAGGCATTAATTTAGTAGATCTATACTTTGAGATAGGACAAGGAGCGCATGGTATTCTTACTTTCGAGACAAGAGCTGAAACAATGCAAGTTCTTAGACAGTTCAACAAGTTGAAAGGTCTACAAGTGTTGATTGCAAAGAAACTCACAAAAACTTAGGTAAAGAACAAAATATCTGAGTCAGCAATGTTGAAGGCAGCTAGAAAAGAAGGCAAATGGGCCGTTTACCAAGATGGCAGGGCATTGATTAAGGGTTTTAAAGCTAAACCAACAGACCTCTATAATGGATGTTTGATTCCTATTTGTCTTCTTCTATTCTAAGTTTTTTTAAAAATTAGCTATATTGGTTGCACTAGTTGTATTCATGCTAGTTTTCTTATGTACTGGTTGAACCAGGTGTAATCGGAACGTCACGTGGCTATTTCATGTCTTTTAAGAGATAAAACGGGGAAAAAAAATCAGCCCAAAAAAAGAGTTTCCAAAATGCTGTATGACATCCTTCAAAGTGTTGCTTTGTCCCTCACACTACCTTTTGCTCTATGTTGTGAGGCATATCATATCTATGCATTGAGGTCATCTTGTATCTCTCAGACAAGACCTAACAACTGAAACAGACACTAAAGGGCATGCAACAATAGACCAAAGGACACAACAAGGGTAATCGGTTGTAAGGTTCACAGATAGTATTGCCTTGAATGCAAAGTCACGTTCCATGAAATAATATGTGCTTGATGGTGCAAGTGTTTTCTGCAATAGACGTACTCAGTGTCAAAAACCCATTCAATGAACAGTTTTTCTCATTGCTTTTGTGTCTCCCTCACACTACGTCTCACTCCATGCAAAAATACTTAATTTTCATTCCTACTTTGAGTACCTTAGCGTCCATCCGCTGCTTCCATGGTCTCTAGATATCATTCCAACTTTTCTATCCCATTTAGCAAAATATCTATGGAAGAAATGAACCCTTCCCATAGTGTGGACACCAATTTTCAGATCATGGTGGCTAGTACCACAATTTTCTGCTCATTCCCTAGCTGTGCCTTCCATTAGGCACCGTCTCTCTCTAAAGAGGTTTTTCTCATGGAAGAAAAAGTGGTTTTCTTCGCTAAAGATGAGAATGAGGTGCAAGCACACTTGGATGCTTGGAGTAATTCCTGACACTGCTAAAAAATGCAGGTCAACACATCGAAACAAACAGATACATTTCACACTCAAAAGGAGAGACTTTGGAAACAGTCACTTCATACAAATATCTAGGGCTGGATTTTACAGACAATTACAAATGGAATGCATGTGTGAAACAGAGAATTTTGGGAGGTTTAAAAGCGTTGTACAGTTTCCAAAACAAATGCAAAGAGGCACATCCCCTCCCCTAAAGAAAGAGACTTTTATTAAGTAGGAACAAAACCCACGAGAGCAAGCTCAAAGCAGAAATACAACATACAGTGCATAAAATAAAGCCTCAAGATGGCCCAAAAAGGCTCCTCAAAAAGAGGTAGAAAATATCCAAGGTTGAGACTGAAAATGCCATCTGAACCCTAGAGAGGGCTCCAAGAAGAAGGGGGAGCCTCTCCATTCCCTAAGGAAAGTAACTTTGTAGAAAAAGCTGCCCGGAACGACCCTTGCATGCTCATCCAAGTGGCCATCAATGTATGTATAGTATCTGTCCAGAAATTGGCCAAAGTGGGAGAGGGGTAGACCTGGGAATTATCCAAGGCCTCTTTGCATTTGGCTCTCTAGATATGCCACGCTGAAATGCTCGCTAGAATCTCCAAAGAGGAATCCACAGAAGCATGCACCGCTCTGAAGGGTGAGGTTGGAACATCATCCAGAGAGCATGACTCAGCTAAGTATCGCTGAATTGAGAAAGCCCACAAAGAGGCATGCCTCTCATAAAATATCTGAGGACCTGAAAGGGAAATCCAAGCAGCTGAACACCCACCCTATGTTATAAAGAAAGGGTGGTGGACAAAGGTATTGAAGATCCTGGCAATCCCTTTCCAGATAATCCTCCCCTTTTTAAAATCCCATAAGCAATGTTGAACCGATTCCACCATAGAGTGGCAACGAGCACATGTAGACTCTGGATCTCCACAAGTTAACTACAATTCCATCATGAATAGAAAGCCAAAAGAATAGAGTGATTTTTCTTTTCCTCTGGGACTTCCAAAGTCTCTTCCAAAGATTTTTTGCAAATCAACATAAATCTGAAAGTTCTCCACTCTGGAGGGTCTCTAGCCTCTACAACAGATCTGAAACCTCTTACATTGTAAGAAAAGAAGGTGAGGCTCTTCTCTCGATGCCCTTCATCAACCTTTATACTACCCTGGATCCCACTGCAAATACTTTACGGGGACTCCACCATAGAGCCACAATCTCCATGAACCCAAGGCCAAGAGAAGTTGGTCGGGGTCTAGATACCACTGAGAATCCGAGCCATGTTCCATAAAGTCACAATGACCCTGATAGGCTGAAATGCAATCTTTAGTAGAACATTGTTTTAAGATCTCGAGAGCCTACCTCCCACGTGGACATCAAAAGCCAAGGCATCCTTGTGTGATCGTGGTAAAGCAATAACGTGAAGGGGAATGCCCGAACCGGTAAAAGCTCCCATCCGAGTGGAACACGAAATAGGCATATCATCCATCTCCATACAGTCCACTGGAATGGCTGCATCAATCTACTGGATCCTCGCTGCACTTCCTCTGAGATGACTTACGAATTGCATTTTGCGGTCCTGTAGAAGCTTTTTGAAAGCTTTCCACCAAGATCTATAGAGGAGGCGGGGCCTCTCTCCCATCTAGACCACTGCATGTAATGTGAATGGCCAAGTGGTATGCAGTGCTCATCAAGTATGCTATCATGCCACATGACAGGATGCCTATAGATCTCTACCAAAGAAGTTGAGGGAACTCTCCACTGAGTATTTCTAAAGCTGATCCAAGCTTTCAGAATAGCAGTCATAAGGGAAGAGGAAGGAAACTTGAGGGGTGCTGAAGTAAGAATCCACCTAGTGCTGCCTACCCAGTCTGACAAAATATGAAGAAGGGAGAGGAGAAGAGTGGAGCTGAGGAGAGAGGGCACAGCTAGAGAGCACATCACAAATGACTAATTGTACACTAGATTTAGTTGAAAATGTAGAATATATACAATCAGCCTTGCTTTGTTGACAGTACTTGGTGAACATTGATAAAGCCACCGATCAAGAATGGCTATAAGTCATGTGTGTATGATAACCAGTGAGTTGGTGAGGCCATTTTGCACTGAGAAGAACCCCATACTCCATCATCAGGCAATCCAAATGATGCAGTATATTTTATTGTTGTATCAGAGACTGATCTAATGTTTTACTTTTGATGGAGCCAGAGGGCAATTGTTAGCAGTAAAGATTCTCAATTGTAATCAGTCTATTGTCTGCTACTAACCAGATACCTGGCAAGAAGCACAAATTGGATCAGTCAATGCATGAACTTAGCACCAAGTCATTTCAGTCGGCCAACTATCCTTGTCAGTTTAACAAATTTGTCCTGTTAATTGGCTGGTTGACAGTCAAGTACCAAAGTGTGAGTGCACATATGTTTTATTGACAACATTATACTAAGATCACAGCAGTCAAATCTCGTTGGTCAATGTCGATACAGCGGTTTAACATTAATATGAGACGACTTGGTGTTTTCAGCAAACTGCGGGGGGGGAAATGATATAGTTACATTACTTATTCGATTAGCATGCTCTTAGACGATGTGAAAATTAGCAAGTCTGTAACCCATATATACAAGTTATGTATTAAAAGGACGCAATCTCTTCGTTTCTTTTCAGGAACGACCATTGGAAAAGTTACCTCCCATTCTTCTCAGTCCAGAATCTTCATTTGACACTGCAGCCACTCTGGCAGACCTAGAAGGGCGGATATCCCCAGATTCTCAGCAAAAAATCAAGCATGCAGAGGTAAAAGCTCTAGAAGAAAATGTGTTTGATGGTCCTTGATTTGATTCCAAAATATAAACTTTTGCCATTGTTATGTACAAAAGCATTCTGGATCAGATACTAAACAAGAGAATTAGAGTTACAATTTATGAACTTAAATCATAAAACAAGTGTTAAAACACTTCTATAAAAGCCTTAATGGTAGGAACTTGCACAACATGCTATTGGGTGTGAATAGTCAGCCCTGTCTCTTGGTAGTAAAATAAACCTTAGATATGGATTTGCGTAGGATGCAATAGTAAGGGAACAAATTTCCAAAATCATAAGCATCTCTGCCAACCTTTTCCTCAGTAAGTGTCGGAAACCCTGCAGAAAATATTTGTGTGAGATGAGGGAAATATGACCTGCCAAACCAGACACCTCAACAAACAATCCAGATAGCAGCTTCAAGCCTTGGTTTTGCACAGGAAAATATGGGAATATACGACCGATATTTTATCACGTTAAGTTTGGAAGTATAGGCATACCTCACATGTGGAATTGTGGGTTTTTAATCAATTGGTAGAGTGCGACATGACTTCACATTATGAACCTCATTAGCTCTTGTTTTCGATTAACAGAGTATGTCATGTCTTGGCATCATGCACCTCCTTATTGGCTCATTTTGAATACTGCTCAGGATTGGGATCCACAGATACTGCTTTTGTGTTTGCATGTTGAGGATGTAGGGGTTCTTCCTGTTGCAAATTTAAGGTTTGGGTAAAGCTTCTGCTCTCCCATTCCTTTTTCATCATTGAAACATGATACATTATCAGTTTTCTATGGCAACACCTTCAAAGGATGGTTGTACGGGCTTGGCCAAGAATAGGGCAAGTCTTTTTTTTTCACATTGGGCACCATTGTTATGTGCAAGGTTGGCAATTTCAGGGGCAGCCCTTGGCTCTGTGAGGACATATCAGTGGCTGCAGATTGAGGCTGTGTGTTTTGCCTAATGCATGAGAATAAGCATTCTCTGCAAGGAGACTTGACTTGGACTCTTAGGGTAAGCAGACGGAGCAAGAAGGAGGATGTGACTGTTATCAAATTGCAGCTAACTAGTCAGCCACTGCCTGACCTAGAAACTTAAACCATGTGTTAATCAGGTTGGTTACTTGACTTGGACTCTTAGGGTAAGCAGACGGAGCAAGAAGGAGGATGTGACTGTTATCAAATTGCAGCTAACTAGTCAGCCACTGCCTGACCTAGAAACTTAAACCATGTGTTAATCAGGTTGGTTAACTTGCCAACAAGCCAGCCTGGCTGACCAAGCTGGACTGCAAGGCATGACAACCAGACGTAGCTGTTATACAGTGATATCCATTTGCTGGATCATTCATGCATGCTGGAGCATCCCAGTTCCAGTTATTGTATAATGTTACTCCTTTGCTCATGTTGTATAGTCTGTGCTGCTTATGTAAAACTCCCTCTTCATGATATGAGTTGTTGCATATCTCCTTTTTTGCACGGACATCTCTTTATTTGGCCTGTAAATAGTGTAGTGTAATGTAAATTCAGCTTGGCTACAAGCTGCTCCAACCTGCTGTCAAACTCAATTCCACCTGCCACCCCCCCGCCCCCCCCCCTCCCAATCACCATCTCTCCCTTCCCGCCTCACCTCGTCTACACCCTGTTCTCCACTTGCTTCCTTCCACTCAGCCCTTGCTAGCCTATAGGACTTCTTCCTCCCCTGGTATTTGGCTACTCCTCACTTCCCTGTTTTCCCCATTGCCATAACACGGACTCTCAAACAACACGCACTCACACACACAGAGGAATTCCTAAGTCGGCCTTAGGCTATAGTCCAAGCTCTACTAGGGAAACAAGCACTAATACCTATCACATTTTCAGTTAAACCACTTAATAACATTAGAATTTCCAAATAGCCATTACTTAGGAATTAACACTTACACACATATCATTCAAAATTTCACACAAGAGATAGAGTAGAGAAAAGAAAAGGCAACAGCACCTGATGGGGTGTGAATGAGGTACACCCTCTACCTGGGCTAATCCCAACTATATTTCTTTTTTCCAATGATTAATTACAAAAGTAATTCAGATCCCCGGATAGAACCCAAGGAAGACCTAGAATACATGTTGGGAATATTACAACGGTCTCTTCCAAAGTGAGGAAACATGGGATATGAGAACCTAAACTATCAAAAAATAGCCACAGATCTCCAATTGAAAAAAGGCCCAAAAATTCTCCAGGTAGATCCCAATCCCAGCAAAACACCCATTTGAGATCTATGAGTTCATTGTATGGGCACCAACCTGTTCTTGAAATTCTGAAACACAAAAATTCTGAAACACAAAACTTTATATTGTAAACAGTTAGCTCTAGCGATTTTAGTCAGAAAAATTATAAGAATCAATATTTTTCAAACCTAACATAGCCAAAAAATTTAGAACTCGTGCGAAGAGAGTCGTGGAACACTCATGCTCCAAATCCTTTTGCACTTGCTGCAGCTCGTCTTTTGAGAAAGTGACAGTTCTCGCGGCCGGTGTGAGCGGAGACGGATTGACTGAATGGGAACCCATTCGTCAACCGAGGTGTGTTGGCCGATTCAAACACAAAAAATAAATATCCTGAAACTTAGGAGACCCCTATAAAAGAATAGGGGTACTCCAGATGAAGGAGAGGGTGAAAGAAGAAGGGAGAGAGAAGAAGAAGCCAGGAGGAGGAAGGGAGAGGAGGGGAGGATAGAGGAGAGGAGGAGTGGAGGAGAGGGGGAGGAGAGGGGAGGAGAGGGGGCCGGGAAGGGGAGGCAAAGAGAGAGAGGGGGGGGGAGCAAGGAAGAGCGGGGGGAAGGGGAGGGGGCGTGGGGGGTCGTGCAGGCAGCAACGCGGGGGGGCCGTGCAGGGAGGCAGCAACACGCGGGGGGGAGTAGGCTGCAGCAGGGGGGAGCAGCAGCAGGCGCGGGGGGGAGCAGGCTGCAGCAGATAGGGAGGGAGGGGCAGCGCACAGGGGAGAGGGCAGCGCGTGGGGGAAGAAGGGGGGAGAGGGGGGGAGAGGAGGGGGCAGTGAGGAGGGAAGGGAGGGGGCAGCGAGGAGGGGAGCAGGAGGAGCGGGGAGCAGCAGCAGCGGATGATATCAATATCTCCCCTCTAGGTCACAAGCTAGAGATTGGATGCTTGCGGCGCTTCCTCAGGAGCTCGCCCCCCACCTTAAGGATGTTCGTTTGTTGGGACGAGGTTCCTTTCAGGTGTGCCTAGATTCCCCGGACATCACGAGAGACCTGCTACAGGTCGGGTTTCTACTTCTAGGCTACAGGAGGATTTTTTTGTTTCCTTTTCAACTGGGATTTGACCCAGTTGAAGAGGACAAGTAGGGAGTTTCTGTTTTCATCAGGTTCCCTGGTCTCCCCTCAGTTTATCACCGGCTTCTTTCAGTTATTGGAGAGAGGTTTGGTGTGATAGCAGAGATCCCCCCTCTTCCTGGCGAGCCCTCTTTGGCTGCTGAGGCGGTCAGGATGGATGGGGTACCTAACTAAGGTGGCATACTAACTGAGCCACTAACTAGAGTACATAAAGATAGCTGTCATCCAACAATTATGTTAGGTCATTGTCCAGGACCTCAATATTTCAGATAACCACATCATGCTACAGCGACCCGATCGGTCTTTCTTCCGCCAGAGATTTGAGGTTGCAGGTCGACTTCGCCAGAGATTGCCCAAAGAAGAAAAAGAGGCCCAGAAAGCAATCACCTCGTACTAGCTTACGACAGAGAGCAGGAGCAGGACCTACTGTTTCACAGGCACGGCCTCAGACACTGGCTCCTCCCCTCCTAGGGCTACTCGAGTCCCTTCTGCACCCCGCACCACCTCTGGCCCACGGTGGGTTCCGGTCACGGTTAGGCCCTCTACTTCAGTGGTGACATCTGATCGTGAACATAGCTATTTGCAACATGCTGCTTTCAAGGCTATGGTTACTGAAGCATCTCTTTCTCTGGCAGACATACTGTGTATCACTCTTCTAAGTTCAGACTGCCCTGCATTGGCCTGTAACTGTTGCGCTAATAACTGTTGCAAGGCATCCTCAAGTAATGCAATCCTGCCAGATAAGGTGTGAGCTACTGGGCGCGACACCTGTTGGGTCGGCCGGACTCCTGACTCACCAGGGGCCCTTCTGGAAGCCCCTTCTTCTGCTTCCATTCAGGTCAATGGGTGTGTTTTTTTTTTTTCTTTTTTAATTTTAATTTAACACCGCTAAAACACTGCCTTTACAAACTGACAAAATTCAGTATAGTGACATTCTGACATTTTTCCCTATACAAGGGAATACCTGCAATCCCAGATTCACACTAACTAGGCATTTGACACAAGCATATATCACCATATACCCCAAACCACTTTACAGGCAATATACCCCAAATCACTTTTTTTATACTAGGGAAATTCCTACATCAAACTAACTTGAGCACACAAGCATAATCTGACCCTGCTATAGCATCGAACCTTCATGCAGACTGGCCACCCACAAAAACCGAATCTATTTCTAACGAAACAGAAATGATACAAACAAAAGGGAAAATGGGTAAAGTACTCCCTGGTTCATGAATTTGACGTTAAGGAATCCCAGAGTCTTCACGTGGCGCAGATGTCCCGAAGCTTGCAGCCTTTATGTAACTCCCTGATCGCAAATGTTCTCTCCGTTTGCTTTTTCAGCCAAAGCGTTGCTCTGTGTAATTCATTACGAGCCAGTCAGCCACCACGCTACCATCGTTGCTCGTACGTCACCCATCGTCACGCCTCATTTACCAAATGAATAACCACCTCTAATCCTTGCCTGACACCAACGGACGAGACAGCCAAATCCCGTGACCATTTAAAAGCATATGTCGCATCTCACGCTAGGCCTTTGCGACGTCAACTTTTATGTGCAGAATTGGTAGGAAATAGCGAAGGGGACGGCGACCCTCTTCCTGCAAAATTTTTTTATTCTGCTAGCCCCTTCCGCGATCGCTAACTCTTATTCTATTCCGTTTTGGCGTCACGCATAGCAGAATTATCCCTGTGTTACACGCCCACGCCGTTCGTCGTCACACCTCTCTCCACGAAGTAATCGTGTGATCACGTCCCATTCACGAGCCTTACTGTTCGTTTCGCAGGTCTTTCACCCAGCTCCACGTATTGCCTCTGGATTTTCGTCAACCTGACAGCTCTGATACCAACTGTTAAGACTTACTACTAACTACAGCAGATCCCGGGAGTAGCACCACAGAGTAACCTCCCAGCCAATCTTGCTGAAGCGTGAGAGTTGACGGAGAAAATCCGATCAGAAACATACGTGCCAGTTCATTCTCCTTCTCTCACTAACCTCAACAAGCCCCATCTCCCTAGATGCCGAAGTGGATACAATTGGGACTGATTCCCCTTTCATGCTTACATCTATGACTTGGGTTTTACCCCTATAAGTCAAAGGTAAGCTTCTTATCATGCGTATCGATGGTAGCATGAACACAGTACATCCAAGGCATCACCAGCAAAACATCACTCAGGTAAAGACGTCACATAAAAATCTGCATAGCCCTGAATGTGAATCCGCAGCTTCCCTATGATAGGGGTGACAGGGGTACTAAGCTCCGGGTTAGCCATATTGGCCTCACAAAGAGGGCCAATCTCCTCTTATCGAAGATCCAATTGAGCTGCAAGTTCAGGAGTTAAGAAATTTGCTTTGGCCCCTGAGTCAAAGAAGTACAAACAATGTTGATCCGGTAGCTTGCCTCATGCTCTGCACATCTCTGTCTTCTTCTCATCATGCTCACCCCCAATGATATCACAAATGTGGCCAGCACTTGGCTTGGGTATCTTGCCCCTGGGGTCCTCTCTTCTATCCTGATTAGGTTCAGTGTTACGCTCTAGCCGAGGTAGCATGACCTCGGAAGAATCAGTCGACATTTCCCTTAAAGGATCTATGTTTGTAATATATCTGTTTGCGCTTCATGTAAATGATTGGGAGGGAATTAATGTCAAGGTCCTAGGTGAGGGTTGATAGCACCAGACTAGGTGGATCTAAGGCTAAGGGCCTAATGCAAGACATGTGCCTAGGGGCAATTGGAATTAAAGTATCCGAAGAGAGGGGTGAAAAGATACATTAGGAAGGCCCTATGATGATGACATGTAGCATCTAGATCCATCGGCGATTTCCTCCATAATGAAAAAGCATCTTTCAGTGTACTTGATATTTGTAAAAGAAAAGGAACGAGGAGAGGATGACTCTAATCTCTCCAAGCTGGAAAAACAGCAAACTGAGTTTTTATTTCAGTTTCAAGATTGTTTCTCAGATGATCTTCCAGAGGAGTTACCTCCTGAAAGGCCAGAAGATCATACCATTGACATTATTCCTGGCAGCTCCCCACCGAACCTATCACCATACAGAGTTAGTGTGGCACAACAGGAGGAGATCATGAGCCAGGTGAATGAGCTGCTACAGAAGGGGCTGATTCAGCCAAGTTCTTCTCCATATTGTTCTCTAGTCCTACTGGTGCAGAAGAAGGATGGATCTTGGTGTATTGACTACAAGGATTTGAATAAGATCACTATCAAGAATCGATTTTCCATCCCACGCATTGATGATATTCTGGATCGATTGGAGGGATCAGCCATCTTCAGTCCCATTGACTTGAAGAGTGGTTACCATTAGATATGTATCAGGCCCGAAGATGTACACAAGACTGCTTTCAGGACTACTTTTGGGCTTTATGAGTTTCTTGTCATGCCATTTGGTCTAACTAATGCTCCTGCTACCTTCAACCGCATGATGGACTGGATTTTTAGAGAGCACATAAAGTTAGTGGGAACATTCTTCAATGATATTATTGTGCACTCGAATGATGAAGAGGAGCATAGGCAACATTTGGCAGTTGTTTTTGCAGAGCTCAGAAGACACAAGCTACTATTCAACACTAAAAAGAGTGAGTTCTTCATGCCAGAGATCCATTTCCTGGGACACATAATCTCAATGGATGGAGTAAGAATGGACCTTGCTAAGATAGAGGCAATCAAGAATTGGCCTCCATTGAAGAACCTACATGAAGTCCGTAGCTTTCTTGGCTTGTGTTCATATTACAGGCGGTTCATACGCCATTTTGCTGAGATAGCTTCACCTTTACATGCTTTACAGAAGAAGGTAGTGCCTTTCTGTTTGGGAAAGAAAGAAATCGCAGCATTCAATGAGCTGAAGGAAAAATTATGCTCTGATCCTGTTATCATTTTGCTAGACTTGTAAAAGCCTTTTGTTCTTCATGCAAGCGGCAACAGTGTTGGTGGAGTTCTTATGCAGGAAGGCAGAGTGGTTGCATATGAGAGCAGGCTGCTCCAAGATGCTGAATACAACATGAATGTGTATGAGCAAGAATTGGTAGCTGTAATACATGCTCTTACATTGTGGAAGCACTATCTATTAGGTGCTGATTTTTATGTGCAAACTGATCATGAATCACTGCAGTACTTTCTCATTCAGAGAAAGTTGTCAGAGAAGCATGTGAGATGGGCAAACTTCCTTTCCATTTTTCATTTTCAGATTGTTCATGTGGCTGGAAAGAAGAATGTAGTGGCTGATGCACTTTCCAGAAGGCCACGTACAGAAGCTATGTCCAAGAAACCACAGGTATTTGCAGTTACTATTGCTTATCACAATGCTAGATGCCATGAAGGAGCAGTATGCTACAGAATTTATGATCAGCTTATGGAGGGCAATCGGCATGATCATCATAATCTCAAGGATGGATTCATGATGATGCATTGTAAGCTGTGTGTGACGCAGCCATTGAGGCATAAGGTGATCATTGAAAGTCATGCCCCATTGTATGCAAGACATAGGGGTATTTAGGCTACAACCAAAGCAGTGGAGCACTATTTGTATTGGCCTTCTTTACAGAAGGATGTTGAGGCTTATGTCAGGACATGTATCATTTGTCAGAAGGTGAAGTATGACAGGCAGAAGCGGCCCGGCTTACTTCAGCCTTTGCCTATACGAGATAGACCATGGCAGAGCATTGCTATGGATTTTGTTTTTGATCTCCCTCGCACACCTACTGGTCATGATGGCATATGGACTATAATTTTCAGATTTAGCAAACGGGCTCACTTCATTCCAGTGAGGAAGAAGATTACAGCTGAGGAGATGGCAAAAGAATTCTTGAAGTTTATTTTCAAGTACCATGGGATGCTTGAGTCTATCATGAGCGATAGAGATCCACGGATGACCAGTGTGTTTTGGAGAGGCTTGTTTGATAACGTGGGTACCTCATTGCTGTTTTCATCTTCATTTCATCCACAGACTGATGGCCAGTCAGAAGAGGCAAATTCTACAACGTTGGATTTGCTGCGTTGTTATGTGTCTGAGCACAAAGCAAAATGGAGCAGTATTTGCCGCTGATTGAGTATGCATACAACAACACAGTGCATTCTTCCACTCGTAAGGCACCATTTGAAATAGTGAAAGTGGGAAAAAGGTTCCTCCTATTTTGCATACAAAAGAGAAGATATTTGTGGAAGACTTGCGGACAGTGTATGAAAAGGTTAAGTATGCCCTTCAACGCAGCCAAGACAAGCAGAAAAGAACCGCAGATAAGCATCGCAGGAACCTAGTCTTGAAGGAAGGTGACTGGGTATTGCTGGGTTTTCTTAAGGCATGTCTCAGGAGTAAGAGAGGGAAGGTAAAGTTGTATACCAAGCTGAATATGAGGTCTTTTAAGTTCTTGATAAGATCAATGAGGTAGCTTACAGGATGAAGTTACCTGAGAAGTGGACCATCCACAATGCTTTCCATGCTAGCTTCTTGAAGCCTTTTCATGGAGAAGTGCCACAGGATATGCTAGTTGAAGAGCATCTTGAAGTTGATGAGCAAGATGAAGTCTTGATTCTTGACCAGATTGTGGCACATAAGGATTGGAAGATCAACGGTAGAGTTTCGAGACGCTATCGGGTGAAGTGCAAGAATTATCCTGCAAACGATGCGATCTGGTTGGAGGAGAATGAATTGGCAGATTCACCAAAGGTTTTGCAACTCTACCTTGAGGCATTTGGTCTCAAGCCTACTACGGTAGCGAGCTCATCCCGGTTCAGCAAAGCATAGGTCTTAAGCATTACTAGATGCTCAAGGGGGGGGTAGCACCTCTGCTCCCACAGTGCAGATAGGCTCACAGGATATCTAGAGGTTGCTTGGTGACACTACGGTTCCACCTGAGGCAGTGATGGTGACAGTGTTTTTGCCGTGAGACTTCTATGATGAATGATCATGACACTCCAGACAGTTGATATACTACCATATGGTTTATGCCTATTTTGATATTCTTCTATATTTCCTGTAATTTTGGGACAACCAACATGATAGTTTGTTGTTTCAAGAGGGGGGTATATCAGGGGGACGTGATGGCAAAGTGATTAAACTAACCACCACTGAATTTGGCCTAGGGGTGCCAGGCTAGGAGCAATAATTAATGTCCAAAGGGTACCTATGATTGAATGTGCAACAAGCGCAACTCTTAGTGCTATTAGCTTGGGCCTATTCACTAGGGTCATTGGTTCTATTTACTAGGGTCATGTTTTAAAAAGTGACTCACAAGAGGTCCTATTTACTAGGGTCATTGGTTCTATCCACTAGGGTCATGACTTAAAAATTGACCCCCTAGGGCCATTAATTTCCCACGTCCAATTTGCCATGTGTCCTGAGTGTGTGCATGCTTGGCTGTATGCTTGACTTGTG
Organism: Dipteris shenzhenensis; assembly: GCF_047967505.1. Taxonomy (NCBI): domain Eukaryota; kingdom Viridiplantae; phylum Streptophyta; class Polypodiopsida; order Gleicheniales; family Dipteridaceae; genus Dipteris; species Dipteris shenzhenensis. The sequence continues at coordinate 52,468,373 of NC_141606.1, forward strand.
GCACCTATGTGTCCCATTTGGAAGCATCAGGAAGGTCCTGGAGCCCTACCCATCCTACCCTGCTGTTCAGGGTCTTCATCCCTACCAGGGGAGTCTTTTGGAGAGAGTGATGGATTTTTGGAGCTCTCCCTTTGCTGGCTGAAGGCGTTTTTGAAGATTTCTCCATGACAGATCTTCTCCTATTGGTGTTTCCTGCTGCTGGCATGATATTCTGGATGCCTCTCTCTTGGCTCCTGTCTGGTGCTGTGTGCACTGAATTCTGAGGTTGCTATGGGCTGAAATCCTCAGTTTGGTGGATGATTTCATGGTGGTTTTGTTGCTGATTGCTGGACGACTTTCCTTGTGACAATGGAAGGCAGTCAGGGACAACCTCCTCCTGCCAGAGTCTGCTAGCTACTGGTTGACCATCTTTTGAGGCTGTTTCAAGCTCAAACAGGCTCCATTTGCTGGTCGTCTCTTGTCTTCTTCTTCTGGTGTGTGCATCTGCTTCTCTTGCTGAGTTTTGGAAGGTTGGTTGCCCTGCCATTGGCTCGGAAGAGGATTGGGGAACTGGTTGTGTTACTCTCTTCCTGGGAGAGCAGTGGCAAGCCTTGGACTCAAAGATGGCCTTGATTTGTGTGGATGCATTGCTTGGTATGATGTTGGATTATTCCGCTTGTGATATGCTTGGATACTGAGGGGAACCAAGAGGATAGCACTGGGCGTTGGTCACTTGCACAACCACTGGTTGGCATTGTACTGGGTTGCACCTAAGATGAGTTTAGTTCAGGGAGTCCCTTGTAATTGAACTAACCAGTGAGTGAATAAATAAATACCGCAAGGGGCGCCAAGTGTGGGGGCCAACAGGTGTCACTGTGTATGCTTATTGAGTAGGGGCATTCTAGCCTCCCTTGTTTCTGTGATTCAGTGATGCTATGCTGTGGAATTGTATGCTCTCAGTAATGTATTTGGCAATGGAAATGGAATATGATGGTTGTATTTTGGTGTTGTGAGAAAGTAGAATAAGATTTACTGCCCCTTGTCAGTCAAAGGCCGGTTACATTGAGCTTCTGCAAAGTTCTTTACTTCCAGATTTCTTGCAGCCATTGTCCACAGTTTACATCTGCTGTTTTTGTTTTCTGAAGGTCTTGTTCGATCGTCACATCAAAGTTGACCACATACGGGAGGCTTTAGCACAGGTAGGAAGATGCACAAATCTTATTCTCTTCATACTACATTTTTGGTATCTGGAATTAAGGTATGTCTCACTTGAAGAATGAGTGGTCGGTTTAGATCATATACAGGGTGTGTGTGCAGGAGAGAGCTGTGCCAATTCACCCCCGAGTTTTTCAATACAACATTTTCTCACGTGCAAAGCAGTTTATGCAAAATATTGTCCTTCCAGAGGTAGACACTTCATGATATTCTATGTTCTAGAATGAAGAGTTTCCTCAATCAAATTAAAATATGAAGAGTTTGTTGCTCTCAGGGGGATGAACCAAGGACTGTTCAAGCTGCAGGCATACTGTTGAGGCAAGGAATATGTCGTATTACATTGCTAGGTGACACTAAGAAGATTGAGGAACTTGCTAAAGAGTTTCAAGCTGACCTCAGCCTTGCAAATCTGATTGATCCTTCAAAATCTGAACTCTTAGACAAGTATTCTCAAATCCTCTATGAAGCACGCAAACACAAGGTAAATAGGGATGCTTCATTCATGACAATTTCCTTTATAATAGGGAATACATTATTGAGAAGTACGTTTTTTGATAGAATATTTGAGACATATTACGTGGATGGTAATCCAGGGTATGACATTTGATGAAGCACACAAAATTGTTGCACATGATGTGAATTATTTTGGAACCTGTATGGTTGCTGCTGGCGATGCAGATGGCATGGTATCTGGTGCAATTCATACCACTGCCAATACTGTCCGTCCTGCTTTGCAACTCATTAAGGTAACATTTTCACAACGTAATTATAAGTCTGGGTAGAGACAGATTACAGGGATAAGTATTTACAGTATTGTCCACATCATTTGACTCCGAAGTACTGGGCTCTTATTGAAAAACCTCGTCTGTAGTCGCCTTTTCACAAACTCAACTATGTGGTTTGTTTTTTATTCCAACGTTAATGTCTGATTCCGTTTCTTTTTTGTACACAGACAGAACCAGGTCTGAAGATTGCATCGAGTGTGTTTTTTATGTGCCTACAAGGAAAAGTGTTAGTGTTTGGTGATTGTGCGATAAATGCAGATCCCACTAGTGAAGAACTTGCTGCAATTGCAATTGCATCTGCAAACACTGCAGTGTCTTTTGGGATTGAACCAAGGGTAGCATTGTTGTCTTATGCAACAGGAGATTCAAATACTGGTAACATAGAAGACAGCAGATTCTCTTTCAGCAGATTGTTCATGCTTACAACTCTCCACAGTATGGCTCTTCCCAACATTTATTATCATTCTTCTTTACGTCATTCTCAGGACCAATCATTCAAAAAGTTGCAGATGCTGCCAGCATTGCAAAAAAGCAGCGGCCAGATTTATTGCTTGATGGGCCTTTGCAGGTAGTGACTACTTACATGTTTGATTTTCAATTCGTTTGTTCATTTTTTAAATGTGAGTGCCTGTTGGCACTGGGATTGTATCCCAAGTTATATTCAGGACTGGTATCTTGTTTTATGGGGTGTATACAGTTATAATTGCATGTGAATATTTGTGCCTAATGTCTTGCTCTCCCAATCAGCACATTTTGGTGCTAACCACTGCATTACTATGGCAGTATGATGCAGCTGTCAACCCTGAGACTGCCAGGATAAAGCTCAAGGGAAAAGCTAGTCCAGTTGCTGGAAAGGTTGAGCTTTCTCTCATATGCTGAAAACATGTCTTGAACCAAACAAATATCTTTGAATCCTTTGTTTCAAGAAGATTGCAAATGAGAATGCTATGAGCTGTCATTTCTTCTTCAATTGGTTGCATGCAATGAAATTGTGTTCCGTATAGAAAGCTCTTTACTCCTGTTGAAATTGTCTGTGACTTTTCTTCAGGCAACGGTTCTCATATTTCCTGATCTCAACACTGGAAATACCACATATAAAGCTGTTCAGCAGGTAAAGGATTTTGGAGTATTTTTTGCAACTACCTTCATCTTTACATAGGTATGCATTATGCATATAGTCAACATCTTCATAAGAGATCCAGCGCTCGCAAAATTTCCTGCTGGAACATTGCAAATAATATATGCCCATTATCATATGTATTTTTTGCCCTCTCAAGGTTAAGGAGTAACTATTTGCCCTTGAGGTCTATGGTAGATTTGATTTCTCTAAAGGCTAGAACAAAGTGCATGTAGCTTCGTACAACAATGCAGTATACCATGTAGTGGACATTAATGCACAACCAATTATATCATTAATCCTTTATTTCTAAAATTTACCAAACCTTTTATTTTTAAATTAGGGTTTTTGCACTTTTTTTTTTCCAAGAAAATTACTTCATTAAGTATGATTGAAAACTGCGAGAGCAAGCTCAAATGTGGGAATACATCTTGGTATGCATGAGGAAAAAACAGCTCAAAAGGAGCTAATAAAAATCAAAGGCGGAGGTTGAAAATGCCACCTCAACCCTGAGGAAGACTCAAAGAAGAAAGGACATCCTCTCCAAACCCTGAGGCAGTGGCTGCTTTGAGGATCCTTGCATGCTCGCCCAGATGGCCATCAGAGTGTGTGTACTGTGTCGGTCAAAATACTGGCCATAGTCTGAGAGGGGTGAACCTGGGTACCCTCCATCGCTTCTGTACACCTGGCTCTCCAAATATGCCAAGCTGCAATGCTAGCGAGAATCTCCCATGATGTATCTACTGAGGCGTGAGCAGCTCTGAAAGGAGTGAAGGGAACATCCTAGAGGGAACAAGACTCCACTGACTGTCACCGTACAATGAAAGCTGGATTTGAATCATGTCCCTCGAAGAACACCTGGGGGCCAGTAAGAAAGAACCATGCTACTGAGCCCCAGGTCATACAGAAAGGTGTTGTATGAAAGATGCTGAAAATCCTAGCAACACCTTTGTAGATCGTCCTCACATGTCTGCACTCCCAAAGGCAATGTTGTACTGACTCAACTGCTATGTGGCAACGAGGACAAGTAGGGTCAGCACCGAACCTAGATCTCACAAGTTCATTGCAATCCCTCCGTGAATAGAAAGCCAAAAGAAAAGAGTGATCTTTCTATTCCTGAGGGATTTCTAGAGCCTACGCCAAAAGTCGCACAACTGCAGAAATCTGGAAACTATCCCAATGAGGGGCTCTGGAGGGCCTCCAACCTCTACTGCTGACTGAAATCTCCGGGCATTTCTAATTGTATAACGAAAGAAGGGGATGCTCTTCTCTCGGTGCCCCTCATCAATCCATTTCCACTCCTTGGGTCCCACTGCAGGAACCTAACAGGGGAACCACCGTGTATAACTAGAGTCTCCAAGACCCCAGCGCAAGGAGAAGAGGATCGGGGTCAAGATACCACTGTGAGTCCGTGCCCCACTCCATGAAACCTACAATCCTAGCAGGCTGAAAGGAAACCTCCAAAAGAATATCACCAAAAGATCTAGTAAGTCTTCCTCCCGACTAAACATCAAAGACTAGGGTATCCTCATGTGCATTCCGCAAGGCAATAACGTGTAAAGGAATGCCTATCCCTAAGAATGCTCCCCACCAAGTGGACTCTGCGATCGGCAAGTCATCTGTGTCTATCCACTCTAGCGGAATGGCTGCCTCTATCTACTGTATCCTGACTACACTCCCTCTGAGGTGGCCAACTGCTAAGAGTCTCTGATCCTCTGGAAGTCTCCTAAAGGCTTGTCAGGCGCCTACTATAGAAGTAAGTCCCCTCTCCCATCTAGACCACTGCATATAGTGTGACGCTCCAAGTGGCCTGCCATGGTCATCCAATATCGAGTCATTCCACATGACTAGCTGCCTGTGAATTTCTTCACGAGAGGTGGGTGGAACTATGTGAAGAGTGTTTCTAAAGCTGCCCCAAGCTTTCACAATAGCAACCATGAGAGGGGAATGGGGAGATTTGAGATGGGCTGAAGTAAAGATCCATCTGATGCTGTCCATCCAATCTCCCCCATGAGATGGAGTATAAGATTAAATGCTGCGTGAGAAGAAATCTTTCCAAGGCTCCTATCCAGGCATCAATCCACGTACTATGAACTTGCAGAGCAAGGCCATACAAAGCAAGGCCATACACTGTAAGTTCAGGTCAATAATATTGAGACCTCCTTCTCCTGTGGAGAGAATGAGGGTCTCCCAAGCCACCCTGGCTACAACATTTGAGGTGCCATCTAAACTGCTCCATAGAAAGTTCCTGATAGGTCTCATGAGCTGAGCGATACAACCTCTAGACCTGCACCAACAAGAGCAAACAAACCAAGTAGTGGCCAATAATACCTGGTTCACAACCACAACTCTAGATGCAAGGTCAAGTCTGGCAAAACTCCAAAAGATGAGTTTTCTCCTAATACTCTCCAACACGGGAGCAAACTACTGTACTGGAGAGATGTCCCTGGCATCCCAGATATCTGACAGAAACACCTCTCTAAATCCAAGTGAACCCTATGTCATTCCCCCAGTCTGGAGTGTTCTCTCATCACCGATCCAAAAGCCATTGGATTTGTTCCAGTTAATGTGTGCACCTGCCGCAATGCAAAACAAATCCAATACCGTCTTGAATGATGTCAGTGTCTGTGGAGTGGCATGTAAAAAAATAGCCGTGTCATCTGCCAACTCACTGTCTAAGAGCTCATCTTCCTACCTCAATGGAAGCCTGAGCCCTACAATATCAGCTTGAGCTCTAATTTAATAGCTCATAGCTTCAGCCACAAATAAGAACAGAAAGGGGGCTAGAGGGCATCCCTGGGGGACTGATCTGGTAATCTCAAACCTGTCCCCCTTGACTCCACCAATAAGAACCTAGTTGTGGGCTGATCTGTAGAGGGCTGACACCCCTTTGATCCATGTATCTGAGAAACCAAAACGAGTAAGTGTGCCCTCTAGAAAGCCCCAGTCTACCCTGTCATAAGCTTTCTCAAAGTCCAGGAGTAAAATGGCCAGCCTGTGGCCATTATGCATGGCCCTATCAGAGGCCTCCCAAAATGAGAAGATGTTGTCAAAGATGCTCCTGCCATGCATAAATCCCGTCTGCATATCATGGATAAGATATGGCAGAAAGGTCTGCAGACGAAGGCTGATAGCTTTTGCTAAGATTTTATACAAAGTACCCAGCAAAGTAATCGGTCTCCATTGAGACACTAAATTCCTGCAACCCCTTTTCAGAATCAAATGAATGAGGCCCTCCATAAGTGGGTCTGGCATCTCACCCGATTCCCAAACACCCTATAGGGCTGAAGTAATGTGATCCCCAATTTGATCCCAAAAAGTAATAAAAAACAAGGGGGTAAGTCTATCTAAACCAAGACACTTGCCCTTGTGAAGGGCAGAGAGAGCAGTGCTTAACTCTTATGTTGGTGAAGGGTGCATCAAGTGAAACAGTCATATCCCCAGTCACCAACACAGGTAAGTGCTGCCAAATAACCACGCTAGAATCATCTGTGGCCTGAGTGTCAGGATCTGCTGTAAGAAGGGAGGCATAGAAATCGGTGGCAACTTGCAAGATGGCATCCGGATGTGTCTTAAAAACTCCGCGGACCGCATGAGTCAACAAGCTGTGAGACGCTCTCCTTACTATGTCTGGGTCCAAGAGTAGAGAAGATCTGCTTGTTGACCCTACCTCCCGTCTGAGTCTAAAATGACTCTCTGGCATGAAAGGCATACTCTGTTCTCTAATCTAAAAGTGACTATTGTTGGGCCCTTGTTGCAGCAAGACGCCTGAATCCAAGCATCTGTAGGCCTCTTCTGCTCCTCTCTTTGGAAGACAGCCAACTGCTGACGGATACCTATCTCATGCCTGAGGATCTCACCCCTCCTGATACGAGCAACTGAAAGATAAAAGTCGCTAATACCAAAGAGGGCTGTAGCTAAGTCTGATGGAGAAAGCGACCCATCATGCATATGAGATACCCAAGTCCTCAACACAGTCTCTGTAAGGCCCTCATCTGTATAAAAGGCATCTGGAATCCTAACATTGGCAGAGCAGCCCCTCATATGAGGATCTGAACAATTAGAATATAGAAGTCATTGAAACATTCACGAGTAACATTTGAAATTGATGGTCTTGGATGTGAAACTTGGGGCTATGTCCACACTTGAGATGGCAAGTGTGGGGTTTCGATATCCTTGCACGCCAAGTTGGTGGACTACCTCCAAGGCTACATTATCATAGCTATAACTTGAGGTTCTATTGGCATACTCTCCCCGACTTGGTTGTTTATTGCTGAAGTTTTTTGTGCTCCTGTGTTCAACCAAGGAATTTTTAACCCCTAGCATCTTTCCCTTTTCTTTGATCTTCTTTTCTCGGCATTTATTTATTAATTTTTTCCCAACAAAAAGAGCTTTCTATTAATGCTTGAAAACAAAAAACCATACAAGTAAGCTGTCCCGAAGGCGCCGATTGGAAAAACCCTTCAAGCCTGGCACAACCCAACCTACCTCCCAAGAACCCAGCTCACTGCCTAGGGTATCTCCGAGACAGGGGCTAGCAACCAGGGGGGAAACTATACAACCCGCAAATTCCTCGCGGCGTGAGAATATAGAGAACACCTGCATGCCTTGCCTTGCAGAAACGCTCCTGCCTTTCAGCGGTTTCTCTAGAGTTAGATGCCCCGCGCTCCCATATGGCGTGCAGAGGGTAAGATGATATCCTGCCAAGTAGCAACCAGAGTGGGCGCCAATGGAACTCAATGACCTCCCATCACTAGGCTGCAACGCACAACCCAGACGTTCCATGCCGTGATGCTAGCTACTGTCTCCCACACACCATCCTCAAGAGTCGAGGGAGGACGGTGTCGGGCTGGACGGGTAGCCTCATGCAGCTTGGCCCAATGGATGCTTTGTCTCTGTATCTTGCGGGCTGGAGAGACCTCATCAATGTGGAAGGCATGACCCCCCTCCATCAACCAAGCCACCATGCCCCAAGAAGTCCCTATGGATATCCTGCACTAGGGCCACAATCTGTAGGGAACCTAGCCAGATCCTCTGGGCGCTCAGGCAACACCAAAGGCCATGTGGGATTGTCTCCAAGACACCCTCCATGCAACTAGACAATGCCCATCAACCCTCATCTATTCCAACCAAGGGCCTCTGGGCAACCCCCGTGAGTGGTCAGCGTGAAGAAGTATGAGATCTTTCGGGGTGGAAGTGGACCATAGCCGCATCTAGAATCAAGATCGAACCTCTTGGGATACCTGCTGCTCCCTCCAATGTCTCTCTCTCGAAGGAATCCTGGTCGAGTCTCCATCTGTAGTCGTCACCCAATCTATGTCATGTAGGAGAAGAAGGGTATCTCCTCCCACCCGTCTCCGTATGACCTATACTGGACGGCCAGAACCACTCTATCAGGGCCTACTAAATCTCCCAAACGGGGTGGCCCTCCCAGAGCGAGAATCGCCACCGAGGGACCTAATCCGAGATGCTGGTGGGGTTGATAAACCAAAACTTGCTTAGATGGCCCACTATCCTGATCATTCTAGGCTCCCATCCATCTTTGGGTCTCCCTCTGATAATGGCTGGAGAAGTCCCCCCATCCCTACTCTGAAGAAATTGACTCGGCCATTGCCGTGCCGCATCATGATCTACAAAGGGACACTTGTCCTAGAGAATTGTCCTAGCCACTTGCCATCTACCCAAGTCTACAGAGCAGCCCTCCATGCCTTTGGTATGGCTGCGTCGATCTCCCTCATCCGGGGGATGGCGCCTCACAATTGAGAGATAGCCCTCAGACGCGCCTCAGGGTCGGATGAGAGTTTGCTCCAAGCCCCAAACGAGCTGGCTGGTCCGCTGTCCCACTGATCCTAGCCTATGTGTGTCCATTGTTTGAGCATATAGCCATCCTGATCTCATTGAGGGGTTGGCCCTCAAACACCTCTTTGCACCTAGGTGGGGTTCTTATGAGTCCTCTTGCCTATCTTTGCTAGATTTGAAGAGGATGTGCATTAGTGGAGATCTCCTCCCTATGAGAGGGGCCCCTAAGCAGAGCCACCGATGCCACTGACCGCTTGTACGTGGGGTATTCCCAAGAAGCCCCCTTTGTAGAAGGAGCTTTCAGGGATCTGTACCTAGGGTAAGGCCACGAACCAGCATCTTTCCCATGCTCTGCATCTTTGGATCAATGATGCCCAAGCCATGAAGAGCCTATGGCATGATAACTGTCTGCCAAGCAACCTTGGCCCTGGTATTCCTCGTGCCATCCGAATTGGCCCAAAGGAAATGGCACACTAGGCGCCTGAGATGTCCCATGCAGCCATCCTAATCACTAACAATACCGGCTGGTAGCCCATACAACCTATAGATATTATCCACAAATAGCTTTGCTAATTTAGGAGTTTTAACATCTTCATTGGTTGGAATAAAGTGAGCCATCTTGGTTAACCAATCCACAATTACCCACACAGAGTTGTACCCCCTTTGTGTCCTAGGTAATTCCACAATAAACCCCATGGATATGCTTTCCCATTTGCCAGATGAAATCTCCAATGGGTGTATAAGACCTCCTACCTTAAGGCGTTCAGCCTTATTGGCCTGGCATTTTTGGCAGTTCAATACATAGTCTTGGACGTCCTTACCTATTCCAGGCCAAAAGAACATGGTAAACAAGTTTTAGCAAATTGGTGAGCATCTTTCAACACTATAGGCCACCACAAACCTATAAGGTGGATCGCTACCTGACAACCCAAATATATCATTGTCTGCCTCTGCGAGATTGACTGAAAGCCAAAGGTAGCACCCTAGTCTCGAACCTCTTGGGCCTCCTTTGTCCCTGTGAAGAAACATATCAATTTGGTTCAGTTGATCCGAGCCCTTAAGGCCTCACAATATATGGCCAGATCTCCTCTGATTGCCTCTATGCTCGATGTTGACCCACCACATACAATTTCATGCCATCTGCGAACACTAAGTCCAAGAGCTCCTCCTCCTGTCGGATCAGAAGTCTCATCCCTGTCAATCCCGCAGCTTGAGAGCGTAGGAAATAGCCAAGCGCCCTGGCTACAAAGAGGAAGAGGAAGGGGGCAGCCTATCGTACCAAGTGGGAAAGAGAGAAGGCCTCACCAGTGTGGCCTTGAATGAGCATGTGGCTAGAGCTCCTTGCGTCTAGGGCTGAAATCCCTCAGTTCCACCGGTCTAAGAACCCAAAGGGCGCATGGTGTCCATTAGAAAGGACCATTCCACCCTATCATAAGCCTTCTCAAAATCCAAGGGAGAAGGATGGCTAGCGGCTATGACTCCTCCTTGGCCCAGTCTATAGCCTCCCAGAAGGAGCTAAGTCCCATTGTCTCGCATGGCTCGTTCTTGCTCTTGCAAAGTGTTTGCCGTATGAGGGCCTGTGACTAAAGTTCTGTGTTGCTCCTCTAAATCGCATCGGCCGCCCAGGTGGCCCAACCCTCACTAGGCCCTCCTTTCGGCTGCTGCTAGATCTCTGCATTTGCCTGTTGCACCTTCTCATTCTGAAGAAGCTCGTCTGGGATGTGGACCCCTCTTTGGGGAAGACCTTTGCAAGGCTAATATAAGCGTAGCACCGCAGGGGAGTGGTCTGATAACGTGGTTGTTAGGATATCCCTCCCATAGGACATGGTGTGAAGAGTCCCTTTAGGTGTGTGGACAAGATGGAAAGATCATGTGTGGATGAAAAGGATACACGGTATCCTTGATTAAGGGATTGATAGCTCTCCATCTCTATTAAATGGAGGGTAGCCTTGTAGCTTGTAAGGCTGAAAATCGTAAGGCTAAGACCTTTTGATTATGTGGTGTTATTGGCTTCTCTTATCCTCTCGCTTCCTAGCTTCTTTCTCCATGCTTCGCCTTCAACTATGCACTCTCGCATTGTGACATGGTATCAGAGCCTCCCTTGAGTCTCTCCTCTTCTCTCACCTTTTGGTGAGCTTGCCACATCATTTGCCTTCCCACTTTCTAAGGTGGTCCTACTTCAATACTTTTCATATGCTGCTTTCTAGATTCACGGCCTTAACGATTGCTACATCTACTAAGAAAGTGATGAAATCCTTATTTGAAGCGTTGAAAGCTATGGGTGGTTCTTGCTTGAGTGTTTTTTGTCAGAGGAGATGATTGGTGCTGCTCTCTTTGACCTGGTTGCCATTCGATTGGTTATTGTGTCTCACAGTCCTAGCTCATAAGGCTTTGCCACGCCAAAGTCCAATGCTTTAGCATTCGGTATACTCCAGCATTCGTAGACTATGGCATTCGTTTGATGTCGTCAAGGGCACTATGGTCCTATTCTATTGCTTCATCTGCCAGGAGATTATTTCCAAACAGCTCTACATATGCGCCTCTTGTTCGGGTGGAAGAAGGAAGTGGTTATTCATTTGGTGGCTCCATTTCTTTCCTTAAAAGCTTGGTTGCTGATCCTAGACGCAAGCTTTCCATTGGCTGTCACATTATGTAAGAGATTTCTCTTTCTCTGCGTCGCTATTTTTTTCAAGGAGAGTTCTCTGTTGCATCGCCTTCATTGGGCTTAGCTTCTATTGGGTACCTATTACGTCAAACAGTCAGAAGGATCGTTTTATTTCTCTTCTCAGTATGGGAATACCAGTTTTGTGTTACAATCTACTGCATCACAGCCTCCTTCTGTTGCCTTTGGGATGCTTCGCGAATTGCAATAACCTATCTTTGAAGGTTTCTTATCGACGACACGTTCTCTCCCTTGCTGCAACGTCAACGTTCATTGTCGTATCTGTTTTTGGTTTTGGATGAACACGTGTCATTTTTAACCTTTGGCTCTAAAGTCCTTGTTTAAGGCTAGTCAACTCTATAGTTGACTGCCATGCAAATTGTATTTCATTCATTCACATTCTCTTCTTTGAACAAAGAGAGAATGCAAGGTGAAGAAGTACTAAGTAAAAAAAAAATACAAGAAATTCGAATGAATGATTCGGGCGAAAAAACGCTAACACTTCATGTTGTATCCATGAAACACTCTTTTCATTCAGCCCATATTTTCAGCATTGTTTATGCGCTTTGAGTTGTGAGTGTTTTATTCCAAGGGATTAGACATTCCCAGTGCCTCTAAGACCTTCCCAATGGTGAAGCATACTATCACTATTGACAAAGTTTGATGGAACAGGCTTCTATACATGGCAAGTCTCTATCCGCTACTTGCTCATGTGTGTAGGGAGTTTGGTCACTTGTCAAGGGCACGAGAAAATTTGATGAAAGTGATGAGGATGACAAGGAAGATGATGAGAAGGCGCAATAAATAATTGTGCTGCATCTCACCAAAATTCTTATCCACCATGTCTCAGAGCTCACATTGGCCAAAGCTATGTGGGAGTAGTTGGAAAAGTTATACGTTGCCGAGGGTAAAAATTCAACGTTAGCACTTAAGATTCAATTTTATGATCTTAAGATGCAATCCAATGAAGCACTTGGAGCCCATATTTCCAACCTCAAAAGCATCATGGCACAATCAGCTTCAATCAACTGCACAGTGGATGAAGACGATGACATTGCATTGCTCCTTAAGAAGTATGCCATCCGAATATGATGCCCTCGTCACAATACTCAAGAACCTTCTATCTCCATCTTTTGAGGGATGCATTTCTTCACTTCTTGCAGAAGAGAACAAGGTAAAGGAACGAACCTCTACAATGTCGACATCTACCTCCACGACGTCCACTCGGGCCCTAGCTATGTCTACCAAAGGCCAATAAAAATGTACCTTTTCAAGAAGAAGGGGCATACGGAGTCTAGATGTTTCAAGAAGGACCCATCAAAGAAAAAGTGTGGAAAGTGTGGGCAGATGGGACATCTTACTTGTGATTGTGCGAACGGCAGCAACACAAAAGAGACGGTCAACTGTCCACAAGCCTCCTCTCACAAGTTGTCTGATTAACTCTTCTAGTTCACTGTCTATGTAAAACCCCTTGTAAAAATGCATATCATCATAAATGCATATGTAATAGGTACAGATGTATTCCCAAATCTGCCTATTAAAAGGAACAGTATTCAATTGAACTGCATCATTCAAGCAATAGATAAGTACTATCCGGATTTTGAAATCAATTTGAAAAGGTATGAGAGCAAATAATACTTCCATATATTCATCGTATTATTGTTACCAATTCCTTACATGTAGATTCTACTAACACTACTAGATAGTAAACAGTTCGGAAGACACAATGATTTTCGCATTCGGATTTTTGGAGCTGCGGACTGCACACAAACAGACTCATCCCGTATGATGATCATAGAACATATCTTATAACTGATATGTCCGCTCTAGAGGAGGCGGTTATTTCACTTCTTCATCCTGCAGTCGACGATCTTCTTTGAATACCCGACTGCTTCCTGCTTCCATCATTTTTGCCACCATGTCTTGAGATGCCTGCACAGATACCAACTTGGGAAAATTTTCCGTTGGGTTAGTACTCAAAAGTGATGTTGTAGCCAATGATTTTTGTAGCCAATGGTTTTTGCTGACACTGCTCCAGCCGTGTTTCTAACTCCTTGATTTTTTGTCTTGTTCTTGGAGTTTTTCTGTGAGAATCTTACTTGTGTACTCCTCAGTTGCAAAAGCTTCATAAGGTCTTTGTGCTAGAATCAATAATCTCTCTTGGAGATTATTCCAAGCTCCTTGAGAAATGCCAATCAATTCGGTCTTCATACTTTTGACTGCATTCCCTTTCATAAAAATTCCATCCAGATCAACATCCCCTAAAATTTCCTTAAGCTTCTCTTCTAAATACTTCAAAGCTTCCACCTGGGCCTGTAACAATAGATTATCTGCCTATAAATCTGCATTTCTTTGTGACACCATCTCTAGGACATTAAAAAACGGGTTTTTCATTTGGTTTAACCATCTAGTTACTGTCATACATTCTTGCTATTTCTCTATCTGTTCCATTAAGTTCTTCTAAGAATTTTCTTTCTGCACTTTATAGACCTCAAATTTGTTCTTTAACTCTTCCAATTGTTGTTTCAAAGGCTTCACATTCACACTGTTTTGTACTCGCTGTACCAACAATTTATTCTACGCTTCCAGGCTCAAAATTTCATCCATTGTCTTCTGTTGCACTGCTTGCATCTGATTACCATAAGCACTGAGAACCTCCATTGCCTCATAGAATTGCTGGAAAGAAACATTTGCATAAGATTCCTTTTTCATAAAGCTTGCCCCAACGTCCTCTGTACTTCTTGCAAACAGTTGTTGATTCGCTGCTGACAATTTCTTCTTCAATTCACTCATAGCTCCTTTTTTGAGAACGAAATCTTCGACTTGAACTTTGAAGGCGATTCTTCAATAGGAATCATTTTCTCCTTGTTGACAATTGGTATACTCCAAAGAGCTGCAGATAATGACTTACTAGTAACCATTTCTATTGACTGTTGGTAAGTGCAACCATTTCAACTGGCTGTTGATAAGTGTATCCAGCCTTGACCAAATCATCAATTGTATCTTTAGCATTATCACTCAGGTTTGTAAACAGTTGCTTACCCTTATCATTGCAAGATGTGAGCTTCCCACTTTTTTGTAGCACCGTAGCAAACAGAGCTGTAACATAAGGCGAAATTCTCAAAAATTGGTTTGGAGTTCAAGCTTGTTTTCTTGAAATTTCCTGTAGCAATTTAGTGCATAGTAATGCTGCCCACGACACCTTCTCCCCTCGCTCTGCAGCTAGCAAATATGCATAATTATCCTTGGCCATATAATCATTGTGAACCAACAAAACCACTCTCTCTACAAACCATGCTAGCTGTTGCTTGCGAATTGGATCTCGAACTTTGCTTATCATGTAACAATTCTTAGAAGAGTAAGAATTACCAAATTCTTGCATCATCACCTCATCCGAACACTTATCGTGTTGAAGCTCCTCCGCATAATAGGGCAAACGAAACACTTCTGCTATCAATTCTAGCGTAATGCAGATCCCCATAGAAATTTCACCCGCCATCCTTTGCAACACTTGGAATTAATTCAAAACCTCCGGATTATCCTTCACGGTAAACATGCAAACTCATACAGCTTTATTTTCTTAAGCCAGTGTTTATGCAGTCCCAAATCAAAAGATACCTTCAAATCTTGAAATACTGGAGGGCTATCTAGTACTCTTTTCTTCCGTATCACTCTATCCAGACTCAGTTGACAAATCCTTGGAGAGCTCCTGCACATCTATCTCCGGTGACTTAGTTTCCCTCTACATCCAATGACTTCGACGAGTCGGCGCAACTCTTGGTCTCTTCCCCATCTCGATGGCTACAGCCTTTGCCAGCAAGTCGAACTTGGCACACGGCTCGTGTACACTTGATGCAAGATGCTTATGCTCCTCTAGTGACATACCACAGTGAACTAATAGAATGGCGATGAAATGTTGAAATGAACTAGCAGTGCATGTAACGGACTAGAAGATTATCGGACTCAAAGTGTGTGCTCACACACATGCGACGTACCAAGCTCTAAATAGGTTATATAGATAAAAATCCACCAACTCAGTCGGGTGCTCAGCAAGATTAATGACTATGTGATTGTATTGCACACCGACAGACGATTGACACAGGCACCTGCCGTACCTGATTATCGAATCACTCCGTCTTTTCAAAATCTCCAAACTGGTTTCGGACTTTCGGAATGCTATCACATTCCTCGGAATTTCGAAAAACAGTGCTACCGAATTTCAGAATCTCGAAATATTCCGTAGAGCTACTCCAGCCAAACATATAGTGACTAAACACACCATCACTGACCCTTGTGGTCCCACTAGACCGTGTGTCCATAGCATGGGTGCAACATATGGTTTCAGGCGAAAACCATTAACCGGCTTTGGCAAAGCATTCCCGTACATATCTTCCCAACTTGAAAGTACCTTTCTCCATTACATCCAAATTTTTGTAAGGACCACCATATCTTAATCTAAGCTTTTCGACTCTGGGTTCCAACGTGGAATTAAACATTAGAACTAAATCTCCTTTCCGAAACATCTTAAACTTGATGTTTCTATTAATCCATGCATGTCTTCTTTGTTCAATGACATCGGAGGTGTATGAACTGATCACCCTATCCTCCTCCAACTTCAGTAATTGCTGAATTCTGTAATTCACAGATTCTTCTGGAGACAATCTATTCTGTGCTAATACCCGAAGACTAGGTACAATAAACTCCATAGGAACCACTGTTTCACAACCATAGACTAATCGGAATTGTGTCATCCCAGTTGTCACCTTATAGGCTGTTCGAAATGCCCACAGTGGAGAGTGCAACTTTTGATCCCAATTAGTCCTTTTCTCTGAAACAGTTCTCCTCAAAATCCTCTTTGCAGTTTTATTGGAATTCTCTGCGTGACCAATAGTTTGAGGATAATAAGTAGTTGATTTTTTATGAACAATCATATGTGTAGCTGTTAACTTCTTCATCACTTTATTCATAAAATAAACACCCTGATCTGAGACTATTTCTATTGGACATCCAAACCTAGTTATGATATTGTGATATATGAATTTAGTTGTACTAGCTGCTGTATTGTCCCTCAAGACAACTCCTTCCACCCACTTTGTACAATAATCTGTAGCAAGCAGTATGTACTTATTACCCATGTACTTTGCAAGTGGTTTGATTGGACCCATAAAAGCAAGGCCGCACTTTTGAAATGGCCCCGAAGGTAAGATAGGTTGGTGTGGCTTTCTATTAGCATCAGTTGGCCTTCCATCCCTTTGGCAAGGTAAACAACTTTTAGCAAATTCATGAGCATCCTTCAACATTGTTGACCACCACAAGACCGCTTAAAGTATCTTTTCTCCTGTGATCTCTCCTGCAAAATGGCCCCCCGGATTCCAGCATGTGCCCCCATAAGGACTGCTTTCCGTTCATGATCTGGAGCACACCTTCTTATGACCTGATCAATTCCCCACCTATAGAGCACTCCAGCAATAGCCAAGAATGGTTTGCTTTGCAATACAAATGTCTTTCTTTGGTCCCTTGAAAGAGAGTGTGGTATGATCCCATCCATGAGAAAAAAGAGTATCTTGTCATACCAATCCAACACTGTATCTAGCTGAAGTGAAAATAAATTAGAATTTAGAAGATCATCCGCTTCCCCAATAGGCTCTTCACCATTCATAATCGTACTCAAATAATCTGCCATAGCATGCATTTTTCCAAGTGTGTGAACAATATTATAATCATATTCTTGAAGTAACAAAATCCATCTAGCCAGCCTACCGGATAATTGTGGCTTATTCAGCAAATGAATGAGAGCTGGATGATCCACACGCAGTACTACGTTATTGCCTAGAAGGTAATGTCGGAATTTCTGAAGTGAATATGTCATACCCAATGCCTCCCTTTCAGTGACACTGTAATTTTGCTCTGCTCTAGCTAATCTTCTATGTGCATAATAAATTGGCTGAAACCAACCTTTAACAAATTGTTACTATCCGGATTCCAAAATCAATCTGAAAAGGTATGAGAGCAAAGAATACTTCCATATATTCATCGTATTACTGTTGCCAATTCCTTACAACATGTAGATTATACTAACACTACTAGATAGTAAAGAGTTCGGAAGACAAAATGATTTCTGCATTCGGATTTCTGGAATTGCGGACTGCGCACAAACAGACTCATCCCGTATGATGATCATAGAACATATCCTATAACTGATATGTCTGCTCCAGAGGCGGTTATTTACAACTACCCATTTTGAGTTTATTATAAGTCCTTCTATATTTACTTAAAGAGAAAATAGTTTATCACTATTATTGTCCATCCAAGTGGAATCTCTCCACAGCATAGTATATTGTCTATAAGATGTAGGGATTTCTAATTTTCAATGCATTCTTGCATTGAAGGGGGATGTTAGAATATCCCTTTCATAGGACATGGTGTGAAGAGTCCCTTTAGGTGTGTGGACAAGATGGAAAGATCATGTGTGGAGGAAAAGGGTACACCTCATCCTTGATTGAGGGATT
This sequence comes from Dipteris shenzhenensis, assembly GCF_047967505.1. Lineage (NCBI taxonomy): Eukaryota > Viridiplantae > Streptophyta > Polypodiopsida > Gleicheniales > Dipteridaceae > Dipteris > Dipteris shenzhenensis. The sequence continues at coordinate 52,486,439 of NC_141606.1, forward strand.
GATAGCTCTCCATCTCAATAAAATGGAGGGTAGCCTTGTACTTTGTGTAAGGGTGAAAATCATAAGGCTAAGACCTTTTGATTATGTGGTGTTCTTGGCTTTTCTTATCCTCTCGCTTCCTGGCTTCTTTCTCCATGCTTCGCCTTCAGTTGTGCACTCCAGCATTGTGACAGTGGTGCCTGCTAGAATCCTTGTCCTCTATGCAGCGCCCAGTCCCAACATAAAACCGGTCTAGTCGCTCCATATCCAAAGGAAAAGAGGAGGCTACCTGCCACCTGGGATCCTAGAGAACTCCACCTCCCTCCCCGGATCTCTACCACTAACCTCAAAGATGAACTACTCCAAAGTGCTCCTCTCCGCTGCAGACATCTTGGCGTATTCCTTGGCATTTATTTGTCTCAAGTAAAAGGTTAAACAACATATACATATCCAAGTTGGGTTTTATACATGCTGCACAAGACAGCTCTAGTTGTGAGCTTCATGCATTCAGCCTGTACAGCATCATAAAACATCATAGTTGCAACAACTAAAAAATAGGAAGAAATTTCTTTTAAAAAGAGGGTCCCTTAGGTCTCTTCCATGGAATACATCCTTTCCAGATCTCCCATAGCCTTTTCCCATGTGGTGTTGTAGTGGCTCGTGAAATTAACTTAAATCAGGGCGTAGTGGTAGTGAGCATAGTGGAGAAGTGACTGAAATCAAGCAGCAAAGCCAGGATGCTTTCCTTAATGAGCTGATTTATAAGTTTTTGCTTACTGGTTTGGATATTACTTTTGGGGCGAGCACAATGGCCAAGCATACCTGGGATGATGCAGCAGGTACCTCAGTCCACATGCTTGTGCATTCCATACGCAGCAGGTTAGAGGCCCCATACTCCAAGGAGAGCAAATCAGCCTTTTGATTTTTAGGAGAGAATAATACAAGTCCGTCTTCCTTTCTGTTTTCCTTTTACTGTGTGAAATAGTTTCCTTTGATATTGGTGTTGCATAGAAGTACAAAATTTCGATCAGTTTTAATTCGTCCTGTTTGATGCTTTTCTTTCTCTCCTGCAGTCAACTGGAGCAATTGCCATGGGTCCTGTCATTCAAGGATTAAGGATGCCGGTCAATGATTTGAGCAGAGGGTGTACAGTTGATGACATTGTGTCCACGGTTGCTATCACAGCTGTCCAGGCTGCCTCTCATAAGCAGAAAAAACCACAAGGTGAGGTGCTTACCGCTGCAGGTGCATAGGTACGGCTTGGGATGCCTAGTACGAAAACAGTTCCATATATGACATGGAGTACTGTGCTGTATAGTACAAGTGCAAAGTTGAGGAGTTCCACTTGAAATATTCTTCATGAATGCTCACAATAATGAGGTTGTATATTATTCTTTTAGGTTTCATGATGTGAAACCATCCTAGTGTATGTACAGTGCAATGTAAACCACATACTTATTCAAGAAACCATTCCTAAATGGAATAAATTTGATTGTATACTTTTCATCACAAAAGTAAACCTTTCATCATGACTTTTCTACTGATGAAATGCTGTCCTTTCGCATTTGAGAGGAACACTCCGTCAGAGGTGAAATAAATTTTTCCATGATTGTATACATACTTTTTCAGATTATTATCACAGCATGCAGTAAATCACTGTGGTGTCATTTGCACCTATTAGGATGTGAACTGTATTTAACCATTACACACCTTTTTTTGTTAGATCATAAAAAGACCATCCCCAAAGCGGAGATCAGCCGGTACAAAATCAGAAATTTTCAGTATAAGACAAGTAGACAGCATAGTCTATCTGGTGAACAGACAAGCAATTGTAGAAAGATTGCTTGAGTGACATCCGAAAAAAGAACATAGAAGCAGTGGGCTCATGAAAGACAGTTTGATTCCTATGTTTCCAAATATCTGATCCATATAAAGAACAAATCAAACTCTGGTTGTCGTGGGTGAATCCCAAAGAGCCAAAAAAGCTTTCCAAATGTAGCAGAGGGAAAGGATGCCTAAAGACGTTGCCGAAGTAAAAAAATACCGAGTGACGGGGCAAGTCCAGAACAGATGAAGCATAGATTCCCTAGGAGCCAAGCATCTGTGGCATAATACAGGAGCAATATGCTGACGAGCTAGGAGTTGGCCAAAGGGAATGACACCAAGCAGCACTCCCCATTAAAAACATGAAGGGGCAGTTTGCAAGACCAAATTTGATGCAATCTTTTACGCCACCATTTGGCACCATGATTGAAAGACCGTAGTCAGTTGGCATGCTGCATGATCCAATGGAAGGGAGCAGAATCCTGTATAAACCAGCCATTAGCCATGTGCAAAGGGCACATAGAAGAACCCTGGCGATGCAAAGACCAATCAATAAGCCGATCTGTGAGCTCCAATCTGGGTGCCGGCAGAAAAGGAAAAAGCATCTGAGAGAGGGAATGCCAAAGTGGTCTGTAATGCATCCTCAATCCATACTATCTGGCGGCCAATGGAAAAGGCAATAAAGTACCATCATCACGAAGGACATCACCAACAAGTGAAATACCTTTAGAAGAAAGGAAGTAGGAACGCCTAGCCTAGGTTCCAATAGAGCAAGCGTCAGTTGAAAGAATTTCGACCAATGCAAATTTTCAGTCCTTAAAGAATTGCCTTGCAAAGAGTCACACCCAATCCATTTAAGATGAGAGAAAATCTCCTTCCAAACTAAGAGCATTTGAGAAACAAAAGGACAGCCCTTAATCCTGCCATCAAGGTGCACCTCCCATGAAGTGGGATGCCAATGCATCATGGCTGTCCAAGGTTGATCATCTTGTAGAAAATGCAACATCATTTTCCCCTTGTGAACCATTACACACACACACACACACACACACACACACATTTTCATTTATTCCATCGTGAACTTTTATGGATCTTGTATTATCATACATGTCCCTAGCTGCATCTCCTTGCCAAGATGTTTGGTTGTTGGCGAGGGTAACCATGTGCTTCTCCTATTGCCATTTAACTCTCTACTTCCAAGTGTTAGTTGGACACCTGGTCTTCCTAGTAGCTAATGGACACAAATAATGTCACAAAACTGTAGGATGGCAAAGTAGAAGAGAGATGCAACAAGATGTGCAAGGCAATAAAGAGGCATATTAGAAGCCATAGATGGAGAGGTAGCAAGAGACATGATAGAGAGGAGGTAGCATGGCAAGGTAGCAAAGAGATGCACAAAGAGACAAAGGATGGAGAGCTCGTAGAGAGACACACTAAAGAGACCACAGAGGGTATCCGGGTAATTGAATGAATGAAGAGGTTTTAGCGTGGCGAGGTAGCAAAGAGACACAGGATGGAGAGCTAGTAGAGACTCTCTAAAATAACCGTAGAAAGGGGATTCTCTTTTCTTCTTTATTTTGATATGCATGAAGAAAAGTTTGGGGGAGTAATCACATTATGCAAGATCAAGATGAGTGTTACTCCACACTCACCACAACAAGGTTGTTAACATGGTACTTCCTCTCTGGAGTCACAAGGCTAGGACCATGTCAACAATGCTTGAAATTTTATTATAGCTTTTGTTTCTTCTCTTTTTGTTGTAGTGTCAAACAAGAGGCTTATAAAGCTCAAACGGATGCCCATGCTTGGTGGGTTTATTTCTTAAAGAGGAGGAATAGAACAAAACTTACAATTAGGGTAGGTGGGCATGAACCCCAAAATATTGTGTATATAAGCATTCTCTTAGAGACAATTTATTTTTCGCCCAAAACCATCAAGTTTTTGATTGTCTCTTCATTACTCACATGTTTGTCTAACTACCCCAAAAAACTGTTATGAGGTCCTTGCACCCATTGTTTTTCTTTGCTTACTTGCCATGAGTGTTAATACAAGCTAGTGTTGCAAGGAACACTCAATCGCATACTTCATAGAAGCATTGAGGAGGGTTTGACATGTGTTCAAACTATGTGGTCACTTATAAAGGCCCCTTTACATGCTTGCCTATTAGATAAACACCCATGCATTTGTGCACTAGTAAAGGAACACCACTTTAAAAGGTGAACTTTTGCAAGTTTAATGTCCAAAGCCTTTCATTTGGGTCCATGGGTTCTTATTCAATCCAGATGGAGAGCTTTGGGGGTAGGGTAAAAATGTTCAAGTACTAGTACCTCTATATTCAATAGGCCTTTTTTTTTTAAGACGTACCTTCAAAGAGCAAGTTTTGCACATCATTTTGAAGTTAGTAGCCTATTTTTGTCAATCATCATCCAACCTAGTCATTGCATCAATTCCGAACATGATCTCGATCAATTTTTATTTAAAGGCATTAATGCCTTTATTAGCATCCTACATACATTGAAAATAGTAGTTGTAAAAGTTCAAAATATTCAAATACCTTATTCAAGATTATTTTTATAGTTATCAAGCTTCTCAATGTCTTTTGGTTGTATAGATTATGGGAAATTCTCATAGAAAAAAAGAGAAGAAAACTACCTTCTGCATGAGGCAAGGCGGATAAAGTTAAGGAATAGCAAGGTGAATGGGATGAAATAAAATATTTAGCACTCAATTTAATCAGTTTCAATGTGAAAGATGTTATGATTTTGATAAGTACTAGTTTATGCATGGAAAGCTTTGGAGAACAAATGTAGAGATCCTACTTGCAAATAAGTTAACAATCAAGAAATTGCAAACAGGAGATATGTCTGGAGAGCCTTGTAAGGGTGAAGGACCTTGCAAATCTATTGGCTACAAAATCAGAACTAAAATATTACGCTTAAACAAATATTTTGAATAGTTTGTGAAAGAAATACACGATAAAACAATTTGCAAGCCATAGGTAATTATTCTCATAGCCATGGTGGCAAGCATTCTTATAGTTACCTAGTCTCAACATATTCATTAGGTCATTATCATCAAGATCCAAGGGCTATATAGAATCGTAGAGGAAACAGTAACACTAGGAAAGAAGGTTACCAAAATAATTCTCCAAAAAGATCTACCCGAAGTTGCAATTCTTATGAAATTTCATAGCATTAAGAATGTGATGCAAAAGAAACAATGGGATGTTGCAAATGGTCAATATAAGAGAATTAGAATCAATGTTAGCATCAACACCAAAATCAAAGTTACAATCATTAGCACAGCCAGTTAGCAGGCTATGCAAAGGAGCAAAATCAAGATTAGTTTCAAAACAATACACAAGAGTATAAATTAAAGGTTGAATACAATTGTTTCCCTTCATTCTTTGTGATTGGAAATATCAACAAAGATGTGCATTGCTTAATGTATCTTAAAGGTCAGGATCATTTAATGCAAAATGTATAACTCTCATCAGATAATCCACAATATGATTGAGTCTAAACCATTATACAATCATTGATCACTTTGCGACTAGGCATTAAACTATTATTACAGTCGTTGATCACTTCAATTGGAAATAATGCATAGATAATGAACAAAAATGATGTATCATTTATAAAGAGCACAAAATTATCGTTACAAAACATAAGAAACAAGACTCATATAACCCAAAATGCATGAAACACGAAAGTATTGACAATTCTGGCATTAGACATTCAATGGATCCCACATTAGCCAGTATTGAGAGACCCCACAAAGTATTGTCTTTTTTGTTATTGCTTCTCCACCTTCCTCACCAACTACTAGTGAGATTTCAATTCAATCAAGAACCTCTGTGTAATATTTTGAAAACCAAAATGGACATTTCTCCATTTGTCTTCATTACATTGGCAAAAGTAGAGAAGGCACGTTAGAGCCTATGAGTGACTATTAATGAGCAAAGGTATGAGAAGTCACGTTAAAACCTATGAGTGACTATTAATGATGTTCTTCATGCTGAAAGAATCATGGTTTAGAAACATTCTCAAGGTTAAACGTGAGTATATGCACATGATTCTTATGAAAAGGGTCACATGAAAGATCATAGGCCTCATTAATAGTGTCACATGGAGCATGTTATTTTACTTTGTGGTGGAGGATACAATCAAGTGTGTAGATGTGGATGAGCACAAGTGGGTTGTATACCCAAATGGGTGGAATGCTTGCCTCTATTTGAAGGAGCCCACGAGAGTTCTTTGTATAGGACTGGAATGCAATTGGCCTGAACTTTTTGTGCAAAAAAGTCTCATCATCTTTTGTGGCCTTATCCTCTCCCTCTTTCTCCTTCATGTGTGGTCTCTATCTTCTCAAGATTTCCTTCATGTTCTCTCAAGCTTCTGTTGTGCTCTCTAGCTTAAAATCTTGACACTTTATGAATAATCTATCACACACATGATCAAAGTTTCAAGAGAAATGAAAGACAAGGCCACATGATGATCTTTAAGGAAATTTACAATGCAAGGGCTTTTTAGATTGAAGACATGGTTCTTTCAAAGTTTTTCCAAGATCACAAAAAAAACATTTTTATTTATAGGACAAATATTTCTGTAGTGAATCTATCTTATGATCGCATTATGATTGGGACATTTGTTTTCAAATCAAATATGTTGTGGTTGATAATGACCAATTTAGTGGTTCATCATTTCAACAAGTGATTATGATTCATGCCTAATTTATTGATATGTTAGTGGATCGCATTTTGTTGGCTAAATTGCATGCTCATATTTCCTGGCTGCTCATTACAACAATATCCCAATTATTGATAGATTTTGGCATATTTTTTTAGTACTAGCACTTACAAGTTTGATTTGCTTGCTACTTGTAATGAAAGTACATTTTGTTCTCGCTTCTTCCATGATGTAGGTTTAGTGAGCAAAGAAGTTGGAGCACATAAAGTTTACCAAGTTTAATGCTTCATTTGCAATAACTAGTTGATTGAAAGTGCCTAAAGCTTTACCTTTATCTTTTAGAGTTGAGTATCATCATTTAGCATCTTAATCTTGTCATCTCACCTAGGTTAAAGTGGCTCTACAACATGTTTTCCTAATGCGGTCTGTAATGCTTGAATTATTTGAATTGAACTAATTATTCCTTGTTTACTTTGAAGACTGCATCTGCCATGATAAGAACATGTTAATGTTAAAGATCAATATAGACTAAAGCAAGAGTATGAAAATGCTTGTGAGTGCTTCCTGGTGAGTTGCTCTTCTCCTCGCAAAACAAGAGCTACACCATTTTAAGATCCATAGATGAGCAAGATGAGTATGATGCTTTTACATTGTTGGTTAAAATCTTAGTACAAACTGTTGATAACGGTGAAATTTTTAGACTAGTAAAAATTTCCTATCCACCATTAACTTTTGGTTGCCATAATTGACAGTATCACAAAGAAGCATAGCTTGATGTTTGCAACATGCTTGGCTTTCTTGGCGGCACCACTTAGAATCATAAACATTGTAGGTCCAAGCATATATTGTTCTTTCCTAGTCATCCAATAGCTGAGTAAAATTATGGCCTTGATCTTAGATGACAAAGGTCTAAAGGTGACATTCATGTGCTCAACCAACACCCACTCATTTACTTATCATTTCTTCAAACTGATTCGTAGAGCTAGTCTTTCAACCCTTGAACTTCTCATTTTCCAAATCATAAGCTATCAATAGCAACAACTATGAAAAGGCTTTACAAATTAAAAAGCTCACCCTTGTTGGGTAAAAGTTTATTTTTTCTGTCAGACAACCTCCATTACAACCACAGTAAGATTTTCCAATCCAATAAAATCAATAGACTCATCGACGATACAGGCCAGCCTATTATTAACTTGTTCACAACCTGACCGAAAGCTAGTTCAGTTCGACCAAAAAGACCTAACTGAATTAGTCTTCAATGAAATAGATGAGGCTATATCAGGCAGATTCCATGCTAAGAAAGTTTTGGCTGTCAATCAGATGATCTTCTTTAAGACACTTTTAAGAAAGGTTAGCTCAATTTTGAAGCAGTGTGCTATTCAGCTTCACTAAGACTCATCAAAACTGACAGCAATCCAATGTACACTATACTAGCTTATTTGCACTCATTGCAGACACTCATAGCAACCGTACCTAGAAGTAGGAGAATCAAAACAATTCCAATATCTCAGGAGCTTCATATACATTCGCTGCCACAGGAGGCATATATATCCCAATTCCAACCCTTTTTTCGTAGACAGTTTTCACAAATAGGTGAGACATGTGAACTCCATGATCATGCCCTTGATCTCAGCTGAGATTGGAAAATTTTACTTTTTCACTTATTATTTAAACTATTTTTAAATACCAATTGAAAGGGAAATATGTAAGCATGTCTAATGAGTTGAAAGGGAAATATGTGAGGCAAGATACCCAATCCTTGGATTCAAGAAAGACAATTTAGAAATGGAATATTACAAAACATACAGAGAAGCGAAGGACAAAAGAGGCTATCACAGCTGGACGTGAAGACAATGTGGTCATCACACATTCAAATTTTCCCACTCGGAAGTATAGAAGCTATGCAAAATTGCAGCACTACAACCAGCACAGATGCATAGTATAGAGGACCTCTACCATTGAGTTCAGGACAAGAGTCTGTCCTGGGAGGGAAATGTCCTGATACTGAATTTAATTAGAGTCATGACGACAGTAGCTTCAGCAGCATTGTACACTACTGTTAGATGCCAGAAGGTGCGGTAGTGACAAGCTGTAAACAAATTACAGCAACAAGCGACAAGCACCATCACCATCCTCTAATGTACCCCCTCTTAATCTTTAAGGACTTCAATACTTAACTCTGAATTAAAGACGTTAACCACAGAATCATGCATCCCTGAGAGTTCTCCAACCATTCCAGGTGCTACAACCACCTCTGTTGTTGCAATGCCTAAAATCATTGAATTAACACTGCATAGCCTTGAGGGCAGATCCAACATTCAGAGCACTGGGCAGAAATCACATTGTATCAACATCAGCAGGGACCATCGCAGTGTTGCCTAGAATTTAAAATAGGGACGTGTCCCTTAACACCTGTATCATTATTGTTGATTTGAATCTTTAGTCCTTTTAATAGGGCAGGGCACCCTACCCAAGTTTCAGTATTTTGACAATAAAGACACTAAATTGGGCTCATAATGAAGCAAGTTCTACATGGCTAAGTGACGAGTTAGTTAGTTCTTGCATTGTTTAGAATCCAAGAACAATGTATCACTCATTTTCCCTCAAGAAACTAATTGAAGTAGTCTAGTTATGTATAGCATGGATGTGTTTTGATGTCTCAGCACATAATTGCTCACATGAGCAACAGCCTTTTTTTATATCTCCAAAGCTCGTAATAAGAGACTGATTCTGGCGTAAACCAGTGCTCTAAATCATCTAAGGGCCATGGAGCCCAATCCCTTGGACAAGAGCTGCATATTTGGTTGGACCATGTAACACATTTGACCTAAAGCCCAAAGAGTGTTCCAAAAGAAATGGATGGCAATGCTGCCAATAGGAGATTGGGTATTAACTCCACCACCAAATTAAAAAACTGTTAAAGACTTATGTTTGAGGCCAAAACGTGGAAAAATAATCCAAAATAGAACTGCTTTTTAGAAAAAAACTAGTGTTTTCAAGGCCAACCCATGGGGAAATTTAGCATTTGGACTTGTATAATTGGTCACCAATGACCTACTTCCATATCACTACATAAGCAAGCAACCACTTTAGACATTAAAGACTGGCCGCAAAAAGAAATTATCCCCTTTCAATCACTGCAACCAAATAGCCGTGATGGCAATACTCCGCACAACAATTTGAGCTATTAGAAAACACATGTTGGCACTTAATGGCTGTCACATAACCAGTGTCATTCTCAAAGTTATCAAATGTCAAATGTAGACTGCAACAGAGAAAGAAAGCTACAAAACCTTTGATAGTAATGAACCTGCAAAATCTCTATTCTAATTCAAATGAGAAGGACTGAGTTCCCGGCTTTCTTTCATTGACACCTGTATAAAATACACGGATATAAGTGTCTGGATGGCAAGCTAGAAATTCACTGAAGATCCAGATTGCACTACTTAGTAAGACGCATTGCTTCAAAGTAGAGATTACTACGGTAAAAATCACAGTAACGACTAGTTTCTAAAACCTTTAAAATGCACTAGAGAAGAAGACTTAAATAGATTCACCATAACTAAATCCTCTCCGTCAAAACACTTCGGACTTAAATATAACCCCCCATCTCACCGACTTTCCCTAGATGCTCAACAAATTTGTACCCTTCTATAATTTGTCTTAAAGATCAACAAGACGACAATTCAAATTTATCTCGCATAGTGTAGGAGGTCACGGAAGGAACAACACACCTTAAGTACCCTTTTCCGTCTTGGAAGCAGCCGTTGCAGCCTGCCCACGCAATCTTCCAGTCCTCCTGGCAGCGATCAGACCAACCTTTTGCCCAGGAGGAGCATCACGCCTCACTGTGCTAGCATGACCAATATGTTGATGGTTACCACCACCATGAGGATGCTCAACCGGATTCATCGCCACACCACGAACCTTAGGCCAGCAATTCCTTTTCACTCTGTACTTATGGTAAGCATTGCCAGCCTTCAACATCGGCTTCTCTGTTCTGCCTCCCCCGGCGACCTGCCCAATCATGGCACGGCAACCACTTGGCACAATCTTCTTTGCGCCAGATGGCAGCTTGATACTGTATGAGGAAAACCAACACGATCGACACATGAGAAGATCCCCGGTTCCTTCCATACGTATACCGGTCTAGCTAGAACAAACTAAATTCGAGGTGACAGCGGATCTTGCAAGCCAAATGCTGGGAAGTCAATGCATTCTAAAAAGAGCAGTAGAGACGAAAACTAAGAGCTCATTTCATCAAAGAAAAGAAGCCAGAAGAGGCGTCTTACCGGCTAGTGTTATTGTCAGGATTGTGACTAACAACGATGACATAATCTCCCGACGCCCTAGCAAAAGCTCCTCGGTCACCAACGCGCTGCTCCACGTTACAAACCACGGCTCCCTCGGGAACAGACTTGAGGGGCAAGACGTTACCGATGGAAAGCGTGGCCTTCTTGCCGCAGTAAACGAACTGACCGGAATACATGCCTTCGGCGGCAACGAAGAGCTCCTTCTGGTGTTTGAAGCGGAAGGGGTGACGGAAGGTGACCTTACAGAGGGGGGCACCACGGCCGGAGTCATGGATGATATCGGAGACGACGCCTTTGATGTAGCCATTACGTTCGGAGTAATCGAGGGAGCGGAAGCGGGCAGGGCCTTTACGTTTATGGGTATGGGCAGTGAAGATGGAGCCAGCACCTTTTCTCTGGCCTCTGATGACACGGCCCATGGCGATGGAGGCGAGCAAGCTACTGTGGTGAGGAAGACGATGGCTATGGCGATGCACAGCTCTCTTGTGCTCTTCTTCACCAATTCAAAGAGAACTAGGGTTTCGGCCCCCTCCCCCTTTTTGCCCACATTCTACCGCCCCGATCTCTTCCCCCTCCATCCAACGGCTCACAATTTTTCCTCCCCTTTTTATTTCCCCTCCCCGCCCCCCCAGCCACACTCACCCTCCCACCACATGCTAGGACACTAGACCTTAGACTGAAGGGGAGACGGAATGATAAGTGGGGGCATGCCGGTTATAAAACACAGTCCATTACTTGAAGGGGAGGCGGAATGATATGTGGGGGCATACCGCTTATAAAACATAGTCCATTACTGGAAGGGGGTTTGAAGGGGGGGGGGAGGCAAACAGATTTTGAAGAATCTATCTTAATCGTGAGAGCCCACCACCATTTGCTCCACCCCAGCTCTCGATCCACCACCCCACGCTCCACTGCTACCCCATCTAAGATCTTAGGCTCTAGGGAAGGAGGGTTTATCGTGCCCAATAACGTTTATTATAATATTAATAACATGTATGAGATTATTAAGGATGAGAAGGGGCTTAAAGCTATCTCTCATATGAGGTGCAAGATGAGCATGACTAGGACCTTACAAAAAAGAATGCTCTCATAGTGCAGCTCAAGGAGAAATTTCCAAGCCCCTGGCCAAGATTTTGAACCCTTCACCCTCAGGATTCGAAGCTTCCAATGCCCGATCCACTAGGCCAAAGCCTACTACTACATGCTTTTTTTCAACCCTTTAGTGGTAGGCCTGCATGCTTGGACTGCGGCTCGTTCAATCCCCAAGCCAGTAGTGACAGGGCGGGTGTCCCCAGATAGCCTCAAATCGGGTGTGTGAGTGGGTGCATGTGTTAAACTTCCCAAAAAAAACTGTAAGGTGGAGGATCCACTGAGGCCTTGCTTTGAGAAGGGTGGAGTTGGTGTAAGGTTAGTGTAAGGTGTATGGATCAAGGTACATGGATGAAGGTATTATTTGTTTTTAAAATTTGTGCTTGTTATTATTTTTTGGTTTGGTTTGTTTGGCCGAATTTGGTGAATTTACGGAGTTGCTTAGTTAGATATTGGTGAGAAGTAGTTAGTGAATGGATTTTCCCCTGTTAGTGTCGTGCACCAAAATAAAGTTAGAATGGGTTGAGTTTGCGATTTGAATTTGTTTTGCTTTTTTGTGAAAGTATGTATAGTTTTATTTGTAAATTCATGTGCGGTTTTTGTTTGTTTGTTAGTGCTATGTTTTTTTCTCGCATTAACACTTTTTAATTTTGAGTGTGTGGAATTGTTCAGGTTTTTTTTATTGTGGGTAGTTGTTTTTTGCTTGACATCTGCTGAAGTTGTTTTTGTAGTTGTGTGATTTTTTTAAAAATATATTATTTTACGAACTTAATTAGCAACACGGATGTAGGTTATAGAATGATCTAACCAATATGCATATGCAAATCTACAGTGGTTATTTATGTTAGATATGTTACTCCAAATATGATCTAGTTGTGACCCACATATTGTCGTGATATGATGGCATTGTAGTGTGTAGCCGAAAGTGTTCATAATCTCTTGTAGCATTTGTGACTTTTTTGTCTTTTGAAGCATGTCAATGTTGAAGTCTCCTATATTTTGTGTGACAGCAGTTGCTGATAATTTTTTTGCGTAGTAATTGAAAGAATGCTTTTGTGTGTTCGGATGGTGGTCTATATATGTTTATAATTTCATATGTTTTGTGTTTTGTTTTGACATGAATTGTCACGATTTCAATTCCGTGTAGTGAAATTTTGTCTACTTTTTCAATGACTGTTGTTTTGTACTAGGGTACAACTATTGTGATTGTTTATGTATTGGAAGCTGGATGTGAGATATGGTTCACAGTGTTCGGTTCTTATTTCTTGTAAACATATAATATTGGATTTTATAAGTGGCTTTGTGGATTGTATGTCGTTTATAAGTGGCTTTGTGGATTGTATGTCGGTTCTTGTTTCTTGTAAACATATAATATTGGAGATTATAAGTGGCTTTGTATTTATGTAATGATCTAGTAGCCGAAAGTGTTCATAATCTCTTGTAGCATTTGTGACTTTTTTATCTTTTGAAGCATGTTAATGTTGAAGTCTCCTATGAGAATTATGTTTTGTGTGACAGCAGTTGCTGCTGATAATTTTTTGTGTAGTAATTGAAAGAATGTTTTTTGGTGTTCGGATGGTGGTCTATATATGTTTATAATTTCATATGTTTTGTGTTTTGTTTTGACATGAATTGTCGTGATTTCAATTCCGTGTAGTGAAATTTTGTCTGCTTTTTCAACGACAATGTTGTTTCATACTAAGGCACAACTATTGTGATTGTTTATGTATTGGAAGTTGGATGTGAGATATGGTTCACAGTGTTTGGTTCTTGTAAACATATAATATCGGAGTTTATAATTGACTTTGTGGCTTGTATGTCATCTTTGTATTTATGTAATGATCTAGTGTTTATCAGTATAGTTGTATTTGTGTGTTGACCGATTTTGTTCTTTAGTGTTTCTCATCTCGATTGAGTCGTTAGTCTTTACATTTCTTTGAGAACATCTTTGTCTACAAGGAAATGTTGTTGTTGGAGTGGTCGAAGCAAGTAAAGATTTTCTATGTTTTTTACATGTGAAAGTGTTGTGTATGCAAGGCCATGCGTGCGAATTTCTACTGGTGAGAAAGCTAGTTTATTGTTAGACCCTGCGCTCTGTGGACTGTTTTAGCAGCAACTACTTGGACTGGGAATTATTGTCAAGTAAGAATATTTGTTTTAGAAGGGCCAATTTGAACTGGAATATGGGCATCCATTTGCGATTGATGGTTGTAGTGTATGCATGAGAGTTGATTGTCCAGTTTCATTCCCAATTCGTGGGTTCTAAAATTGAATCCACAAAATGTCATTGTTGTCATATGTGGACATGCCCATGAAAACTCCATCTACGTTGTTTACTAATCCATCTTGTTGGTTAATGTTCCCTGCACATAATTCAAGTAACATTCCTTCTTTGATTTGTATAGTTGTTCGTAGTCTGTCTATTGCTTTAAGTTTTTCTAATATTTTAGACGAAACGCGACTGTCACTACTAAACATATTGCCTGCTTTGATATTGTATTCTTTAATTGTTACTTCATGGAATACTTTGTCATCATGTTTGTTTGTTTCAAGATTGGTATAGTAAAGGTGGGGGAAAGTATGGTCTTTGGGTGGGTCACAAAGGCAACATTGGCTTATGTATTGTATTTGTTCGGTTGTATGTGTAGAGTTTTTGAAAGAGTTTAATGTTTGTATGAACTGAGTATTGTTTTGGTGCATTGTTTATTTGAGTACATAATGTCATGGCTTTGTGAGCTAGTATGTGTTTGCCATTGTTTGCAATGAGTCTTTCTCCTTGTTGGAACACCTAGCTGTCTCTCACCAGTTTGGCTTGATGTAAATCTCCACAGCAAATGACATCAACATTTTCGAAGAATTCTGAGTGATTTCTTTTAAAGGTTCTCATACAAAGGTCTGCAAAATCTAAAGTACGTCTTCCTACTAATGATATTTCATCAAACACGATGAGTTGTAATTGTTCATAAAGACGGATTAGTGTATCAAGATTTTTCCTTGAGAGGCAGGTTAAGTTTTTTTATCGTAATGGTAAATGTAACGCACAGTGTATAATGAGCTTTTGTTTATGTTGGAAGCTGCTTTTCCTGTGTAAGCTAGCATCAATACATGCAGTAGTTCATAATTTGCACTTGAAATGGTTTGATTGTAAAACCATAGTAAGCCTTGGACTATAAGGAGGAGAAGGTATGTTTTACTTGTGCCAGCTCCACTAGTGAGAAACAAATGAATTTTTTATATCAAATAAAACCTTTTTCGTATCATGACATCATCAAATAGTTCTCTCTGTTTGGTGTTTAGAGATCAAATCATCTTGAAGTATTCGTCGTTGTGCATGAGAATTTGTTTCTTTTTTTTAATTTGTACTCCGCATGTCAAGTGCAATGTCATATGTGGGGAAATTATTCTGTTCAAAGTTGTTGCTGTCAATGTTATCAATGTCATTGTTATTCTTTTGTTGGATGTCTCTTTTTCCTACTTTTTGTTTGTCATTGACATCTTGTGTATACAAAGCTTTATTTTGTAGTATAATCTCGTGCCCATAATTGTAGGCTTGTTGCTCAGAACTGTGCCTTAATAGTTCATGATTTTCTTCATCTAGTATAGTAGTACCTGTTCACGATAGTAATTCTTTGGGTCTTTGATGATGTTGAATTTCACGAATCTTATAATCCTTGCTCTCCGTATTTTCTTAATGTTGCCATTGTTGTAGTTATATTCTGTTGCAAATGTTGCAAGGCAAATCTTATCCCTGTTTTTTATTTTAGTGTATTTATTGATGGTAGTGTCACATGTTATGTCGGTGGACTCGTTGGGAGATGTTGTAATTATTTTTTTCGCTTAAGGATGAGTGCTCTGTTTTCTTGTTTGTTTGTGTTTATAAAGTAGAAGCTCCTTGTTGTTCTATGTAAGGGCAAAGATAGAATAATGAAAGATGCCAATTGTGTACTCATTTGTTGTGCATGGAAAAATGTGTTTCCCATTTTTCATAGTCTATCGTACCCAGTACAGTTATCTTGTATGCAAGTTTTAATTGTGTGTTGGAGACTCTTTGTTATCGTGTCAACCATTTTTGTAATGTGTGAGGTGCAATATGTCGTGGCTGAATATGGGTCCATAATGTACTATATGTCCATATTTGACTGTCAGAGGAAGCTCATTTTTGGATTAAAAGCATTTGTGAAAATGTCCTTTGGTTGGCTTCCCTATTTGTGATCATATTGCTAGTACATATGTTGATATGTCTATTCCGATATTATTAATCCACTTGGTGAATGTCATATTCATTTTGGTATCTATGCTATGTAAATGTGTAGCAATTGTTGCATATATTTCTTTGTAATTGTGAAGATCATTGGCGTGTAAAGGTGTTAGAATCATCGCTTCATGTAGTGGAGGTTTGGGGTAGTGGAATCTGTAGATGTTGGTTCTCTTCTTGTGGCTTGTGGATGTATGTATGTGTGTTTGGATATCCTTGATATTTGGTGCTAGTAGGTTCTTGTCAGATGTTATGTACTCATTAATGAAAGACACGATGTCGTTATTATCATGAATTTTATATGTTGGTGCATCTTCAATCCACATGATTCCATGTTCATGTTGGCTACTCTACTCTGAAATTCTGTGACGAAGAAGTAATCGAGTATATTTGCAAGTATTTCTTCATCCTTCATTATTAGATTGAGGAATTGTTGGAGTTTGTGAGTGTAATACCTTGTACAAATTGTTGGATTGTCTCTAATTAACTCCCTTGAGTCAGCATTTGTGCATTATTGTGTTATGTGTTCTTTGTTGTTGGTTGAGTATATATCATGCAAATATTTTGTGAAAGGTTCCCACATTCTTTCTGCACATGATAATGTCATAAACAAGGATGGAGTACCTTATTGCCTCATCATGCATCTTTTTTGAGTTCTTATTTGTGGTTCGGAGAAGTGCGCAGGTTTTCAAAGTCTGTGAATGGCTTCAATGTCCGTATCATTCAAAGCATCTTTTACATATAGTACTTTGTTTTGTAGTGCACCTTTGTGTAATCATACCCAAATGGATTGCATTACTTGATTAATGAGGACCTTAATTGATTTGAAGAAAAGTTTAGGTAGATTTGTGAAAAATTGAGGGATTTATGTATTAATTCCCACTTTGGGTACATTGTTTGCTTGGGTGTAGCCATTTTTGGTGAGGTTCAAGGACTTTTCTGTATATGGGTCTCTTGCATGACCCATAACTTATGCATTGCTCAACGGAATTCGGCAAACTTTGTCTTCAAGTTGTAGTACACATTCCAAACTTGAACATGAGAGCAAAAAATTATGGAATAAGGATCTAGAACAAGACCGTTAAAGCATTACAAGTGCTATATTGCATGTGAAGCATACATCCTGAAGACTATAGGATATAGCAATTTATTCAAAAACATCAAAATTTTGTTCTATACATACATGCAACCAAGTAATCATTTTAAAGTACACTACATGAGCTTCTCCTCAACCCAAGGACACACCTAAATGAGATCATTATGCATGGGTTAATGGGCCTCCAATGTTGTGCTAAAGTGATGCATACCCATTTGAGGGCACGCTCCATAACTTTCTTTTGATTTGTTTAAAACCAAAACAGATTGAAAATTTGGAATCCAAGCTATTGGGACTAGTGCATGGTGGTCTTAAAACATTGATAGTTGTTGGTATTGGTATCTAGATTTACCCTAAAATGGAAGAAGTTGGAAAAGTGCAATTTGTGCATGTGCAAAGATATTTTAATAAATCCAACACTATTTACAATTTTGAATTGTTTCTTTTCCCATGCACTTGCTTGCTATATGGCTCATAAGCATGCCAAAGTTCATTGCATTCAATAATACATAGCATCAAACCCGATAGTGTGCCCTTTGGCCTATTTGTGTTTTGAAGCATTTTAGGCGGCATTGCACTTGTTTGGGATATCCAATTCTGCTGACATGTATCGTCAGAGGGGGAAAAACCGACGGTTGAAAATTTGCTACTCCTACGAATTTTGAATTTTCACACCTCCTGCCCACCAAATCTTGGAAGATTAAGTACCTGTAACCTGTCCCCGCCCTGCAAATGCCCTGCAACCTACACGCACCTCGACGTGACCTTACACAAACTTTGGTTTGCCATTGTCTTCTTTCGAGTAAGTTATCTTCTATTCTTTGCTTGCCTCACTAGCTAGCTTCTCTGGGTCTATTCTGTACTGATCGTGGCCATAGCATCAATGGCAACATGCAGCTTGCCATGGCTTGCAAGAGAAGCAGACAGAGGCTGCAAGATAGGAAAGCTGAAAAGCCAGGTCAAGGCGCAAGGAACAGATTGTGGGTCGAGGAAAGCATTGACACAGTATTGAATTGGCAACGGAAAACACTTTTGCAACATCTGTGAAGGGAGAAACAACAAGAACAAAGAAGACTCCTTACAGAGCATCAACAAGAAGTGGTTGCAGATGCACACATTCGATCATTGCCATCGGAGCGAAGAACATGAGCTGTGGTGTCACGATTGGTGGGAGCATTTGAGGCAGCAACATCAGGCCATTTAGGTGATTACCAATCTAGAGTCTTCACATGTTTTAGCCTGCACGCTAAAGTTCGTAGAGTAACAACCCTACCAACACCTCGGGAGATGCATGCCCAAGAGGCGATGCTCTCTAACCTGAGAAATGACCTACAGAAAGCGAAAGGGGTGCATAGCTTAGATCAACTAGCTGCAAAGAGGGCGACATTAGCTATGTTGGTGTCTCTTGAAACAAAGGAGAAACGGCTTGGGCACACAATGTCGAAGATGTTGTCAATCAGAGTGACCAACGTGGCTCCAGTAGTTGAATGTAGTGCAGAAGCAATGCACGATCATCCTGATCAGAGAAGTTTGTGGGCTTCAACATAATGCAAGAAAAGGAGACACAACCTAAGTGCGGAAGTCATTGCTACAGTGACGACGTTTTGGCATGAAAATAGGAGAGTTTTTTCCAAATAGAAAGGACATATGTAAGAAGCGAACGGGATGCAAGGTGTTTGAGCAGCACATCATACACATGCTAGATATAACGCAGGTTAGTGGTGCCTAAACCAGCCTGGTGGTTGTTTGTGATTGAGCTTTGGGATAGTTTACTTGTTTCATTTCTTAAACTAGGCTTGGACTAAATGTGATTGTCCTAAACCAGCCCGGGGGTTGGAACATCATGCAACTGTAGGCTGGTTCAGCTCAATCGCCAATGATGTGATTGTCCTAAACCAGCATGGTTGGATAGACATTAGTTGTTGTCCAGCTCGGTGGCATGGTTGAGTAGAAATTAACAGCAATATATTTTGCAATATATTGTTATTTTACTAAACCAATCTGGTGGTTGGAACATCATGCGTTTTAGATCAATGACCATTTATGTGATTGTCCTGAACTAGCGTGGTTGAATAGACATTAGTTATTGACCAGTCCGGTGGTTGAAATTATTGTGTTTCTTAGTACTTAAATTCAATAAATTTAATTTCCTACTATTCGGGTCATATACCACTGTTAAATTGTGGAATTCAAAAATAAAAAGCAATATATTGTTATTTTCTAATGGTGAAATTCAGAAATGAAAAGCAATATACTTGTTATTGTCTAATATGTGAAGTTGAGACCGTCAGGCTAAGCCATCCCGGTGGTTGAAACTATGACAGTGTCCTAAACCATCTTGGTGGTTGAAATTGTGACTATCCTAAACCAGCCCGGTGGTTGACTATCCTAAACCAGCCCAGTGGTTGACTGTCCTAAACCAATGCAGTGCTTGAAAATTGTTTTGCTTCATTATATATTTTAATTAGATTGTGTTTTGTATTCTTTTAGTAGTAGCAAAAAGGGGGCTCATTGTTTTGTTGTTCCCGCATGTTGGGTCAATAGATGGAGTTGTATCTCAAGTTTGTGGGTCAGAATCCAGACATTTCAATTGGGCAGAGGAGCTTTGAGCATTGTAAGCCCTGGTACGTAAGCCCTGGTACATCAGGAAACTCAAAGATAGGAATGTTTGTTGTTGCAAAACACACATAGACTTTGACATGGCCTGGCAAGCTCTGAATGACTTGAGATCTGGTCGTGTTGGAGCATTGCTCCATGGGGATTGGTGCCCATGTCTTCCCAAAGAATGCGCAGTCTATAGGCCACTTGGATCCTCATCATGTGTTGCAAGGGAGGGCAGGTTTTGTAGCTTGAGGTCTTTGTGGGTGCTAGTGGTTTGTCCAAAGGGAGACCATGAGTGGCATAGGATTGAATGCATTCACAGCACATGCAAGCATTGCAGTTTGAAGTTGAAGAAGAAGACATTCAATGTCTGTCCAAATGAAATGAGGGAAGACAACCACGTTGCTCTAAAATGGAGGAGATTTGAAAATGGAGGAGATTTGAAAATGTCAATGTTGAAAGATCTAATAAAAAGAGATGGCTACTGTCATATAAGAGCACCTAGCCAAGGGAGCTTGAAGGTCACGTGGTTCAATCCATCCCAAAATATGTGCTTCACAATTTCACGGCCAGCTGGTAGGATAAGCAGTTCAGGACGTGCCTTGCCAATTTTCCTGGTGACACTATTGTATTTGTCATAGATTTTGCAAAAAATTATTCTTTTCAAGAACAAGATGAGATATAAAGTGCTCACTGGTACAAGCAGATAACAATTCTTGTGCATATCATGTACAATCATTTGCTTGATTCTTCCATGCCTGATGCCAATCTGCTTGCTGACTCACAGGATTCCAGGTCCAATGTAACGCACTTACCATTTCTACATTTCAGATGATAGAGAACATGACATCCTATTTGTGCAGCATGCTTTTCTATTGCATCGAGAATGACTGAAAAAGGAAAATCCCCATGCAGAAAATATACAACAACATTGGGTATGGTTAGATGGTGCTGCCTCTCAATTTAAATTAGCACGTGGATTCTACTTCGTCAAATCCCTGACCGCGGTCTAGACATGATGTGGAATTTCTTTGGGTCTAGCCATGGCAAGGGTGAACATGATGGATGCGGTGATGTTATTAAGCAAGCTCTGTTTAAACACCAATTAGCATGCCCTCAAGAAAAACTCAATGATGCCCATGATGTTGTAACATGGCTTACAACCAACCTCTCCATAGGCACGCATTCAACATACAGTAAACAAAGCCTTAAGAATACTGTAGTATGCAGAGTGTTCTATGAAGTGAAAGTGGATGAAGTGCAAAGAAGAAGCTGGCACGATTGCGAGAAAATTAAAGAAGTTCATGGTATGCACAGTGTATGGGGCTTTTCAAACAACCAATTGATTAAAATGAGAAAATTTTCTTGTTTCTGTAGTGCATGCATCATAGGGGATTATGACAATTGTGAGAACATTGCAACTTTGAAGACATGGGAGTGAGTTCAAGTTTTTCCTCTACGTTCAGATGGAGTGACAAACAATGGAGAGACAAACGACTTGCCACAGTTTGGGGAGAATTTCGATGACCTCACTGTCTGCTTGGAAGAGGGGGATAACTTTGCAGTTGTCACAGATTTTGGGGAGAATGAGGAAGATGATCCATACTTTCTATTGCAGTGCACAAAACCTAAGTACAAGGTTGAGGAAACATTTAAGGATAATTGGGGAACAACTTATGAGAATATCCTCAGACATACTTGTGCATTATCCATGATAAGATGGGCCAAAAGAAGACAGCCATCCCTAGATTACGTAATCGTTCAAAGGACACAGACAAATCCTTTCAGCTCCCAGTGGCTTTGACTGGCATGATAACACATGGACATGGTCAAGGACGTTATGGTCACTTTTCTTTATCCTTGTGGCCGTCGGATCCTAACTTCACAATTGGTTCATTGGCTTTGTGTTTGAGAAATCTTGAAAGATTTGATAACCATGCACTTGGAGATTTGGTACATGATGGGATGCCAAGGTCTAACAACGCTCTGCTAAATGCACTAACCTCAAGAGAAGCATTGGACTCTCACTATGTTTCTAATGACAAGCAACAACTTCATCTTGGAGCAGTGGGTGGAACATTCAAAGACCTTGGACTTGGAAGTTCCCATCAAGAAAATCCTTATAAGAAACTACCCGAACACCTATTGTTGTAGTTGGATAATTGTGGTTCTGAAAACAAGAATAGGTACTTGTTTGCATACCTATCATTACTTGTTGCTCGAGGGATTTTTAAGTCAATTCAATTGGGATTCTTGATGGTTGGGCATACACATGAGGATATTGATGCAATGTTTAGCAGGTTTTCAAAGAGGTTAAGAGCTAGCCAAACATTGACATTTGCACATCTCATGGATACTTTTACACAATGTGAGGAGTCTTCTCCAACGCCATTTTTGGTAACGGAAGTCCCTGATTTCAAGAGCTATGTTGATGGATGCCTATGTGATGGGCAAGATGCTTTAGTGGGACACTCAAAGCCTCTCCAATTTCGGTTCTTTATATGAAATGAAGTTCCTATCATGCAATATAAAGTGCATCCATGATCATTAGATTGGCAACCAAGTGAAGGTGGCATTGAGTTGTGGAAGAGACATCCAAATGGTCATCCAATGCTACCAAGTGGAGAGCTGCCTTGTGTAACCATGTTTTAAGTATGTGAAGGATCACTTAGATGTGATACTTGGTATTAAGGAGTATGTACGCTTTTGGGAAAAATGGGTGCACCTACAAGGTCCAGAAGCATCTTTCACAAAGTTTTACAAGTCGGTAGTGAAGTACTGGAAGAACATGATTGATGAGCTTGATAAACCAAACAATAGTGTAGAGGGCATGTACGAGAGATTTTGGCCAAAGACGCAACATATTGATTGTGTGCAAGTAGTTGATAATGAAAATGATGAGTTTCAAGGAATTGAAGAGTTGAATGATCACTACTATGGACCTCAAAGGAAAAAGCCAAAACAATCATTTGATCCAATGGTTGATGTACAAAAAGGACACTTTCTTTTGGTCCCCGACCAGCAGAAAAAATTTACCCAATTTGGCTAGGCATTGCTCAAACTGAAGAACAGAAGGATAATAAATCTAAAATTTTCAAGAAGGTTTTCATACAATATTGGGCACCTGTATGCAAAAGACACAATGCACAAATCAAGGATCTCCCCGTCAGAATCCTCGGTGCCTGATTCACTTAGAAGATTCACCCTTGGAATATTGGGGATTCCATGCGATAATGACCCTTCTGGTGGCACTCGTAGCACACAATGTTGGCACGTTCTCTTGGAGGGCGATTGGCTTGATTTTTTATGCCCACCATCTCAAGCCGAAGATCATTCAGGGCCTTGGCTAGGTCATTGACTCCGGGTTCTTTAGCAGGAGGGGCCGGGGGAGTAGGAAGGAGGGGGGCTCATGGGTGAGGCTGGGGAAATCTTCCAGGCAGAGGTTGAGGATATACTCCTTGTTGAGGGTAAGCATCTAAGGGAGGACCATACATTTGAGGTGGAGGCGGTGGATACATCCCTGATGAGGGGTGGGGGTATGCCCCTAAGTTGGACCCCCCAGGTTGTTGCAAGAATTGAGGGGGTTGCGGAGGGACAATCGTCTTCTTTGAAGCAGGGTCAAGATTGAACTTTATCAAACTTTTGAGCAATCTCATGTGCTAGCACCATAGTTTCTAGATTCTCCCATTTAAGCTTGAGGCAGAATTCGTCACTTGCTTCTGCTACAAGATAGCCCAACACATGTTGAGTCATTCCAGCTCAAAATCCGGCATTGTCCTCTTGCATGGCAATTAAACAGTCTAGGAGCACGGCCACTCGATCCACATATCGATGCGCCGTCTCACCTTCTGACTGCTTCAAGTTCGCCACCTACAGGTACACATTCTTCGGCTCCTCTTCTTTGCTGAAATACTCAATCATCACTGCTATCAAACTTGGCCAGCTTTGGCGAATGTCTTTATTCTGTTTCTCATACCACACTTGAGCCAAACCCTCTAGAAATGTGGGAAGAACCAACAGCCATCTATCTTCAATAAGAAAGTTGAGAGAAACACAACGGCACTTGAAGGCCACAAGGTACTCATTTGGATTTTCTTCAACCCATCCACAGAACACGGGAATGTCAGCCATGCTTGGAAAATGGAAAAGAGAGAGACAAAATGAGGCTTATCTATTGGCAAACAATGGAAAGAGGTAGCTTGAAATGAAAATCACGTGAAGATACATCCACAAAGCACACATAGGTAGGGTAGGGTGTGATTGGTGTATTATGAAATATTATACGGGAAGAATCTTCAATAAGGTAGTATCTCGGTAGTATACAATTAGTTTTATATGTATGACTAAGATCTCATTGAGTAAAAAATCTTATTAAATACATTGTGATAACACAAAATGCCCTGTTGAGGGTACATGTATGGTTTCATTTGTTTCTGTAAATGGAGATGTTAAGAAACTATTTAATGTGCTGTATGTTCCACAAATCAAGAGAAATTTTCTATCAGTTGCTTCCATAACTGACCTTGACCATGAGGTGAGGTTCAACAAGACAGGAGCAAAAATTCTGGATAGTGTAGGCAATCTTGTTGGCATAGGAGTAAGGAGGAACAACCTGTATGAGCTAAGTGCTCTTACAGCCACCGCTGGAGTGGGTACAAGCAGATTTTGGCATCAAAGATTCGGCCACATCAAATTTGCAGTGCTGAAGGAGATGCTGAAGCAAGGTATGGTTGCTCACTTACCTGCAGTCACAAAAATCAAAGAACCGTGTGAAGCTTGCATGATGGGCAAGCAACAAAGAAAGGCATTCCCACAAGAAAGCAAGAATAGAGCAAACGCTCCTCTAGAGTTGGTGCATGTTGACTTGTGCGGTAAGATGCCTACATAGGCCTTGCGGGGATCTTCCTATTTTTTATTGATTGTCGACGACTATAGTAGGAAGATGTGGGTGTACTTTCTTCGCGAAAAGGCTCAAGCTTTTGGTAAATTTAAAGAATGGCTACAGCTTGTTGAAAATGAAACAAGGAGAAAAGTGAAGAAAATCAGATCGCATGGTGGTGGTGAGTTTGTTTCTACAGAGTTTGGAGATTTTTGCAAGAGCAAAGGGATCAAGCGACAAACGACGACACCACATACGCCTCAGCAAAATTTGGTTGTTGAACGCTGAATGTGGACCACGATGGAGATGGGGAGGTGTATGTTGAAAGGTGATGGACTGCCAAACAAATGGATGGTGCATGCTCATTACTACCTGCTTCCTCCTCGGAGTCCACCACCACCACCTCATCATTAGCCTTTGATACATCAGTCTTTTCCATGCTGTCTTGGGAAGGAGACTGTGGGGGATCACCAGCGTTGTTCATCTCGCATGCACACTCACTTGGGTCTATCGGCGCGATTGGGTCGCTACAGGGTCATTTTAGTGAACTCCCCCTTCCATGACCACCACGTGTGGCCAACATGCACTGGCTTAGCCTCACCGCTCTTCACTAATCTAGATCGATGTTTTGCTTGCTGCTATCTTGAAAGTTGGAACCTCATCTTATCAAACTCAAAATCTTTAACGTGGTCTATATTTTGATCGTACAAGCAAATGTTCTAGTCCTTTAGCTTTCCCAAATTAGTCTCAAATTCCATGAAAGTAGCAATTTGGAAAGTACCAAAATAGAGGGATTTTCCCACTTTTGTTAATATGGTCTTCTACCCAAGAATCTTCTCATTATGACCAATATGCAAGCATCCACAATTTAAAATATCATTTTAAAAATCTTACTGGAAACAAGATTTTAGCAAACATAAAACATGTCAATGGGTACCAATGAACATCCTTGTTCTTGCTTGGTCCCTCTCTCGTGCCACCCTTATATGTAGGCAGAAAGCATAATGATTGAAACTTTAAAAAACTTGGAAGTAGATTAAAGAGGTTGCACACTTTCAAATATCATTTAATACCTGCTCATGCTCTTCTGGTGTAAATCAATCCTCAAACCAAAATGGGTCTATTTCTCCAAGCTTTCTAATAGAGTAAAGTATATCACACAACTCTGTCTTCACAAAGGCCTCTTCATTCATCCTACAAAAGAAGATACTTTCAATAAAGTCCCAAGTCATTTTTCAACATAATACACACAGATGAGAAGTGAAAACATACTGGTTCAATCTATTCAATGCCCTTATTAAGGGCAACTCATCTGCACTAGTAACATCAATGAATGTTGCCTTCACTAAAACATGTTTGGAGACATCATATCTAAAAGAATCGTTTATTTCTTCCATCCAAGCCTGTGTTTGGTGATTTCCATCCATACACAGAAACATTTTTCCTCGGAGGTGTCAAGGCGGATCAAAGCACCATAAGAGAGCCATAGGGTAGCAAACACTCAATCTATTGCAATGCATATATTCAACAATACATGATAGGCTTCTTATATAGAGAGAGCCTCTAGAATAGTCAAACCATGTGGGATCCTCTCATCCACATCTCTCCTTGTGGATATCCTCAATCCACATCTCCACATCATGTAGTCCACATCCTAGGGTGGCTACTTTAATACATTCCTTATCACATACCTTTGCTCTTTAATCTATGTGCTCATGGCACCATATCTCAACACCTCCCCTTGGTGCCATGATCCTTTGGCTACTGCAAGGTGGTCAGATGTGAGTTACAATCCATCACCTCCCCTTAGTGCATGCATTGCTACATAAGGTGGACAAGTGTGGTTTTTACATGTCAATACCTCCCGTGGGTGCTTTCATAGCTACTCTCAGGTGGTCAAGTGTGATTACAAACATATAGGCAAGGTTGGCAAGGGTTTTCATTTCTCAATACATTCCATTGATGTCACCATTTGGCTCATGGCTTGATGACGATGCTATGTAGTTGACCTGTTGGTTCTTCAATCTGCAATCTTCTTCCTTATGTAGCTTCATGCATGATGCTTTGTTCTTCCATGTGCTTTGATGCTTTGTGTGTGGATGCCATGCTTTTTGCTATGGTCATCTCATGCACTTGTGCTTTTGGCATGAAAACATTCATGCGGTTCTTTACCATTTGTTGCAAAGGTCTTACCATGAGCTTTATTTTGCTTTAATGGCAGTGTCTAATTACTAACAATGATTCTGATCGATAGGCGTGTAGAGCTCAAAAAGACGATCACTTTTCCTTTTTGGAGCATGTCCAAATTCTTCCTGGATTGGAAGTTACGCCAACCTAGAATTAACCACGGTTTGGTCCTGCCACGTGGCTCTTCCATGGAGCTACCACGTGTCCTAAGGTTGAACCTTAGAGAAGAAAGAAGAAGCTTTGCAGTTTCTCTACTATAGCGATGACGGCAGCGTGGGCATCAAGCTTCAAAAGGGAGAACAGAGGCGCGCTGGAGTCAAAGACTTTGGAGCATAGAGCTATCATAGAGGTTCTTCGCACGGGGTGGAGACTATAGTTTTGTTGCATAGCCATAGATCCGAGAGCCAGGAGAGCCACAAAGCCAGGCTAGACAAGCAAATTTCTTGGATGCAATTCAGCATAAGCACTTGGTAGCTCAATCAATCGAGAGCTGGACACAGAAAACCTGCAAACTTCATCTGCCTCGAGTAAACCTGCTACAGTGCATCCTGCTCCCTTTGTTGGAGATGGCGGAGTCGCCCAATGTTGCAGAGAAGGCGACTGGGCAGAACCGTTATGAGTGTTGGAAGGTGCTATGCAAGGAGCTTGGAGATGGACTGGAGCATCCGGCGTCTTGCTTGCAGCCAGAGGTCATTAGTCATTGGCAGAAGGTAGAGCTACTTGTGCCATGCCGTGAAGTTGCTGGAGCGTTGTGAGCTTGTAGGAGCTCTGAGGCCGGCTGTAGGGAGTCAGACTTGAGGTTGATGAAGAGCTAGTGGCTGGTTGCTGTTTTGTTGCAGTTCTGGAGGACTTGATGCTCGTCACTTGCAATAGTGCTCAATCACTCCAGAAGCATCTTCCTTGCCACTGATGAGGCTACAGCGCATAGATAGGCAATGTCTTGCTTATCGTCTCTGCCCAAGGAGGTCTTGGCATAGTAGAGACCTATGTCTCTCACTCTATTTCTCCAAGGGAAGAAGACAAATAAACTTTCTAAGAGTTTCCCTAGATCTCTATTTCTCACAGAGTAGACTCTCTCTCTCTCTCCAATAAATACTCAAGAAACACTCATACCCTAAAACTAAAACTAACCTAGGAGAGCTAGACCTAAGCTCTGATAGCATGTCAAAGTGAGGGATCAAGGAGGATCAAAGCACCATAAGAGAGCCATAGGGTAGCAAACACTCAATCTATTGCAATGCATATATTCAACAATACATGATAGGCTTCTTATATGGAGAGAGCCTTTAGAATAGTCAAACCATGTGGGATCCTCTCATCCACATCTCTCCTTGTGGATATCCTCAATCCACATCTCCACATCATGTAGTCCACATCCTAGGGTGGCTACTTTAATACATTCCTTATCATATACCTTTGCCCTTTAATCTATGTGCTCATGGCACCATATCTCAACAGGAGGTCCTTCCAATTCTCATCATATTGTAGACCTATCTTGAAGCCAAAATATAAAATCAAAAAAGCTAAACCTTCTTTACTATAAATAATAACTACAATTAAACCAGATATAAGGAACAAACAAGACAAAGTAATCTTACCCTCCTCAATTTATATCCTTCCATATAGGATCCCATGTCTGGGTAATCTCATCTGAAATTGGAAAGGGGACTTCCTTTGAGCCAACAAAAGAAAGTACAAAGGAGCCTTTCTCCTCTAAGTATCCCTCATCTCGAAATGAGGTCTTTAATCTACTTCATTGCAGACCAACTTGCCAAACACTTTGATGAAAGTGTATTCTACATAAAGGAACAAGATGTGGTGGAGTGCCCCTCTTTACCTTCAATCTATTCGTGGTCTCAACAAGCAATTCCACTTGGAAATTACGTGGAATTTGAAACTCTTCACCCTCTGCCTTGATTTTATTTTTTTTCATTTGTTGTCTCCTCCTCAT
The DNA here is from genome assembly GCF_047967505.1 of Dipteris shenzhenensis. Taxonomy (NCBI): domain Eukaryota; kingdom Viridiplantae; phylum Streptophyta; class Polypodiopsida; order Gleicheniales; family Dipteridaceae; genus Dipteris; species Dipteris shenzhenensis. Next base: position 52,515,301 of record NC_141606.1, read on the forward strand.
CCTTTCCCCTAGAAATATCATGATGGACAACTTCAGTTACTTCTTTAGCCTCCTCTTTTTCAGAATGTTCATCATCTTCCATATCATCATCATCCTATCAATAATATTTATTATTTAAGTTCCTTCAAAACCAAAATTGCCAAAAATAATCTACAAAGCAAATCTCTACCACATATCTCATCCATAGGAGGATGAGCAGTGTCAATATCTCCCTTCATTTCATCATGTGCATCCAAGGAAAAGGCCATAGTGTCCATCAAAAGAGAACTTTGTTGAATTGAACTTAATGTCCCAATTGAGTACTCAGTACTAATAGATTTCTTACATTGCGACTTTGTCATCACCATTCACTATAATAATAGTTAGTCCTTCATCTTGAAGATAATAATCCAACTTATTTAGAACTTGTACAGATCTTCCAACTAAAGTAGAATCACAAGCAAGACACACAAAGCAAAACATTAACGTACTAATGTCTTGAAAGTTGGAACAAACAATGCAAGTTTGATGGCACATCGGCGTGCTATCAATCTTGCCTTTTTTCATTTTGATTATTCAATTGGATCTACTATAAGTCACATAAATTAGAACTTGGAAGGGTTTTATAGATGAGAGAAATTAGGGGGATGGATGGGGGGGACAATACATTCTCTCTTTTTTAGTTGAATTTAAACTACGCCAAACATAGCACCAAGATATCAAACTTGGACATAGGGTCTTCAGACCTAAAGAGTACAAATCATCTACATCTTTAGATCTAAAGAGTGCAAATCCGAGAACAAATAGAGGTCGTTGGATGGCATGCCAGTGAGTTATCAAGTGCCCTCCTTTTGTTCTTGCTATCTACACAACCTTAAAGCTCAATTCTAGGATTATACAAGAAGGAACAGGCCTTGGTTGGAAAGGTAACCCCAAACAAACCTAGGCAATAGTTGTAAAAAGAGGAACAAATACACAAAGTTTGAGAGCACGCCGGCGTGCTATAAAAGTTTCTCTTTTTGTTCTCTTGTTCAAAAAAGATGAAGCTCATGCAGGTGCCTAACATTGGAGGACAAATAAAACTATTTTGATAGCTCATGCAGGTGACGTTGGAGGACAAATAAACCATGCCATCAAGCTTGCCTTTTATATTCTCTTTGTTTGAAGCTAGAGGTGTGTTTGAAGCTAAAGCTGCCGCTGCGGGGAGTGAATCGAAAAGCAAGGCCAAGTGTGGAAGCCAAAGAGATACTGCTGGGAGCTATGTATTGCTATTGCGAGAGGTAGGGGGAGATAAGTCCGAATGTGCACGACTGAAGCTGCTATGTGAGCGAAGCCGGTGGGGTGAGTGAGGGGAGGAGGAAGGGGTAGGGGAAAAATGTGTGGAGGGGGAAAGATGCATGCAGGTAGTTAAAGATGCATGCAGAGACAAAGAAATAAGCACTGTTGCTCCTCACTCCAAGATTTCATCAAGAAATGTGTTAGCTTGCAAGATCATGAAAGAAGGCAACGCAGATTGTCCTCCGATCCTAAGAACATGATGAATGAACGACAGCTTGCTTTGAGGTTGCTAGATGCACCCACAAGCATTAGCAAAGTTAAAGCACGGATAGCAGTTTGAATTAAAAGATGGCGATCCCTCAAAAGGAACATGCAACTAGATTGGGATGAAGATAGATTTAGGGGAGTTTGGTTTGTTTGTAGCGAACGCAATGGGCCCAACCATCGTCAAAGCTCTTTTTCGGCACTAGACATAGTAGGGAGTTTATAAACATATGTTTATAGATAAGGCACTTATGTGCAAAAGTGTGTGTGTGGTGCGGTGGTCAGAGCATTTGTGTGTCTGTAGATAGGTCTTGGGTTTGATCCCCAGGTCCATAAACTTTTGCTCATATGTGCGCTCCATTTTTTTAATGATAGGAGGGAGGGGTCCATACCTCTTCAATGCCGTGGATATGACAAAGGGGACACCTCGATATTTATCCCTAGGCACTAGATTGGGTATGAGAACGATGAACATGATTCATGAAGAACGTTCAATAATGAACAATTTGGTATGAGAACGTGAAGAACGATGAACAATTCGGTATGAGAATGTAAAGAATGCTCAATAATGATCAACAACTTGGGAGAAAAGGCAACGTTAATTCTTCCATTAGCAAACTGATTTGCAAACGTTAATAATAAAGAATGCGGCCTTCACTCCCTTCATCAACATCGAGTCTTCTATGCTTTTTCATTCGGCTAACATAGATTTGCATTCAGCCGAATGGATTTGTCAGCGCCACCTGCCTTCAGCATTACCCTTCTTGTGAAAAAGGTCATCCCCCTCGCTTTTTATTTAGAAATTGCTGTTGCAGGAATTGAGCATTTCAGAAGGTATCAGAGGCCAGAATTTCCATGTCTACGTAGATCGAGCCATTTGCACGTTTGGGCTCCTTACATTGTAGTTGATTTAAGCGACAACTATGTATAGCTTTTGGAACCTTCCATTGCATTGGCTTGGTCTTATATGGCAGGCACAAGAATACTCTTCCATTGTGTTGGCTCGGTCTTATATGGCAAGCATAGGAATACCCTTTTTCCCCTAGGCAAGTGTCGAGATGCGTCGAATGGATTTGTTCCTACGAAAGGAATGGATTTGCAATCCAGAATGGTCGAGAGGCAAAAAGGTTGCTCACCTCATTTTGCCTCAGAAAGCAGTTCTAGGGCGAGACTAGACTGCTTTTGTCCATGAGGAAAGTGTCTCGTTACTCAAAGAGAGGAGATCACGCACCATTGCGCACATGCACCATTACTTTGAGAGCAAAAAAGGAATAATACTCACCCTTCTATGGCACTGGCCATGAAGAAGGAGCTGAGCATTGCCTACTACTACACCGCATGAATCCTCAGCATCTCACTTTGCAGTTTCTCAAAGATGGAGGGTCGATTTGAAAGCCAAAGCTCGAATTCTTTGGCTCTCTGGACAAATTCAAGTGAGATATTCTCAACGTCAAAATCTTGCACCTCTACAAATTGGCACCATCCAAGCAACACATTAACTCTCTTTGTCACATTAACGCTTCCCATGATAGAGATGTAAAAGCATCTCTTTGTCAGAGATGTAAACGTATTCATGCCTAAGAAACAAGGTTAATGATATATATCTATCATTCACTAGGCTTGCCTTGCCTATGGGTGAGTGAAATGCTTAAGAGAAAGCATAAAATTGGAGGCATGAAAAGGAAAGAGTGTACAAAGAGTAGTAAATGCAAATGGTCCAAAAGTCAACAAGATGAATTTTAGAGAGAGAGAGAGAGAGGAGAAAGAAAGGAGAGAGAAAAGGAGAAGAGAGGGGAGAGGGGAGAGAGAGAGAGAGAGAGAGAGAGAGAGAGAGAGAGAGAGAGAGAGAGAGAGAGAGAGAGAGAGAGAGAGAGAGAGAGAGAGAGAAGGACGAAGTCACTAAATGCATGCATTAAAGCCTCTTACAAGGAGCAAACTTGGACCAATCACCTTTGTACCAAAGTCATAAATACTGGTCAGCATGCCAAAGTTGCTAGCAACCAATAGAAAATTCTCACCCCAACAAATAGAAATAATCAAGATTTTTAACTTTGCGAAACTCAAACCATTGCTAAGGCTAACCAGAGGGTAGGCCAAAAATCCAGAGTGCATTAACTGAAGCCAAAGGAGCTAGCATTACAATGCAGAGGCAGAGGCATCAAGCTCCGGTGGTGATGGGGCAAACAAAATCCAAAAAAGAATTCAGTGCCAGGTGCAATAAGAAACTCATTAAGCCATAACAATTAACAATGCAAGCAGTCTAAGAAATTACCTAGATATAACCTCTCAACTCAAGCTCACATCATGTAACAGACTACAAAAAATCAAAACACAAAAAATAAGCATGTAACCTACACAAAAAATGACCTATGTATAACCATCTAACACTAGGCTTCAACTGCAACACACAACTATCAAGGGATAGTTGAGTGCCAGACTAAGTGTCTAAGAGCACATCGCATGATATCTAACTTAGACTGCAACACACAACTATCAAGGGATAGTTGAGTGCCAAACTAAGTGTCTAAAAGCACATTGCATGATATCTAACTTAGGCTACAACACACAACTATCAAGGGACAGTTGAGTGCCAGACTAAGTGTTTAAGAGCACATCGCATGATATCTAACTTAGACTGCAACACACAACTATCAAGGGATAGTTGAGTGCCAGACTAAGTGCTTGAAAACATCTCTAAACTTAGACTGTAACACACAACTATCAAGGGATAGTTGAGTGCCAGACTAAGTGCTTGAAAACATCTCTAAACTTAGACTGTAACACACAACTCTCAAGGGAGAGATGAGTGCCAGAATAAGCATCTATGAAAACATCACTAAGCTTGGACTGCAACACACAACTCTCTTAAGAGAGATGAGTGCCAGCCCAAGAGTTCCTACAAACAAACATTTTTATACAAACTGAGACTGCAACACACAACTCTCTTAAGAGAGATGAGTGCTCAGGTAAAAATAATTATTTATATTATTATTAAAATTGCAACACATGACAAAAATAGATTGCAACACACAACTCTCGCAAGAGAGATGAGTGCCAGCTGTCTACAGACTCAAATACAATACAAAATAAATATTGAACAATTTAAAAAGACTACAACACACAACTCTCCTAAGAGATATGAGTGCCAGTCCTAAATAAAACGAAACAAAAGAAACATTAATTACTAACAAAAGACTGCAACACAAGCAAGGCCAAGACACTTGTGTTTAACTAACCATACTTTGCTTGCAAATTCAAGATCGAGAGGCAAGCTCATAGTTTTGACATCTGAGCACCATCATAAAAGAGTGTTGATTGGAACTCCCATAACACGGCCTTAGACTCAAGCATTATGTGTACATGTGATGTCATGCCTCTAAAAATAGAATCCATCATGTTCACCATATCCTTGCAATCATCTAGCACATCAAGGAGACTATCCTTAGGCTCCAAGTGCTAGATGCACTTGCTCCCTCGCTACCCTCCTCATTTTGTATAATGGTTTCGTGTAAATACAAGGTTAGTGTATGCAATATTAATCATGAACTCAAATAGCATTGACTTTTCACTTACCGATGATCCACTAGAACCACCAACAACCTGTACTTCTAGTGACTCCCCATATGTTTACACATAGAGGATGACAATGCAACACTGATGTTGAACTTATGTCTTGTAGTATGTGCAAGGTTATGGCAACCTCTCCTTAAGCCACTCCATGCTCCTAGGCATTGGAATGAGCTTTCACTCATCCTCTTCACCTGCACACCTCCAAAACCACAACACAAAACCAAGTCAAGAACACAAAAATGTAGAAATCACCCAAGCACCCATCAAATTTAGAAAATTCCTATCTTCCATCAGTATATACCAACTTTATAGCCTATTTTTGATAGTATATGCCAAACCCCCTTTTCTGTCAGTATATACCGACATCATACCCTATTTCTTTGGATATATACTAATAGATAATCATCAGTATATACCAACACTATGATTTCTAAATCATAGATATTTACCGATGATTCTTTGGCAAAAAAGCCCACACAGAAGTCACGACATTCGAAGACAATTCACTTGTGTAGATACTCCTCAGCAGAATGCAAGAGCTGAAAGGAAGAATGGGACTTTAGCAAATAGTGCTAGAGCAATGCTTAGTGAGAAGCATCTTTCGAATCAGTATTGGACAGAAGCAATAGCCACTGCAAACTACTTGCTTAATCGGCTTCCTACCAAACTAATACAAGGTATGACTCCTTATGAAGCATGGACACAAGCCACACATTGGGCATCTCTGCATATTTGGTTGCATAGCATATGCCCACATACATGATGATCATCGCAGGAAATGGGATGCGAAGTCACGCAAATGCATCATGGTTGGCTATAGTGAAGAAAGAAAAGCATACAAGTTGTATGATCCCATCAACCGCAAGGTCATTATCTCCAGAGATGTAATCTTTGATGAGGAATCAGAATGGAAAACCTCAAACACACAGGAGATAGAAGCATCAACTTCACAGTCATCTACAGAAAAGGTTGATGAAGAAGAGCAAGAATTGCAGGAAACACCCCAAGCAGAGCCACCACAACTCAGACGGTCTACTAGGGAAAGCAGACCTCTAGCCAGATTGACATATGCTTTGAAAGGCAAAGCAATTCAAGTTGAAATGACCAATATGCTCTTATGACTACCATCATGGCTATAGAAGAGCTAGTGTACTTCAAAGATGCAATAGACAAGCCAGAATGGCAAACTACTATGAATGAAGAAATGGATGCTTTGTATAAGAATAATACTTGGGAATTATGCGACCTTCCACCAGGAAAGAAGGCCATAGCAAACAAATGGGTATACAAAGTGAAGTACAATCCAGATGGAAGTATTCAAAGATACAAAGCCAGACTAGTTGCAAAAGGATTTGCATAGCAATATGGTCAGGATTATGATGAGACTTATGCTCCAGTAGTAAAGATGGATTCCATACGGTTCTTGATATCACTAGCGACACTTAGCAGCTGGAATGTGTATCAGCTCGATGTCAAGAATGCATTTCTCAATGGTTATTTAGATGAGAAAGTCTACATGCAACAACCAGCAGGTTATGTTGAACCAGGAAAGGAGAACAAGGTTTGCCATCTCAAGAAAAGTCTCTACGGCTTAAAGCAAGCACCCAAAAGTTGGTACAGCAGAATCGACAAGTATTTTGCTGATCTGGGATACATGAAATCCAATGTAGATCATACTCTCTACTACAAAGTTCAAGGGGAAGACAACACTATTGCACTTTTGTATGTAGATGATCTAATTGTGACCGGAAGCAAGGATAGCTTCATCAAAAAATTAAAACAATACTTATTTGTAGAGTTCGACATGAAAGATCTTGGACTTATCCACTATTGTCTTGGAATTGAGTTCTGGAGAGATTCAAATAACACATTCATGAGTCAGCTCAAATATGCTAGCAGTCTCCTAAAGAAGTTTCATATGGCAGATTGCAAGATTGCAGCCACTCCCATGGAACAGAGTTTGAAACTTACTAAAGATTCGAAAAAGCCTACAATCAATGACATGTACTATAGGCAGCTCATTGGATCTCTTATTTATCTGACTATCACTCGGCCAGATATTTGTTATGCAGTAAGCTCACTAGCACAGTTTATGGCAAATCCAAAACAGTCTCACTGGAATGCAACCAAAAGATTCTTGAGATACATTAGAGGTACAAGACAGTTTGGAATAGAATACAGAGGAAGTCATCCACCATTGCATGGATACTATGATAGTGACTATGCTAGAGATCATGAGACTAGGAGATCGACATAGGGATATGCATTTTTCCTTGGTCAAGGTGCTATATCATGGTTGTCAAACAAACAACCAATTATTTCTTTGTCTTCAACTGAAGCAAAATATAGGGCACTCACTAGAGGTGCATGTGATGCTATATGGCTCAGAAGATTATTTTCAGAAACAGATTACTTTGATGAGTCAAAGCCAACAACAATATACTGTGATAATCAATCGACTCAAGCATTGGCCAAGTATCTAGTATATCACTCCAGGACAAAGCAAATTGATGTCAGAGAGCACTTCATCATAGAAAGAGTGTTACTTGGTGACATCACACTGCAGCATTGTGATAGCAAAGAGAATGTTGCAGACATCTTTACCAAACCACTCGATAAAGAGCTTTTCGAGAAACACCAACTAGCTCTTGGTTTGACGCAAAGGAAGGATATTCTCATTAAAGGGGTGTGATGGAATGTAATGTTCAGTCCTTCTTTGATTCCCCAGAATCATCATCTTGAGGGAAGGCCTAGTTCATAATGTTGATCTTGAGGGAAGGTTTTGAGAGTTCACGCTCAACATCAGATGATCATGTGTGCATAGCACCATCATGTGATCATATGTGCATAGCACTAACCCAATAGAGTGCTATAAAGGAAAGGGTTAGATCCCCTAATTCTAACCCTAAATGGGTTTGTATATATTCTACATTTTCCAACTAAATCTAGTGTACAGTTAGTCATTTGTGGCATGCTCTCTAGCTATGCCTCATCTCCATTCTTCTCCTCTACCCTCTTCATATTTTGTCACTCCGTTTGGACATGCGGTGCCTGTTGATTGCCTTAGCATACTCAAAAATACCACATGGTGTTTTGCAGACCACATGTTGGATATGTGGCACTGGATGATTGTCCCAAATATACCATGTAGTGACTTGGAAATACCAAGCAGTATTTTATATACCACGTGGTGTTTTTATAGTATCACATGGTGTGATACCGTGTGATATTTCCAAGGTACCACATAGCAATTTGCATGTTAACCGATAATGCTTAGCTCCTTCAAAAATTCGTGTTTTTTTATGTTTTGAGCCTTTTTTGTGTTTAAATTAAATCAAAGTTAAAAAAAATTTAAAATCTTTTTTAAAAACCCTAGAGACCTACCAAGAGAATCATACACTAAGACTAGATTGCTCCTGAGACTATATTGCTTGAAGATTATGCATCAGAGGACTTGATTCTTAGAAGCATTCTACTAGGGCAATTGGAGACCAATGGTCCAATGTCAAGAGACTAGAAGGCTCCTAATGCTAGATTGCTTACAAACTATGTATTAGATGACTTGACTCTTATGTACATTTGTAGGTGATTGTGAACCATGTCAAGAGATTGGAACATTTCTAAGGCTAGATGGCTTAGAGCCCATACATTATTCTATCAGGGGATTCACATATATATTGCTCCTGAGGCTAGACTACATATTAGATGGTTTGATTCTCCTGAGCATATCACCAAGGGAATCGTAGACCATGTCAATAAACTAGAGTGCTCCTACGGCTAGATTGCTTGGGGACTATGCATCAGATGCCTTGATTCTTGTAAGCATTCTACTAGGGGAATCATAGGTTGTGTCAAGAGACCAAAGTGCTCCTAAGACTGAATTTCTTAGAGACTATGCATTAGACAATTGGATTCTCATGAGCATTCTACCAAATGAATTGCATACCATGTCAAGAGACTAGAGTGCTCCTGAGGCTACATTGCTTAGAGACTTACGACTTGCTTCCATTGAGCATTCTACTAAGGGAATCAAAGATCATGTAAAGAGACCAGAGTGCTCTCCTGAGGCAAGATTACTTATAGACTATGCATTAGAGGAATTGACTCTTATCAACATTTTGCCAAGGGGATCACAGACTATATCAAGAGATTGGAATCCCCGGAATGGATGTGTCAATTTTACGAGCAAAAACCTATGAGCAAGTTTATACGAGCGTGTTTTTCAAGAGATTTTAAAAATAGTATTTCTTTAGGAAACATGGTTTTTACACTTTTATTTTCATTAGAACTAGATCCCTTTATCATAAAAATATACAAACTAGTCACTCATTCATTTTTACATAACATAAATCTTCTTATTCATAGACATCCCTTTGTACCCTTGTTATTACCTTAAAAAAGTATTGAAAAATAATTCATTTAAGAAACGTCCCTCATAATCACTCTCAACATAATAATATTATGCATAAATAATTACTTATTAAACACATTTATATCATATGGCAATATCTTTCAAGTGTTTTTATAGTATTAATAACAATATATTTATGGACATGTTTCTACAGAAATTTAAATTACTGTAAATAAGTATTAACTTGGGCTTATATATCACTCTCATAAAATACATGTAATATTTAATACTATATATGCAAGGTTTTACAAAATATAACCCCATAGATGTGCTCAAATGGGGTTTTCCGATCAATTTGAGTGGCTGAATGACTATATTTGGACATTGGATGTGAAAGTTATGTCACTTTTACCTTGAAAGACCTTGTTCAAAGGGGTTTCACTGGCGAAACTACCTTGATGGCTTGCTTCAATGAGTTTTCTTTGGAGAAACCCTTTCATGAAGATAGGGTGAGAGAGGTTTTTCAATGTCACCCCCTATTAAGTAAAAAGTTGTAAGAAGGATCATAAGGGAATTTTCATAGAGAAGTCTACTCTACATGTGGGTTTCTTCAAAAGCCATCCCATTATGTTCTCACCATTCCCAAAGATTCACATAAATATTCGTGTATAAAATAGGCATTCCTATAATACTTTTCATATTTCTAAGTGAAACTATGTTTTCTTCTAATCCATTTTTGTCATATTTTTGCATAGTTGGAAGCTTTTTTTTTCCTTCGCTCGGACACTCGGAAGATTTCGCTCGGAAAATGCTCATTCCCGGAATCCTCCTAAGGCTAGACTGCTTGAAGACTACATTTTATTTTTCTAGGGGATTTATAGACTCTGTCAAGATACAATGCTCGTGACGCTAGATGATTTGATACTTATAAGCATTCTGCCAGGGGAATTGCTCACCATGTTAAGAAACTGGAGTGCTCCTGTGGCTAGATTGCTTAGAGATTATGCATTAGATGACTTAATTCTTATGACCATTCTGCTAGTGAAATTGTAGACCATGTCAAGAGACAAGTGCTCCTAAAGGCTAGATTTCTTAGAGACTATGCATTAGATGATTGATTCTCATGAGCATTTTGCCAAGGGATTTGCAGACCATGTCAAGAGACTAGAGTGCTCCTGAGGATAGATAGCTTAGATACTACACATTAAACACGTCCTTCATTCTTATGAGCGGTTTGCCAAGGGAATCATCAACAATGTTAAGAGACTGGAGTGCTCTTGAGGCTATAATTCTTACAAACTAGTTATTAGATGACTTGACTATTATGAACATTCTACCAAGGGAATCACTGACCATGTCAACAAACTAGAGTGCTCCTGAGGCTAGATTGCTTTAAGACTTCACATTACATGACTAGTTTCTCGTGAGCATTTTGCCAGCTAAATCATAGTGTCAAGGTGGATATCATAGTGCTTTTGAGGCTAGATTACTTAGATACTATGACTTAGATGCCTGGATTCTCATGAGCATTCTACCAAGGGCATCACAAATTATGTCAACACACAAAAGTGCTCCTAAGGCTAGATTGCTTATATACTATGAATTATATGACTTTACATTCATTGTAAATATGCCTTGCAACTTTAAGACACTTCAAGATTTATTGGAAAGATCAAATATTTCAACCATCTATGAAAGTCCAATTACAATGTAACAATTCAAGGGTTTCTCATAAGTCCACATTCATAAGCAATGTCTTCCTCATTGGATACTTTGAAGCAATCAACGAATAAGACTCAAAATTTTGTCTCCCTTTACTATTCAAGAATCACACCACTTTTGTCTTTGTAAAATGTATTGCAGTAACATAGGTGAGTCTTCTTTGTAACATTAAAGCATCAACACACCCCAAAAGTCATCCTTTCCTATGAGCAATTTGAATCTTATTTATAAAGAGACATGCACACTCCAATATCATATTCATTCTCCCTCCACCACTACTTCTGAGCACAACTCCTCCTTCCATGGCATTGAGTATATGAATCACTATGTCTTGGTCTCATAAAGAATTTTTAGGAAAATGAAGAGTGAAGATACGGGAGATCTCTTCATAAGAAGGCAATTGTGGCGATCTATGTCACAATACCTAAGCACATATAAACTTGAGGCGGAGCCCCATGAGAAATGCTCATCATCCCAAATGTATTGCCACCTTCTTATAATGAACACAAGTCAGGTTATCTAGTTTCTTGACCTCTACATGAATCACATCTTTGCATATGGATTTGATCTCTGTGCTAAAAAAATTTAATTTGTCCTTTATGTATATCATACTAGCTATATCCCTATTGTTGATATGATTTAAATAAGCACTCCCAATTTGTAGCATAGAATTTTATTGCCTACAGATTCTGCCTCCTTGATTTGCATATTCAATTTCTCTTATCAATGTGTGGATGTGATCTACTTGCTACTAGATCATTATATCATGTTATCAATCTCATTCTAGCTACATCTAGGTGGTTCCTTAAACTTTACAACCATGGCCTCTTGTACTCTTTCTACATCATCCGACCTCAGAGTCTCATTTGATATAGTCGTATGTCCCCGCGTCCTAGGAATCCACAATATTTAAGAAAATCTAGGTCTCAAAATTGAATTTCCAAAGCTATAGAAGTAATATTAAACTAAGAGTAGCAAAGACAATTAGAACAAATGTAAATTAAAATGTCTCATCAGATTGAGGCCCTTGATTCCATAATTCTAATAGAGCTACTACCTCCCTCTAGAGAGAGCATTCTTGAAGAAGTCTTGCTTTTATGTTGAGTACTCTACATACCTATGTAACCACAGGGGATATCTAAACCAGCACACAAGATGGCATAGGCCTTGGTTTAAGGGTAGAGATATGGCCTGAAACAAGTCCTAACTTGGGTAGTAGAAGAGCCCATAAAATGGGTTAGAATGGGCAGAGCCATGGATAGTGCCTTACATAGGACAACTCCAGGTGCACCCACAATAGGGTTGGTCAACAAACTGCATGATAGATCAGTACTCTAAGGGTCAGTCAGCCATACCTATCCACTAATCCCTAAGGCTAATCATCCAATCATGGAGAGCATATAGCCCTATATAAGGACCCCACTTGGGAGGTCATTTGGAAATTCAACTAGGCAGCCTTCAAGGGCATCCAAAATGTAGAACAACGCATGGTTTGAGATCAATTGGGATGCATAGTTGAGGCATTGTTCTACCACACTATGCAGTGCATAACTACAACCAATAATAGAGTGGGTGCACAAAAAGTAAGCATTATTGAGCAATAAGAGATCATCCTTGCATAACTACAACCAATAACAGAGTGGGTGCACAAAAAGTAAGCATTATTGAGCAATAAGAGATCATCCTTGAGCATTGAGCATTTCCTAAAGCCTTCAAAGAGGCATACAATAATAGGGAAGTGTTCTACAGCAGTACACATTATCACATGGGCACCATATCTAGCTAGTCTTGTAGAAAGTAGCAGTACAATATTTATGGTAGGTTGTATACTTGATCTACATCTCTATAGATGGATTTTTGAATAGTATATTATTTCTAGATCTGAAATTGTCTCTTTATTTACTTGTGTGTACATCTGTGAATGAGATAAGGTGGTATGCCATATCCTAGCACTTAAACTCCTACATTACATGACTTGCATTCAAGGTTGGTGATTGATGCAAGATCCTCATCATTATTACATGGTTTCTAAGCTTGAGAGCTAAAGGAATATATTTGGAACTCCCACATGGTATCAGAACCAATGGGACATTGGTGTTATGTTTCCAATAGAGATCACATGCAACTAAAGCATTAGCACAATTGTAGTGTTAGCCAAGGTGAGCCTAGTTGATGCTCCCTCAAATTATTAATGGATGCTAGATATTGGTAAAGGGCCCACTTCTCCCAAATAGACTATTGTCATTTGAGGGACTCTGCTTGTATGCCCACATTTTATCGGCTTAGATCGGCTTGGATCTAGTCTATGAATGCTCACTAACCTAGCTAGTCTATGAAATGGCAACTAGAGTTTGTTCCAATCTTTTAAATGGCATTTACACATCCATTGACATTCCAGTCTAGCATATGAAATAAAAAAAGTGTCATTCCGCTCACTCTTCTAGCAACACTTCAAATTGCAGTTTAGTGCTATGACAAAGCTTCAAGCCTCCACTTCAATGAGGATCTACAACAAGAATGCCCCCACGTTCCACAGCTATATAGGAGTAATATGAAATTTTGTTGTTCCTCTCTTCACTTATTCCACTATTTGTCTATAGCAAATTGTAACACTCTTTTCATATCAACAGAAAAAAAAAACATCATCCCACGGCAATTGCATTCCATGATGCTCTCTAGGGCCTACACCATCATCACTCTCATGTAGATGCACATGTCATATAACAATTCCCCTGTGGTCTAGTAAGAGAGTAGTTTAGCTCACATGCCTCAAAGAAGAATTCCAAAAGAACTCCGCATATATGCATCCACAAAAAGGGGAAACCTATAGACATCCATCAAAGGCTTGGAAGATAATGGATATTTGAGATTAAGGTACTCTCCGTATGCACTACCTTTGAGCTAGCCTTCTATAAGATGGAATGGAGAGTGAATAAGGCTTCTCTTTATATAGAAGAGGCTGGGCTCCCCCCCTTTAGCAGGCTTACCTAGTAGGTGTAGATATAAGACCAACCTAATTGAATCTAGGTCGAGACCTAATCAACCAAGTAGCCAACATAATAGGCCAACTATTTGGCCTATGCTAAGGCCTACTCTAACCTGCCAAAATGATAACAATAGGGCTAGGGTGAGACCTATTAATAAGCCTCCTTCTTCTAAGGCCTACTATAGCCTCCCAAAATGCAAACAACAAGGCTAGGGTGAGGCCCATTAATAAGACTCCTTTCTTGATCAAAGTTGTTGCTAGCTTGGTAGCCCTACTTGTTCATTCTCTCTCTCTCTCTCTCTCTCTCTCTCTCTCTCTCTCTCTCTCTCTCTCTCTCTCTCTCTCTCTCTCTCTTCTCTCTCTCTCTCTCTCTCTCTCTCTCTCTCTCTCTCTAGAGTCAGGTGTTGCCTCCCTCTCCCCCTCTAGCCCTTCCTTCCCTTCTTCTCACCCTTTTCATCTCCCTTGCACTCTCCTCTCCTACATTGCCTCATAGCATGTTGGCAGGCCCATAAGACCTATTAAACCTCCCCAACCTTCTCCATTTGGTTGAGCTTTGCTATTGACATTCTGCCCACAAGCAAGGCCAATAGCCCCCCTATGTTCATGCTTTGTGTAGCCCTCCATGCCCCTCCAAGGGGGCCATAGCCTAACTGCCACCCTACCCTATGTCAAAGCCATCTATAGTTTGCCAACACCATGGCTGACCTATTTTGAATAGATCTGCCCTAAAGGCTAGGTCCAGCAGCCCATGTGGCACCTTGTGTGATGCCCACATATCAACCTCTCGCTTCCTCCAAAATCTCCCTATCTCTCTATAGTTTCACTCCCCCGTGCTCTCCTCATTTGGGGGCTTATAATACTTGGCCTATAAATAGGCCAATAGGCTGGCCTCTTTTGATGCCCTTGTTGTGTCTACTACTGATAGCCCATTTACCCTCTTCTAGAGTCCTAACCTTGCCACACTACTCCACCAAGATGTCTTGGGAACGACCAATGGAAGATTTAGGATTTTTCTTGACGAGCATATATTTATCCCAACTTATGGTGCACTAGTCATCTGTCCATAGCGACTCCTTTGCAACCTTCTTGAATGAGCAGTCAATGTTTATGGATGATTCTTGGCACTTATTAAAGCAAAATTAATAATAGAGGTTTGATTGGTTGTTCAGTGTGTGCCAATAACTTATCTTTCAAAGTGTCTAACCATAGAATCCTCACCAATCTGTGAGAAAATCATTGAAGAGCCACAAAGTCTAATCTAGAAAATGCCCAAGTTCACTACAATAGCAAGGAATGGATTGCCTAAAAGAGGTAGATAGAAGCGTACCCTTAGTTTCATGTTTACTTTTCTAGATCAATGCCTCACAAGGTGAGCCTTACAAACAAATATGGTTTAAAACTCCATTTCATTCAAATGGGAACCCATCTAGGGCCCCCTTGGGGAGGGGGGGCGGGGATTATAGAAAGAACTCTAAGTCTCCTCCCAAAAAAACTGAGGGCATCTCAAGACTTGCTAGGAAACTTTGTGTGACTTGTCTATCTTTCAAGACTATAAGCTGGCTTGTATGCTATGATGTAGGCTCTAGTCTCATCCTTTTCTCTTATTAGAGGGCAATTGCCTAGATTCTTGGGAATGAAACTCATGTGTTGTCATATCTAAATTGAATATTTTCTTTGGCAATGTTGGTTACTATGCAATCTAGGGTTTAAAAAGTAGGAAGGATGGAGGCAACATGCATGATAATTTAGCATCATGCTCTACTTGAATGACATGAGTTTTGGCAAAGCCAGCATTTAGGGAATGCACAATCAAGTGATGTTCAAGAACTTCAAGTGCTACTATAAAGCCTTGCTATCCAAAATGAACAAAGGATGAAAAATAAAGGTGCAATAAGTTTTATGAAAGGTCCCATTTGATAGATGCAATTAGAGATTAAATCATGAGAATCTCTTAGACTACATGTCTTTGCCAAATTTGAGAGTCTATAGTTTGTTTTTTGCAACTTGCACAACCACATTGGAATGCAAATATTTTCAAATATTGGTAAGGCCATTACCTCACACAATGAGCTTCGGTGATGATAACTGAGCTAGTTGTCCCTATGTAAGCAAGTAGTATTTTGAAAAGAGTAGATCTCCTAGCAATGTCATAAATCAACATAGATAAGTGTGGTGCTTAACACCATGTCCCTATTAAATAATGGAAGAGAGAATTGATCTTTGCTATAGCCCTTATAGTAAGAATTGAAATGATGAGCTTGATGAGCTTCCTATGATTTCTTAGTCATGACATGAGAAATGAGCAGTTTGCATGATGGATTCATCTTTCTATTGGATCATTGACAAATTTATTTGGTAAGCCTCAATAACTTGGGGGAATGAAATTGGATACCTTGTTATAGAAAAGTTGGGAGGTTGAATAGCTTACCTGAGCTTGTGTACAATCACCATTGCTCATGAGTTCTATTGATAGCTCATGAAAGTTGTTAGGATGTCAAACCTACATACTACCAGTGCAAGAAGTTGATCTTGAATAAGAGACAACAGAGTCACCTCCACAATCACCCTGCTTGGGAGGAACATCAATTGTTTGTGTAATCTTCATCACCAGGGCTAGAGTAACTTCACCTTCATCCACATTCTATGGTGCCTAGTATCCAATGAAGCCTAACTTTTCTAGGTTTCTATCGTCATCCACCACACCTTCCAAGTGTGCTCATGGAGTACCTTCATCAACGATCTTTAAGCCCAAATTAGAGTAGGCATCATCTTTAAATAGCTCATGGAGCCCCTTTCATCATCAATTCCACTTGTGCTTTGAACTTGGAGCACCTCTAGGTCCTAAGTAGCTCAAGTAGCCACCCCCTCTCTCACTTCAATAGAGCCATTTTATTTATGGCCTACAATAGGCCACTTGTGTGTGCAACATGGGAGATGCACGGGTCATCCATCGGGGGACCTTATGTTGATGTGTCTAGCTCTTTGTCATGTTTGACATTGGACTTAGCACCACTTTGAGGTATTGGCAACATCACCCTTGCCAACCACACCACGTACTTTGGTTCATCAATGGTGGACCTTGAGTTCACACTCACACACAATTCATCGAATCTACAATGGCTCCATGAAGAAAGACAATTAATTTAGATTTGGCCTTAAGTTAGAAATATGGTTTCAACCCAGATCTAGCTCCATAGTTAATGGGTCCACAAAGAGGAGCATATCCTCAAGGTGTGGCCTAGATTCATCAGCTCGATAGAATTTATCAAGCACCACCAAAGTAAGTCACTTAAATAACAACCTAACTGATTCCCACCTAAGTCCCATATCTAGATAAGGTGGGTTCATTTTTTGAGCTCCATCTTTAAGTTAGGGCAAGTAGAAAGTTCATATCGATTTTCACTGAAGAGAGAAGTGGCTAGTTGTGAGAGAATCAGAGTTAAATTGGTGGGACTAGGGGGCTAGCCAAGAGTCACCCAAGCTTGCACAAACCTATGTCCCAAACTAGATCAAACCCATGGGTCTTTCAGCCTCACCATTTTTTGAGGTCTATAACTAGAGTTCTACACTAGGTGGGGGCAGAGGGTAAGTCCTACAACTCTATGATTGTTCTAGACTTGGTAGAAGAATTAGTATACAATAAGTCCTAGAAATCTGATTTTTTTAAGAGCTGGTAGAAGTATTTTTATAGGCATTATGAAGGCTAGCCCCAATGAAGCATGTAGGTGCTATGAACTAAGAATTTTTCATGTCCAAAAGAAGGGATAGCCCCCTCAAATGTACTATATAGGCATTATGTTGTGAAAAACTTGAGCTGTTTGATTAAGCTAAGGTTACATATAATTCATTACTAAAAACTATGAAGCTACTTCAAACTATCTTTGGTTATACAATTGATTAGTCGCGTCAGTATTCGTAAGAGAATGAACTAATGGTAGTCGTCTTCTGTTTGTTTGACTAATAGCCATAAAATGGTAGAGTCTTGTTGTGCTATTTCTTATCAAGGGATGGATGAATGACAGTCATGTAAGAAAATAATATGACGTCTGTGCTCAACAGATAACAGGATCTCGTACGCAAGAGAGAAAACAAGATAGTATGGAGAATCAAAATTTTGATTACTGTAGAATTGATACAATAGATGGCGCTGCCTCCCAACCGTGCGCTCCTATGAAAGAAGCTTCGATGGCGTGCTAGAAACAGTAGAAGACGGAGGCTGGATGCTAAGGAATCAGGATTGCTGTAGCCAGTGATAAAATGGGCTTCACGGGCTTGCTCTTATATAGCCACTAGTCGTAGTCGGTTAGGCTCAATTGGGTGACCGACCCAGTCCACCCAAAACGTCGACTAGGGGTTGGTCTCAAAATAGGCCACCGACCATACGATAGAACCGGTGTGCAAAATAGAGCAACTAACCTACAGTTGCCATTCGGCCCAGAGCAATCCGGGATCATCTGAGGCTCCAAACGAGCCCCGCAACCCGAGAGTGGGCTGCCTCGGGAAATGCTCCATCTACCCTCAATGCGGTCAGTCAAGGGATGCCTTCCTGCACTTGCATGTAACCTAGTTGGCGGTGTGCCAACTCTTTCTAAAGTCGTCCAGTCATCAGGCCACACATGGCCCCCATCTAGTGTCCAAACCAGGACCTACCGGGATAACCGAGCTACTCAAATGCCTTCTCCTCATATGGGGGGCTTACAAGTAGAGTTAGCTAGTTCCCGAGTAGTTACACGAGAGTGGAGCATTGATATCTAACACCCCCCCTCAATGTCCACCCACAAGTGAACTTACTTTTTCGGCCCAATGCCAAGTCGATGAAGATGCCTCTCCAGCAAGTCTCTTCCAAGAGCCTTCGTGAAGATGTCTGCAGCATTCTCTGTAGTCAGACAGTACACCAAGTCGACCTCTCCATCCACGATGAGCTCATGTACAAAGTGATATTGAATCTCAATGTGTTTTGTGTGAGCGTGGAACACCGGGTTCTTTGCAATCGCCATGCGACTCTGATTGTCACATGATAATTGTGTAGGCTTGTTCTGCACTGCACCCATGTCCCCCAAAATCCTCCTCAACCACACTGCCTCGCAAGAAGCAAAGCATGCAGATTTCTACTCGGCCTCAGTAGAAGAAAGAGCAACTGTGGGTTGCTTCTTGCTGACCCATGACACAACTCCAGATCCAAGTGAGAAACAGTACCCTGTAACTGATCTCCTACTATCCACGTCTCTTGCCCAATCCGAGTCACACAATACGGTCAAGATGTTGCCCTTGGTATAGGTGATGCCATAATCAAGTGTGCCTTTGATGTATTTCAGCACCTGCATCCCTGCCCTCCCATGGTTCTCCCGGGGCTTATTGGAAAACCTGCTTAGTACACCAGTTGCAAAACTGATGTCCGGCCATGTGTTGCAGAGGTAAATCAAGCTGCCCACAAGTCTTCTATACTTCGCTTCGTCCACCAGTGGTGATGAATCCTCGTTTGAGAGCTTCGCGTCAACCTCCATAGGGGTACCAATTGTCTTGCACTCAGCCATGCCAAATGCCTTCAGTATCTCTCCAACATACTTCAGCTGTGAAATGAAGATCTGTTTCGGCTCCTGCCAAACTTCAATCCCCAACATAAATGCATCAGTCCGAGGTCTATCATTTCAAACTCTCTTCCTAGCAAATGCTTCATCTGCGAGGTCTTCTCTTCATGGTTCCCTGTTATGACAAGGTCATCCACATAAAGGACCACGATCATACACCTGCCTTCTTCTCTAAAGATATACAAATTTGCATGAGATGGGCTCCTCCTAAACCTGTTTTGCAGAAAGTAGGCATCAATTCACTGGTACCATGCTTGTGGGGCCTGTTTCAGCCCGTAAAGTTCCTTCTTCAGTTTGCAGACTTTACCTTCTGGACCAGGGATCTCAAAACCTGGTGGTTGTTCCATGTATACCTCCTCCTTGAGATCTCCATTCAGAAAGGCGGATTTCACATCCATCTGAAACACGGGCCAACTTCCCTGGGTAGCTAAAGCCAAAACACTGCGAATTGTGGTTAGTCGAGTTGTGGGAGCATAAATATCTTGATAATCAAAACCATGTACCTATGCAAATCCTTTTGCCACGAGCCGAGCCTTGTACTTATCCAACATGCCGTCAGACTTGTACTTGGTCTTGTACATTGACTTGGCTTTGATTACCTTGCGTTTTGGTGGTCGATCCACAAGGTCCCAAGTGTTGTTCTTCATTATGGAGCCATACTCCAACTACATAGCCTCCATCCACCTATCATTGCCCTGTGCCTCTTCAAGACACTTGGGTTCATCAGCACAGATCACTTTTGTCATCAAAGCATAGGTGACCAAGTGTTCCTGCGCCCTTCTTTGCTCCTCTAATCTCTTGGACCGGTGGTGTTTGAATGGTTCCTCCTCAATGGCTGGAGGTTCTCTGCCATCCAAAAGCTGCTTTACCCACTTTGGGAATGGCCATTGCCGTTGTGGTTCTATAGGCTCTTCTTCATCTTCTTTGTCTTGGATCCTCCCAAGCACCATTGGGGGAGTTCGGTCTGCTATTGGTGGTGGTACTAGATGGATATCCTGATCCTGGTTGTCTAGGAAGGAAGCATCCTCCTCCAATTGATGTGGCTGTTTTGAGAAGACCACATCGTGACTTACAATTACCTTCTTGGTAACAAGGTTATAGAGATGGTAACCCTTCGCCTCTTCACTGTAGCCCAAGAAAATACACTTCCGGCTCTTCGGTTCCCATTTGGTCCTGGTAGCATCAGGGACATGCACAAAACAGTCACATTCAAAAACTCTAAAATGTGCAGCTAAAGGTTTCTTACCAGAAAAGGCTTGCAGTGGAGTCATCCCGTTCACAGCCTTTGTGTAGCTACGATTCAGGATGTAAACTGCAGTGTTACATGCTTCAGCCCAGAAAGACTTTGGCAAATCTTTCCCTTTCATCATACTTCGGCCCATTTCGCAGATGATGCGCATCTTGCGTTCTGCTACTCCATTTTGCTGTGATGTATGTCGCGGAGGTTTCTGCCTCTTGATCCCGTGACTTTTGCAGTAACTTTCGAATTCAGTCGATGTGAACTCTCCACCTCTGTCTGATCTCAACTTCTTCACCTTCCTCCACGATTCTTTCTCGCCCATTACATGCCATTCCTTGAACCTACTAAAAGCCTCGTCTTTAGTCTTCAGGAAGTATATCCATATCCTTCTACTATAGTCATCGATCAGCATCATGAAGTAGTAGGAACCACCCAAAGCTTCTGTCTCCATCTTTCCGTAGAGCCCATCATGCAAGCTTCACATACATTGGGCAGATCTGAAATTTCTGGTAGGTCTACAATCATTCAACTTTTATGCATCTCCTTCAAAGAACTAAGGTTTAGATGACCAAACCTCTCATGCCACAGCTTAGTGTTCCTCACATCCGCTCGAGCACTGAAAGCTGAGAGTTCGTAAATGTTGTTGCGTCATGTACCTTTACCAATGACCTTTCCTTGAAGATCTAGAATCTGTGCACCATTCTTATCGAATTGAGCTTTGAGGTCCCGATCCGTGAGCGGAAATGGACAACAAGTTCCTCTTGATATCTGGCACATAAAGAACATCGGACAACTATTTTACAACACCATCTGACTTGAGAGCAATCGTACTTTTTCCTTTTGCTGGAAATTTTGCATCATTGCCGACTACTACCAGGATGTCATTCCCTACTGACTGTAGAGAGGTATACCAATCCTTCTGACTGGTCATGTGGCGTGATGCACCACTGTCAATGATCCACGATTCATCCGCAGGTACATGAATTGTCTCCGTGCAAATCTCCTCAATTGCGACGAACAGCTCTACTGGTACTGCCTGCGCATTGTTGCTGGACTCTTTCTTTACTCCGTTCTCATCTGCAATCTTCTTTCGGCACTCATTCTGCTTGTGCCCTGCCTTGTTGCAATAGAAGCACTTGATCTTCTTCTTTCTCTTTTTATCATCAGAAGAACATGGGTTACTAGAGTCCTTACCCTTACCTTTGCCGGTCCAAAAAGCCAAATCTTCTCTAGTCCTCATCTTTTGATGCATCTCCTCCTCTAGAAGCATCGCGCTGAAATCCTCAAAGTTGAGGGGCGGATTTCTATTCTGCATATTCAGTGCCGTAACAAGACCGTCGTACTTTGGTGGGAGAATCTGTATGCACCTTCGTGCTAGATTCTCGCTGGTGATGGTGATGCCAATCGCAATCATCTGATCGCGCAGATTCTTCACCCTGGTGATGAACTTCTCTGTCACTTCAGACTCAGACAACTTCTCGTTCGCAAGTTGAGTCTTCAGATTCTGAATCCGCGTCTGATTTGTGGTCTCGTACTGATTTTTCAAGACCATCCATGCTTCCTCCACTATGGTGACATGTTGAATTAACGCCATGATGGAATCACTAACACTATAGACAATAGAACACAGCGCATCTGCATTTCTTCTTGTCCACGCGAGAATCTCATCCGCAATTAGTACTATCTATTTTCCTGCATTGGCTGGATCTGGTCTCGCAATTGGCCTCACGTCCACCCCAGTAGCAGTGTCCCAAAGCTCGTATGCGCTTAGGATGGTCTTTATCTTGAACTTCCAGAGTGGATAGTTAGAGCCATCCAACTTTTCGCTTTTGTCGAACGGTGGGATTCACAGTCTTGCGGGCTAGGCCATCTCTCACAATCTGCTCGCAAATAGAAACACAGTACCAAATCTTCTTGCTAGAGTCCAGGCTCTGATACCATGTAAGAAAATAATACGACGTCTGTGCTCAACAGATAACAGGATCTCATATGCAAGAGAGAAAAAAAGATAGTATGGAGAATCAAAAATTGGATTACTGTAGAACTGATACAATAGATGGCACTACCTCCCAACTGTGCGCTCCTGTGAAAGAAGCTTCGATGGTGTGCTGGAAACAGTAGAAGATGGAGGCTGGATGCTAAGGAATCAGGGTTGCTATAGCCAGTGATAAAATGGGCTTCACGAGCTTGCTCTTATATAGCCACCAATTGTAGTCGGTTAGGCTCAATTGGGTGACCGACCCAACCCGCCCAAAACATCGACTAGGGGTCGGCCACCGACCATACGATAGAATCGGTGCGTAAAATAGAGCAAAATAGAGCCATCCGGGATCATTTGAGGCTCCAAACAGGCCCCACAACCCGAGAGTGGCCTACCTCAGGAAATGCTCCGTCTACCCTCAGTGTGGTCAGTCAAGGGATGCCTTCTTGCACTTACATGTAGCCTAGTTGGCGGTGTGCCAACTCTATCTGAAGTCGTCCAGCCATCAAGCCACACATGGCCCCCATCTAGTGTCCGATCCAGGACCTACCGGATAACCGAGCTACTCAAATGCCTTCTCCTCATATGGGGGGCTTACAAGTAGAGTTAGCTGGTTCTCATGTAGTTACACGAGAGTGGAGCATTGATATCTAACAATTCTTTGTCCATGTGTGCACTGCCGCACCATTTGAGGTGGTGTTGTAGAAGAGCCTATAATGGTAGACTCCCCCTATGCTAGTTCTCATCGTGGGATGGACCAATGATAGGCATTCTTAGTCTATCTACACACTATTGCGTCATATGAGGTGGTGCTACAAAAAGTCTACCTGTTTGATTTAACAAATTGACTCGCAGCACTAAAATGTCAGACTTCTAGTCGTCCAATTCTTATAACTGGTATAGGACCTACTAAAGTTTCTTGACTTATTCTGGAGCTAATCTTCTCTATAGTTATCCTTGTAAACAATAGGTCCTTCTCTTTTTATCTCATCTTCTTTGAACATGCCACCCAAATTGGTTAGTTCAATTTGCAGTTCATACTCTCTCTCTCTCTCTCTCTCTTTGTGTGTGTCTTTGTCTCTCTCTTTCACTTCATTTCTTTCAGATACTTCCACAAAGAGATAAAGCTACTTGTCTACTGTTTACTAGAAAACTATGTATCCAACATCTGTCTTTCTGTTGAATTATTCATTCTGAATTTGGAGGCCATAGGGAAGGTCTTACGAAGACTGACAGTGTCTAATGTGAGGATTGTGGGAGAGAGGGAAGGAGTCTCACTTGCGGCGTTCTCACATAAACAATTGGGGGAATACACACAAAGGTGGAGGCTGAAAACAGTTTTCCTCTTCTTAGTTGTGAAAGCCAAAAGAACTCTAGTACAAAGAAATAGAAGAACCCTATATGTGGGTCTCAAACCAAACTCAACTAACTAAGGTGGCATACTAACTAAGCCACGAACTAGTGTAGATAAGGATAGATGTCATCCAGCTATTATTCGTGGGCGGTGTACCAACCGTATCTCCAACTAACAAGTCGGTGACATAAGTACACAATGGTCACCCTGGCATATCTCGAGTGGAGCTCGATATCTCAACACTCCCCCTCGAGCTCAATCCCAAATCCTGCACACCAAGCAGGTCTTTGAACTTGCGCAGCTTCTCTGCGCCCAATGCTTTCGTGAATATGTTAGCTACCTGATCCTCTGTGCTGACATAGACTAGATCAATAAGACCTAGTAAAACCTTCTCCTGCACATAGTGATAATGCACCTCAATGTGCTTTGTTCTGGCATGAAAGACTGGGTTCTTTGCCAAATGTATACTACTCATGTTGTCACAATAAATGACAATCGGCCCATCTGTAGACTGATGCATATCATAGAGTAGCTTATGCAACCAAGCTACCTCACATGCAGCCATTGCTGCACCCCTGTACTCAGCCTCTGTGCTCGACAAGGCAACTGTAGGCTGTTTCTTACTGCTCCAAGTGACTGCAGCACTCCCAAAAGAGAACACATATCCACTGGTAGATCGTCTATCAGAAATGCTACCAGCCCAATCAGCATCAGTGTATCCATGCAACTATATCTGAACCCCAGCCTCATAAAATAGTCCATACTGCAATGTGGACTTCACATACCTGAATATGCGTCTAGCCGCATCCAAATGCGGTTTCCTTGGAGCCTGCATAAACTGACTTACCAACCCAATAGCATAGCTCAAATCTGGCTTGGTAATAGTCATGTAAATCAAACTTCCTACTATGCGTCTGTACATAGTAGGGTCTTCCAAAAGCTCACCTGCATCTGTGCTCAGCTTCACATTCTGCTCCAAAGGAACTGAAATAGGCTTACAGCCTGTCATCCCATATTTGGATAGCATGTCCAATCCATACTGCCTCTGCAAGAGCTATATCCCACTTGGTGATCTAATCACCTCAATGCCCAAGAAATAACGCAGCTCTCCCAAATCCTTCATCTCAAACTTCTGCCTCAATAGCATTTTCACATGAAGGATATCTTCATCACTATCACCTGTGATGATCAAATCATCAACATAAATGACCAGCAGCATAATCCCTTTCTCTGTTTTTCTCACATAGAGTGAGAAATCTGCCTTGGAAATCTGAAAGCCAATAGTGACAAGATACTGTCCTATCTTGTCAGACCATGCTCTAGGTGCTTGCTTCAAGCCATACAAGGCTTTCTTCAACCTGCAAACAAACTCAGGATGAGTAGCATGAACATAACCTGCTGGCTGCTCCATAAAGACCTCTTCTTGCAAATCACCATGCAAGAAGGCATTCTTTACATCCATCTGATGTAAAGACCATCCCTTTGATGCAGCCATAGCAATGGCTGCTCTTACGGTTGCCATCCTTGCAACCGGGCTGAAAGTTTCTTCATAATCAATGCCATATGTCTGTGCATACCCCTTGACAACTAATCTTGCCTTGTATCTATTCACAGAACCATCTGCATTGTGCTTGATCTTATAAACCCACTTACAGCCAATTGCATTCTTGCCTTTAGGCAAAGGCACCAATTCCCATGTAGCATTGGCATCCAAGGCATCCATTTCTTCATCCATGGCTTTCTCCCATTTTTCATTTCCCATGGCTTGCTCAAAAGAAGTGGGTTCTGGTTCCTGTATCACTTTGACCATATAGGCATAGTGAATGGCTGTAAATCCATCATATTTCAGCCTATCCACAGGATACCTAACCCTGGTAGACCTGCGCAAAATAGGCTCACTTCCAGGTGCTCTCAAAACATCCCTGGTCTTCCTTACTCTAGGTGTAACAACAGAAGGAATACCCAACTCATCATCAATGCTCTGTTCTGAGCCACTGGATTCACCATCCACATAAGAGTGACCTGCATTCACATCAAACATGGGCTGATCTACCTTCTCTTTTCCTTTTCGTGATACCTGCGTACCACTATCTGCATTGCTTTGAGGGGATTCTCCTGATCTCAATCTGCCTGTCCATGGCGAAGTATGTGAACCACTGGTAGAGGACACTCTAGGTCCACTGATATTTTGTGATTGCTACTGTGCATTCTGTGCAGCATTACCATTTTGTGCATCTACATCAATCATCACATTTACTGGTTTATACCAGCTGCTCATCTCATCAAAAACATCTCTGCTCACTGTGAACTTACGTGTAGAAGGGTTATAGCATCTATACCCTTTCTGCTGCAGAGAATAACCAATAAAGATGCACTTCTCAGCTTTTGGATCCAACTTGGACCTCAGCTCATCTGGCACATGGACATAGGCAATGCAACAAAAAATCTTCAATTGAGAAATATCTGGTTTCCTACCAGTATACATCTCCTCTGGCGTCATGCCATGTATTGCTGCAGTGGGAGTCCTGTTCATTATATAGACTGCTGTAGCAACTGCTTCAGCCCAATAATAATCTGGTAGATCTTTTTCATTTAGCATAGCCCGAGATACCTCTCCAATATGCCTGTTTTTTCTTTCTACAATTCCATTTTGCTGTGGGGTATGATTGCATGAATATTGCTGCTTTATACCATGCTCCTACAAGAACCTTGCAAACTCATTTGAGAGGTACTCTCCCCCTCCATCTGACCTTAGGCATTTTATTTGCAGGCCTGTTTCTTTTTCAACCATAGCTTTGAAAGCTTTGAAGTGCCCAAACACTTCACTTTTCTTTTTCATAGAATACACCCACAGTTTCCTGCTGAAGTCATCAATAAATGTGACAAAATAGTGACAGCCTCCAATAGATGCAGCTTTTGTAGTCCACACATCAGAGTGGATTAATTCCAATGGCTTTTTATTCTCTTGAACATGCCTAGGAAAAGGTTTCCTTGCCTGTTTCCCAAATTGACAGGCTTCACAAACCTTGTGCATTTCTGCAACCTTGAATTTAGGCAATCCTGCAACAATATTTTGGGCTTGCATTGATTTTAGTCACTGTATATTAACCTGACCAATGCGTTTGTGCTAGATATCAATATCTGCAACTACACCGGTCCCATGTGCAAACATTGCTGCACTCAATTCAGGCATGTCTGCATCCAACGTAAACATCCTGCCCTTCTTCTTTCCTTTAGCTATCAAGCGACCATTATTTTTCATATCCTCAACAAAGCATCCATGAGGATTAAATCTAACCTGCAAGCCCTGCTCAACCATTTGACCAACAGAAACTAGGTTCTTGGTGATGTTCGGGACATGAAATACATCAGACAAGTATTTCTTTTTCCCATCCTGCATAGACAAAGGAATTTTGCCAATCTGCACAATAGGATGTGCAGTATCATCACCAGTCTCCACATATCCTGGTTTTTCCATTTTTCTTGCATCCTGCATCCATTCAGCGTGACCTGTCATGTGGTTTGACGCACCCGAGTCAACATACCACACATCATTGCTTTCTTCTGCACTTGTTACAGAATTTGTCATATGCTGCACCATAAACAAATGCTCATTTCTGTCATCGCCCTGTCTACTAGAGGATGCATAATTGCCTTGCTGCAATTTTCCACTCATAATGTCATTCTGCTTTTTGTAGCAGTCTTTAGCCATATGACCCATTTTGCCACAATAGTAGCATTCAACATTGCTGTTTGCATTTTGGCTTCTCTGCCATCCACCACGGCCTCTTTGGCTCCCCCTGCCTCTAGAGTTACCATGTCCTCCTGCATAGGACTGGGTTTCTTGCGTTTGCTGCATATTCTGATTTCTACCACGGCCTGCAGATCGGCCTCCTCTACCTCTGCCTCTACCTCTGCCAGCATTTGAGTAGAAGACAGTTTCTTTTGAAGTTCTTGCTGAAGAAGATGCACCCCCATTTCTCTGCTCTTCAGAAATTAGAAGAGCAATCAACTCCTCAAAATCAGGAAAGTTTTCACGGACGGCAATGGATGTCCAAAACTGTGCATAATCCTTTCCTAGACCATTCAAGGTCACAGAAACCAAATCATCATCATCCACTGGCGACCCAATGGAAGCAAGTGCATCTGCAATTTTCTTCACTTTCATGTGGTAGTCATTTATGCTCAAATTTTCTCTCTGCACATTGTGCAACTCCTGTTTGAGTTGCATTTTCCTGGCTTGCGTATTTGTGCTATACATTTTTGCCAAAGTATCCCATGCCTCCTTTGGCGTATTTGCATCCTGAATATGCACAATCATGGAGTCCAAAATACTGATAGACAGCCAGTACATAACTTTCCTGGCTCTCTCATGCCATCCTTTGAATGCCTGCATTTCCTGTTGACTAGGAACATTAGGAAGAACAAGTTCTTCTTCATTTCCTGTAATGAATTCCCAATAGCCTTTTCCCATCAAGAAATTCGTCATTCTAAACTTCCATGCCTGGAAGTTGTTCTTGTCAAGCTTTTCAGTGACAATCTATGAAAGAGAATCAGATGCCATTACAGAACACTGCAAAATATTCTGTCACTGCAAAAAACACAGCTTTTTGCCTCACACGGGCAGATCTGCAAAACTGACGAAAGTGGTATTTCACCACACAGTCACTTCCTAGTGACGATTTTGCATCAACAGGCAACAGGCATGAATCTGTAACTCCCAATATCTCTGCACACAGGCATACGATGCAATTTCTGCGGCACCTTTCCACCAACTAGCCGCGCAGTGGTCGCACAGCCAAAAACAGGGCCTTTTTTTGAGTGCCTGCGAAGAACTTCCGCCTTCAAAACGGGCCCCGAAACGGCCTCAAATCAGAAAAATAAAGTCACTAAGGGCTTCGCCCTTACCCGCAGCATATACTGCACTCTCGCCACACCGCGAAGGGCATCTCAATCTGAAACAGTGCACTCCTGCACTTCTGGCTGTGCTACCTACAGAGATTTGCTCCCAAACTCGAAATAGGAAAGCAACACTGGTCCTCTTACCAGGACACCACGAACTTGGCTTGCTTTCTTGAGCTCCTTACCACGAACAAGGCTCTGATACCATGTGAGGATTGTGGGAGAGAGGGAAGGAGTCTCACTTGCGGCGTTCTCACATAAACAATTGGGGGAATACACACAAAGGTGGAGGCTGAAAACAGTTTTCCTCTTCTTAGTTGTGAAAGCCAAAAGAACTCTAGTACAAAGAAATAGAAGAACCCTATATGTGGGTCTCAAACCAAACTCAACTAACTAAGATGGCATACTAACTAAGCCACGAACTAGTGTAGATAAGGATAGCTGTCATCCAGCTATTATTCGTGGGCAGTGTACCAACCGTATCTCCAGCTAACAAGTCGGTGACATAAGTACACAACGGTCACCCTGGCATATCTCGAGTGGAGCTCGATATCTCAACATCTAATCCCTTTACAATTCTTCAAAAAGAACCATAACATTAAAATGGTTATACTTGAAACATAAAACACATTGTAGGGAGCTAATACTAGTCTGGAGATATTATTTCACTTCTTATTTGTGCAGTGATAGTTATAGATTTGTGTATACATGAAGCTATTGTGCTATGAAAAAGTGATTGTACATCGACCTATTGGATTGAATATAGGTTAAGTGCTTGAATTTTACTGCATGAGCAATTGCACTATGACATTTTGAATAAGGTTCAATCGTGTAGAATATGTGTTCTGCTTGGTTGTAGTGTGGTTCATTGTAGCACTGTGGATATGTTTTCCCAACATGTTTGGAACATATCATATGTGGAAGGCCCAACATTTTATGTAAGCCATGCCATTTATGTGACCTCACTATACCTATATTCAGTTTGAAGTATGAAACCATTTGTTCCTCGAGATTTTAAAGGAATTTTTTCTTCCTCAGTTCAAAAGGAGTTATACTTAGTTTGAAAATATCAAAATGGATTTCTTAGTGACGCCACTTTTTGTATTGATAGAATTACACTAACATTGAGCAGGTGGAGAATAAATTAGTAGTGAAATACAATTGGATGTTGGGGATATTTGAGCTACATGTAATACTAAAAAATGGCAGCTTGCTAATATTTTTGAGTATTCATGACTTGTACAAACAATTATGCAACTCTCTATTTTTTTAATTGCAGTATCAGTAAATGTACTTCAGTTTCGTTATTATCAGTTGATATAGCTATAGGCTAGTAGGGCATTGTAACAATGTTTTATAAATCAAGTTTCTAATAAGTGCTTCGGACTAGTTCCTTTTTCATTTTTGTTAGCACTTTTTAATTTCATGATCTCTTAGTATCGTATCAATAAAAGCAATTGGAAATTTTTGCATCAGTTCAAATAAAGAAAATGTAGCAACAAAATGCAAATGTTGTTACAGCCTGTTTGGCATACAATGCACATCAGTTTACTACATTTACCCCAGATTATTAACAATCCTTAAAGATGTTGTCGTAGATGTATACACATTAGTAACTCTTTAATGATATGTCATTAAACCAGATTACTATAGGAAGACTGCCTTACATTAATGCATTTGAATTTCTTAACCATTGGCACGTTTAATTTAACATTGAAATAATAAGTGAAGCCATAGCGCATTAATGCATAAGTTAAAAAATGAAAAGATAAAACTATGTCCTCTTCTACACTGTTAGGAATTACTGACCACTCTTAATTTGTTGGATTTTGCCATAAGAATTGTTGGAAAAGATAAAAACACACTTGTATTAATTAGTCTTTGTAATGCCAAACAATAGTCTTCGTTTATTTGTTAAATTTTCTCACAATGAGTGTTACAACCTCTTCAATGTTCTTCTTCTAACTCTTTCAATTTTCCTTTTTTTCCCTTGGTATTGGCAGCAAGTAGGTGTTACTGAGGCGTTACTATACATGTATGTACCCTCTTTTTCTGCCTATAGCTCTTTCTTGGCATGGTGAACGTAATTCATTACAAGGTCCTTTATTAGTAGTTCACTCCCACAAGATGTGAAATTCTAAAGGTTGAGCTATTTTACGTTTTCTCAAAATTAATAAAGTAATGGAAAAGCGAACCCCAATACGTTAGTATTGATATGTTAAATTAAGCATTGAAAAATCAAAACAAGTTGTAGATTGTTAATCTAAAAGCCAAATTCTATAGCCTTAGGTATTTCAATGCTCGTATTATTATTTTGTACTTTGCAAGGAACAATCACGAGGTTTTATACCGGAGTTTATGTTAGTTGAAGCAATAGTACTATTAGCGAGTACTATTAGCAAGCAGGAGATTTGTAATTATGCATTGTGTGCATATAAATAAGTATGGATCACTTGTGATTTTTGAATAACATTCCATTGCACTAGTTTGTGTTCTGGCTTCTTCTTTTTTGGATCATATCATATTCAAAATAAATTGTAAGATTTCATGGAGTGTGTTTGTGCTTACCTAATATAGAAAGGCTCTAGCAAAAAATACTTCCATTGGCCTACATGATAGGATTTTTGCATGGCCTGTAGGATTTCTAGCAAAATCACTATTGCAACTATTGCTGATGAACCTTCAAAGTTGAAGCTAATTATAGTTAGAAAGAAGAAGAAGATAAAGCGCAGAAAGAGAGGAGACAAGCTTATAATGAAGCTTTGGTATTATGAGATTGCTAGAGCCCTAGGGTTTTCTAAGTTCATAAGCACACACATGCACTTATACAGTCAAGAGTACGGTATACACATAGGCAAGTCTCTCTTTTACATGGATGTTGAAAAGGTTATGATATGAATGTATGTTTAATAATTTGTACAAGCAAATACTTTTGAATTTTTTTAAATTGTATGTCACATCTACACTTTACATTATGATATGAATGTATACTTTGTAAGTTGTACAATACAATAAATTAACATTTTAGTACGTTTATGGATGGTAAATGGGATTCATAAATGCATAGTTTTTATTATATGTTTTCAATTCATAATCAACAGAGCATCTAATATAGCAACTACAAGAGTATCAACATGTGGAACTTTGGAATTAACATGTTATACTGAAGTTACAATAAATGTGAATATTTCATATTCAAGTAGCTACTATACCCAAGATGAGGCAATTGTCCCTGATAAATCTAATGCAGAATCATCAAGTTTTGCCATCATGACTGTCGACAAGAGCTTTGTGAGGAGATTGTATGATGAATTAGATTGTAGAGAGGAGAAACGAGTGAAGTTAGAATCTCCACAAGAAGAGAGGCCTTATCACACTTTGACCATAGAGTGTTCTAATGAATTGAGAATTGAAAGTGAGTACTCACCTAGTGAAAGCCCTTTGCTCATTCATGAAGTAGATTTATCCGCCATCAAGAATGGGACATTCGAAGGAAGAGTATTGAATAAATACAAAACTTAGGCCTTACAAAATGTCGATTATCCGAAAACTTTGAAATTAGATTTAACCGATAGTGAGGGGGGTAGTTGTATTACTCTCGCAATAGTGAGGTTTACCACGCCGACTTTGTCAAGACATTGAATATAGGAGATTGCATAAAGGCTACACATTTTTCTATTTATAGTAGAAAAATTCAAAACGACAGAGGAACATCTGATTATACTTTGGTTTTTGATCCTTTGACTAGGGTAAAACATTTACAATTGACCCAATATTTGTTCCGACCACTTGTATCTATAGGTATAAAGAAGACTGCAAAGAGCTGATGAACCAAGGGCAAGCCAACTACTTGCCCTTGGCTACAGTCACAATGATTGTAATTAAGCTTGGGAGCTGCATGCACCAGATGGATGAGCTAATCGTCGGTAATGGTGAAACTGTAGATGACCTCATAACAATAAATTGCCATAAAAATTTGTGAAATCTTAAATAAGATGTGCAATGTCGATTCCAATGAGAATTTTGGATTTAGACTAAGAAATTTTGACCCATGTCACCATTACAATTGGTGTTCGGACATCAAGATTGTGGATAGGTTCAAGGCAGTGGGCTTCTACTATTTGTTCTCAGAAATGTAGGAGCGAAGAAAAACACCCAATCAATCACACTGAACATGCTCGACCTGACTATCATGGCACCTGCATAAGTGCCATCGATCTCAGCAATACTAGGTCAAGTCTTTCATCGACGTTTTCAACAAATCGGCTACGAAAATCAAGTAAGGTTTAGTTCTTGCACACTGCTATACATAATTGTAAAATGAAGTACAACGTATTGGTAGTTAATACTCGCTATGTTATACTTATAGATAAGCGGTGTTGTTACTGTTACGGGGCTGAACTCAACCTTGTATGAGCCTGTGTACTCGTTTTCCAAAGAGGGATAGATTTTGAAGGAAAACACTATACCCCCGATGTTTAACATGTGACTGAATCACCATTCTAGACAAATCCTAAAATGAAGGGACTTATCACAAGCTTAGATGGTGCAAGTGTAGATGTCGTACTAAAGAACACATGGGTGGATAAAGTTTTAGATTTGCCTCGCCCATTCATAGAACTGTTGGAAGACAACACAGTTCCTAAAATCAGAATTATTCGACCAAAGGAGGTTCTTGGTTAATATGCATGGTCTAGTTGCAGGTGTCATTCCTTTAAGGCGTAATGCTGCTTGAGTAGTTCATCAATGACACATGTAACATATGATATAGTTGCCAGTTGTTTGTTGTTCTGTCAATACTTTTTGACGTTTAAAATCGTTAGAGTTTTTATTGTCCCCCCATTGTACATCGCGGGACCATCATCTCAGTTTGTTTACAGTAGAGTGCTAGCCTAATGTTTTCCAGCTCTAATTTCTTTCATTGCACAATTCAAGCTTTTCACTGATGGTGTTTTTTACTTACTATATAGCATAAGCTTATCATCTTGATTGTTCTATAACATAGTAGCACCTCACTGCTACATCTTACTTTGTAAATACTCTTTGTCTACATTTTAAAAAAAAATAGTTGTATCTACCATCTCCTTTTGAAGTGACTATCCAATATGCATGTTGTGAATTCATCTCATTATGATGCTACAATTTATTCAATACAAAAACATATTCATATTGTAAAGTGAAGCTTATTTTATCAAATGGCATATCCTTAGCATTAATTGTAATCGTATTAATGTGTTTTTAAAAGTAGATGCATACTTTAAATGTTATTTTAGATATGTTGGTAGGAGCTTGTCCCTTCATGCATACAACTTTGTTGTATTAACAAAGCAAACCTATTTTCCATATCAAACAAACCTCACTTTACTTTGTTTACAAGGCATTGTTCATAATGTAGAGTTTGTTTTGATTTTCCAAGTAATGTTACTTATTGGTTGCTATTTCTCATTAGATTGTTAAACATATGACTATTTTCATTCAAAAGTTCAAAGCAACACTACTATACATAATCGCATGATAGTAATGGAGATTCATTAAAGATATAACTCAACAGACGCATACTTTAAGTGTTATTTTAAATACATTGATAGGAGGTTGTCCCTTCATGGACAAATTTTTTATATTAACTAAGCAAACATATTTTCCATATCAAACAAACCCTCACTTTACTTTGTTTGCAAGGCATCATTCATAATGTATAGTTTGTTTCCATTTTCCAAGTAATGTTACTTATCTGTTGTGATTTGTCATCAGATTGTTAAACATATGACTACCTTCATTTAAAAGTTCAAAGCAACGCTACTATCCATAATCGTACCACAGTAATGGAGCTTCATTAAATATATGACTTTCTTTATTCAAAACTTTAAAGTGACACTACTTCATATGCTCGTAAAATAGTAATAAGGTTCATTTCTACATTATTACTACAAGTGCTAAATGATGTACCTACAACTTCGCCAGCATTGGAATCACCACTATGTACATATTATGACATCTTCAATACTCAGTAAGTCCAACCGAACGTACTACACTTCATAATTGCTTCATTCTTACAAATATCAAGACACGAAAACAACATATATTAAAAACATAATTCCCATTACAACTTTCTATGTCTTAAAATAAACTTTCAATATCTATATATACAAGTCCATTTACTACTAAGATAATTCAAATTTAAATTTTGTATCATAGCTCCAATATTGTTCAAATATTTGTCCCCCCCTATTAGCAAAGTTTCTAACACATTACTCTCTGCATTGTAGATGAGAATAAAAAATATGAACATTACTTTCGTTACCACACTGAAGCAATCATCATCATCTAAAAACCACTATGTGCTAATTTCTTTGTGAGTACATATTTTTTTAGACAAACATGACAACAGTCATGGCATTGTTGAAATACTTTTTGCCACATTAATATGACGTACGTGAAATAACTGCTGTTACAATATATACTATGTACAATATATTAGAGTACATGCAAATAATTCCTGTCAAAAAAACAACTTACAATTATCATGAAATAGTACAAAATTTTAGAACATGCTTGATAAATGTGTAATCTACTCTAGCTTCCTCCATGAACTAGCCTATGTAGCTGATTAAAGTTTCTAAAATACTCCTTCACAAAAGGCTCATTATGTACTGCGCATTCCTGTAACGAATGCTGATACTATGTCCATGATTGCATTACCTCATTCTTTCACTTTCATACATTCTTTGTTTCCATATGTTAAAATTAAACATGTCCTTAAACAAGAATGCTAGAGTATTATGAAGCACCAATCCACTGTAACATTTCACAATTCTGTCTAGTCTAGGGTAGTTTAGCAAACTACTGACCAATTGCTCATACGAAAGTCCAAGAAAGTCTTCAAGAGTTTTATGGATTTACTACAAAGTCTTGCAGCTATAATCCATGTGATCGGTTTTGGGAAAATGCAATAACTTCTAAGTCATTTCCTACTTTCCTTTTCCATGTCTCTTTCTATTTCTTGGTTCCGTAACATACAAGCAATTGTGAAACTATAATAATAAAAGAATGTGGACATGTCCATGAGTAAATCTTTTCCTTTTACAAACATACTCTTCCAACAAAGTTTAAATAATCATACACACATTACAATCAAAGCAATGGACATGACAAGCAATCGCTACTTTGAGCAAATGAATATTGATTCAAAATTTCTCGAACTATATCTGCAAAATAAGTGTACCTTCCTATGTATATCTTACATGCTAAAATTCCATATCACACCGGAAGTGTTAAGAAAGACAATGTACCTACAATATACAAACATTTCAAAACAATCTAAATTTCAAACGACAAAATGGGGTCAACAGTTCTCCAAATCTAAGCTTTTCCAAGAGCTTTACCCAGAATTCAAAAGCATTTCCTAGTACATGGAAGGATTGCTACATAATAACTATTACTATTGCATCGAAGACTTATTCTTACAACATGTTTTCTTCCAAACATTCAGTTTTGAGTTTGAAATACATCATTCATGTAGTCAAATTAATGCCATCACTTCTGAAATGACACAACTCACACAAAAGCCACAAAAACTATGGTTTGTCTCCCTCAATCATCCCCTCAACAACAGAAGAAAACATAGTAGTTTAAAATATAAACTCTCTCTCTCTCTTTTCCCTTCCTCTATCTACCCCTCCTATACTAGCAAAGAAAAAAAAGACTATTTTCTATCTCTCTCCCTCACTCATCCCCTCAAATAGATAAAAAAACATAGCAGTTTCAAATATAATCTCTCTCTCTCTCTCTCTCTCTCTCTCTCTCTCTCTCTATCTATCTATCTATCTATCTATCTATCTATCCCTCCTATACTAATGAAGAAACAAACGACTATTTTATGTCTCTCTCCCTCACTTATCCCCTCAAATAGAAAAAAACATAGCAGTTTGAAATAATCTCTCTCTCTCTCTCTTTCCCTTTCTCTATCTATCCCTCCTATACCACTGAAGAAAAAAATGTCAAAAATCATCTTGTAGTTTTAAATATCATCATGCACCTTCGTATACCAATTTCAAATTGCTCCCTGTATCGATAAAATGTTGTTTTTGGAATACCATGCATTTCATACCATGCTCTACAACAAACTTGAATACCATTTAATGAAAAGACATATTTGAACTACCCATTGTCATCTTTTCGACAAGCAACCCCAAGAGCATCATATACATAATTGGTGCGAGCCTCCAAACTTTGGCCCCAATACTCTATGCGTAATTTGGATATCATTTGACGATCGGCAAATTGACAACAATTTTGTTTACAACAATCAATCATAGATACTTTTTGATTGCATCCCTTGTGAGTCTAGATGATGCTAATGGCATGCCATGTTTTTTAGCTTTCCTCTTTATCATGTAGTAACGCCTCTTTTTTGTGGATTTTTCAATTGGGTCCTCATCTTCCATGTGCTTTTTCCCAGAACCCCTTGGAAAATTCATGGTGTCATCGATTCTTAATGAAGTTCCATCTAAAAAGGTTATTTGTGCAATGGGCCATTTTATTAAGTGGATGGTATCGATGCCTGATACATCACTATGATACTTTTCAATTCCCACACCTAGATTACCTTCACCAAGCATCTCAAAATTTATAGGTTCAAATGGGTAGACATACAAAACAACACCCTCTGCAATGCTCTTGGTTTTCTGCTCATCCCATATTAAAACTTTCTTGTCCTTCCATGATTCTCGAATGGAAAACTAATCATATTCACATAGAGGTTCAAAATAAATGGTATCTGATGTTATATCATTTATTGGTACAATAGCTCCATTGACAATGTCCACAAAACTCATTGATCGTGCTTTCCAATGAACAACACTACCCAAAGCCTCATAGACTAAGAATGCATCCATTGTAGGAAATGGAAGAAGTGCACTTTCATCCATACAAATATCGATCGCCACCGATACATTGTTTTCTCCCAAGGGCACACCTTGGCACATGTCATCATGTGATGTAGAGAATATTGTCCCAATGGCAACAATCTTTCCACTGACAAGCAAGTTGACTTTAACTCCCACTTTCAATGTGACACCTGCATAGTACATAGCATTTGTTATAGTTTAATATTGATATCTGATGATGTGACTTAGGATGAAAATGATTTACAAGATTTCATTGCAAGACCAAATCTTCCTAAACCTTGGTGCTTTGAATTTTAGGCATCAAAATTTGGCTACATGGCCAAATCTTCACAGACCATGGTGCTTTGAAAGGGAGATAGCAAGATTTGTCCACACAACCAAATCTCCCGAGACGCTGGTGCTTTCAAGAAACCATCAAGATTTATCCACACATCCAAATCTACTTAGACCTCGGTGCTTTGAAAGAAGCCAAATCTCCACATACCCTGATGCTTTGAAAGAAGCCCACAAGATTTGGCCACATGGTCAAATCTCCCGAGAACCTAGTGCTTTGAAAGGAGCCAACAAGATTTGGCCACATGGCCAAATCTCCTAAGACACTAGTGCTTTGAAAGAAGCAATAAGATTTGGCCACACAGCCAAATTTGCTCAGACCTTGGTGCTTTCAAAGAAGCTAGCAAGATTTGGATGCACGACCAAATCCTTCAAGACCTTGGTGACTTCTTTCAAAGCACTGAGAAGATTTGGTTGTGGCATTCTTTCAAACTTGGGGAGATTTGGTTGTGTGGCCAAAACTTGTAGGCTTCTTTCAAAGCACTAGGGTATGGGGAGTTTTGGCCATGCAACCTCCTCTTGCGTGCTTCTTTCAAATCACCAGGTTCTGGGAGATTTGGCCGTGTGGCCAAATCTTTCAAAGCATTAGGGTTTGGGAAGATTTTGCCATGCTGCGAAATGTTGCTAGCTTCTTTGAAATCAATAGGAAGATTTGCCCACATGGCCAAATCTTCAAACGTTAAATCTAAAAATTGAAAATCTAGATTTTAAAATTTAAAATTTAAAGTTCAAAATTCAAATTTTAAAATTTAAATAAAAAATTCAAATTTCAAGTTTCAAGTTTCACGTTTTAAATTTTAAAATTCAAATCTAGAGATCCTACTTTCAAAAAAATTGTACATGCTTTTCATGATTCATGCTGTTACACTTTAAAATCATACTATTACTTTAAAAGCAAACCAAAAATCTAAAACTATTAAAAAACCAAAACTTTAAAAGGCAAAGCTAAACAAACCTTTTAAACCAAGCATAAAAAGTAAACCTATGAGAAGGAATTGAATTCATCTTCATGGGGGATCAAGTGCTAGGCTCACCTTGTTCTCTCCCTTCCTAGATCTCAAATGTGTAACTAGGGTTGTTTGAGAGCCTAAGGACAACGTCTTAGATGGGGTAGTTCTTGGAAAACACTCCTCCACCCTTACTTAGCTAATTGCAAGCAAAAAAGTTCAAAACTATGTCAAAATAAGAGGTCCCGGGAGGCTCCCCATCCCAAATTTGTCCTAACAGTGTGTACTTAACTATGTAAGTTTTAAAATTCCATTACCAATGAAACTCTCCATAGATTCCACACTCAATAGTGGGATTAGAAAGAGGTCCTTTTTTTTTTTTTTGGCTCTTCATGCTTTTGGGGAGATTACTCCTTCCCCCAAAAGCATGCTTTTTTTGGGGACCTCTTCCCCCCCAAAAACGCATGCTTTTTTGGGCTGGAGCCCCCTTCTCCCCCGCTCCAAAAAAAGTGCGAGCTGCACCCCTCTTCTCCCCCGCTCCCGCTCATCCTTCTCCTTCTCGCGGTGCCTCTCCTCCTTGCTCATGCTCCTCCTCGTGTGAACTCCACCCCTCTTCTCCCCCGCTCCCGCTCGTCCTTCTCCTTCTCGCGGTGCCTCTCCTCCCTCGCTCATGCTCCTCCTCCTCCTTCTCATGGGGCCCCTTCTCCCTCCGCTCTCCTCATGGTATTCCACTCCGTCCCACCGATGGAAGCTCCAGATGCAGTGCCGCTGAGCAGCAAATGCCGGACGGGCCACTGCTCCTTCCTCCTTCTCATGGGACCTCTTCTCCCCCTGCTCTCCTTGCGGTATTCCTCTCCGACCCTCCGACGGAAGCTCCAGTTGAGGAGGCACTGAGCAACCAAAGCGGAAAGGATCGCCACCGCTCCTCCTCCTTCTCACGGGACCTCTTCTCCCCTGCTCATGCTCTGCTATCCTCACGGTATTCCTCTCCGTCCCTCCGACAGAAGCTCCAGATGAGGAGGTGCCGAGCAGCCGAAGCCGGAAGGATTGCCACCGCTCTCCTCGCTCCCCTCTCCCTCGCCCTCTACTCCATCCACCCCACTGACTCGCTCTCTTCTCTCCGTGCTTCTCCCCTTCGGCTCCTCTTCCGTTTGCCAGCAAGAAAGACAACTCCTACAATTGCTACAGCTACTCTCTCTACAGCTCCTACGATTGCTTGAAATCCAAAGAGCACAAGCTCACGAACAACAATGGCTACTTAATCATCCAAGTAAGAAAACGAAAGAAATCGAAAGTGTACCTAATTCTTGCATCTTCTCCATTTTTCCCATTTCGAAACACCACGATTTGAAAGAAAGAGTCTTGTAAAAGTAGGAATTTCGAAGTGTGATTTGAAACTAGGGTCTTTATTATATGATTTGACTTTCAGATCTTGAAATTTGAGATTTGAATTTTGTATCTAAGATTCAAATTTCAAATCTAAAAATTTCAAAATTCAAAATTTTGAATTTTGAATCTAAGATTTTGAATTTTGAATTTTGAAATTTTCAGATTTGAAATTTGAATCTTAAGATTTGAATTTTGAATTTTAAATGGGGAGATTTGGCCATGCAGCCAAATCTTCTTGGCTTCTTTCAAAACATACAAGATTTGGCCGTACGGCCAAATCTTCCTAGACCTTGGTGATTTGAAAGAAGCTATAAAGATTTGGCATCACAACTAAATCTTCCTAAACCTTGCTGCTTTGAAAAGATTTGTCCACATAGCCAAATCTTCTTAGACACTCGTGATTAGAAAGAAGATAGCAAGATTTGGCCGCATGGCCAAATCTCCCTAGACCCTCATGATTAGAAAGAAGCTAGCAAGATTTGGCCGCACGGCCAAATCTCCTTAGACCCAAGTGATTTAAAAGAAGCTAGAAAGATTTGACATCACAACCAAATCTCCTCAAATACTGCTGCTTTGAAAAGATTTGGCCGCATGGCCAAATCTCCCTAGACCCTCGTGATTAGAAAGAAGCTAGCGAGATTTGGCCACACGGCCAAATCTCCTTAGACCCAAGTGATTTTTAAGAAGCTAGAAAGATTTGACATCACAACCAAATCTCCTCAAATACTACTGCTTTGAAAATATTTGGCCGCATGGCCAAATCTCCCTAGACCCTCGTGATTAGAAAGAAGCTAGCGAGATTTGGCCACACGGCCAAATCTCCTTAGACCCAAGTGATTTTTAAGAAGCTAGAAAGATTTGACATCACAACCAAATCTCCTCAAATACTGCTACTTTGAAAAGATTTGGCCGCATGGCCAAATCTCCGTAGACCCTCATGATTAGAAAGAAGCTAGCAAGATTTGGCCACACGGCCAAATCTCCTTAGATCCAAGTGATTTTTAAGAAGCTAGAAAGATTTGACATCACAACCAAATCTCCTCAAATACTGCTGCTTTGAAAAGATTTGGCCACATGGCCAAATCTCCCTAGACCCTTGTGATTAGAAAGAAGCTAGCAAGATTTGGCCACATGGCCAAATCTCCTTAGACCCAAGTGATTTTTAAGAAGCTAGAAAGATTTGACATCACAACCAAATTTCCCCAAATACTGCTGCTTTGAAAAGATTTGGCTGCACGGCCAAATCTCCCTAGACCCAAACCTTAGTGCTTTGAAATGATTTGGCTGCATGGCCAAATCTCCCCAAATCCTGGTGCTTTGAAAAGATTTGGCTGCACGGCCAAATCTCCACAGACCCTCGTGATTAGAAAGAAGCTAGCAAGATTTGACCACATGCAAATCTCCCCAAACCCTAGTGCTTTGAAAAGATTTGGCCACACGGCCAAATCTCCATAGACCTCGTGATTAGAAAGAAGCTAGCAAGATTTGGCCACACGACCAAATCTCCCTAAACCCAAGTGATTTAAAAGAAGTTAGAAAGATTTGACTGATTTGAAAGAAGCTAGCAAGATTTGGTTGCATGGCCAAATCTCTCCAGACCCTAGTGCTTTGAAAGAAGCCCACAAGATCTGGCCACAAGGCCAAATCTCCTCAAACTTTGGTGCTTTGAAAGAAGCCCATATGATTTGGCCACACATCCAAACCTCCCCTTCTAGTGCTTTAAAAGAAGCCCATAATATTTGGCCGCACGACCAAATCTCCCTAGTGTAGCCAAATCTCCCTAGAATCTAGTGCTTTCTCAAATCTACTAATATGTCTAGTGTCAATTCTAAATTCTATTTCAAATATGTTTATCGATAATATGTTTTGTCTAACATTAAAGATTATAAAGATGATACTTTGTATATTTCTTGGGTTTTTTACAGGAAAGACACAAATGTAAAGAAGGTTGAGAAAGTTGTAAGTGGATTTGGAGAAAAAAGCATACCTTGGTACTTTGACATATATAGTATTGAGGGAGCACAGTTGACACGAGTTCAGTTATTTATTTTGTTACCTAATAAAAGTGCATACACTTCTGTTGGATCGGTACATCAAATCACAGAAGATGTGGTTGGAAAAGAGGGAGATATTGGATTGTTGATCATTATAAATCAAAATAAGAAATTCCTCTTGGATCCCAGCGATTATGAAGCATCTCGTATGAAGTCTGATGTAGATGACAACATGCACTCAAGAGGCTGGATAAGTGTTGAATCAATTGATGGAAATGAAATTGACATAGTGACAACAATCATT
The DNA here is from genome assembly GCF_047967505.1 of Dipteris shenzhenensis. Taxonomy (NCBI): domain Eukaryota; kingdom Viridiplantae; phylum Streptophyta; class Polypodiopsida; order Gleicheniales; family Dipteridaceae; genus Dipteris; species Dipteris shenzhenensis. The sequence continues at coordinate 52,558,389 of NC_141606.1, forward strand.
GAATCATATCGCAAAGTTTCAGCAACATCAAAGAAGCGTAAGAGTGGGGAAGATAGTGGAGAAGGAACAAATAAAGGAAAGTCGACTATGGTTCAAGCACTAGGTGGTAGTGGAGAAGGGGCAAAGAAAGGAAAGCTAACTATAATTAATGTACCACAAGAAGTAACACCTCCAGAGGGTATGCTAACAGTTGTGGAAAGAAGTAGTGGTAGTGAATTGGAGCCAAGTGGAAAGGTCATAGGAAAAAAAGGGCAAAAGAAACCATCAGGCTTGGTGGAATATGAAAATTACTACCCATTTGGGTTGCATGTAACATTTCCAATTCCAGTTGCACGATGTCAAAAAGCTCCTCCAAGCTATGTATATAGAGGGTTGAACAAAGAGCATGTGGAGAAGCTTGCTACAGACTTTGGTTATAACTCTAGGCCTCTTGTTGCTGTAGCAGATTTAATGCCTTTCAATCTTGAAACAAAGCAGTCCCTAGAAAGGGTAGATAAAAAGGATTTAACCAGGTGCCACTACTGGATACTATCTGGACAACATTCAATATATGCTGCTAAAATATGCACATCTAATGATGATAACAGCACGGCCCAAAGAAAGAACTACTACTGCACCCGCCAGGCGAGGATTGTAGTCAATTGTCCCGCACGCTTTTGTGTGGAGATATCAAAGATGGCAAACCTGGAGTCTCAAAATATCTTGAGACAATCTCCATACATTGATATACTTAAGCAGGTGAGGGGACAATTAATTCTCTTTAACAAACCCAAGAAAGCACAGCCAGGGCTTGCAAAAGGACATCCAGATCGTGAGAATTGGGATGTAAGTACAAATTTTAATTATGAATAATTTTTTACAAGTCTGTTTTCTTAATTATTGCATTCTAATGGATTCATATATTTTGCAGGCTTTCATTGACACTGGCAAGGTAACATTGGGCAATAGCTTTGCCATGAAGGATGTACATATGATAATCACAAGCGATGCCATTTATGATGGCTGGATCTCCATCCTTGAGGATTACATTGCAGGCAAATATTCACAAGATGGAAAATGCCTAGGCAGCCCATAGTCTCAATGTTTAGATGCTTGCGTGGATTGAGTAATGATCAAATTGGTCAAATTCAAAATGACATTAAGGAAGGTAGAGTAGTCATAGCTAAAACAAAGACTGATGCCATGATTCTTGATAATGAAGGACGAGCTATGTAGATCAAGAGAGATGCTGCACTACAAGAAGAACTTTATATGTTTATATCGGTAGAATGACCTTCTTTAATGTTAACAAATTGGGATGAGTGCAGATTACATTTTAAAATTACTCCAGAATTGTATCATCGGATTCGTGGTTCCTCTGACTCATGGTTAAAATTGAAGCTTCAACAGGGCAAGGAAACTCCACCATTGCCTGATGCTGCAAAGGGGTATCTGAGGTGGATTATGGGACAAAGTGAAGGTGTAAGTCATGGACCGAATTCCACTCGGCCTTGGAGGTTCTACACAGTCGGTTCAAACATGGAGGGAATGGAATTTATACATAATGTGTACCAAGAGCCAATGGCAATAGGGGTTGCTTTTTTGGATGTAATGTATGGACCAAGCAGAAGTAGAAATTGGAACGAGGATCGCTTTGAGTGTTTGTTGAAAAGCTTGATGACAATCGCTTCTCCCCCAGTGCAATTCCTTCTTGTGGTGTTCTTGACCATGGATCATGTATCATGTTTGAAGAATGCATTAAATAAGACATGCGGACAATATAAAATACACTTCGTTGTCTTAATTTTGAAACTGCAGATATATTTGTCACTGGATCTATGGATGGCTTAATTGCCTGTGTACTGGTAAGCAAGGAAAAGCATTTCAATGATATTGAGCGCTATACCAATGCACAATGTAAGCCATCAATATATGTTGCAAATGAAAAATATGGAAAATCAAGTGGTGCAGAAGAATCAGGTGACGAGGATGATGACGACGAGGATGATGATGATGAATTTGACATTGAATTGTCCTTGAAAAGAAAACGTTCAAGTATCATGAAAGACATGATCATGGGTTTCTGTCGAGAAGATGAGTATGTATTGGACTTGTTCTCTGAGGGGCTTGCTGCAATAGAGTCTCTTTCTTGTAAGAGGCGTGTTGTTTCAATTGTTGAGACTTATGAGGAGTTGGCAAAGGTTGAAAGTATATGTTGCATGTATGCTTACAGTAATCATGAAATTCGACAATGGGCTGGCTTGCAAGAACCAATATTGGCAATAGAGGGGGTACCAAAAGAAGATGATACAATTGAAGGTGGAGGGGATAAAGAAATTGATACCATACCAGGACAAAAAACACGCTTCAACCCTTCAATGAAGAGCAGCGTGAGCATTTACAAAAACACGCTTTAAATTTTTGGGAAATAGAAGAGGAAGCAACAGGTTCTTGAAATTGTCCTTTTATATGGTATTCGTGTTTTCCATATGTTATCTTGCTATATTCTCCATATGATGTATTAATTTCGTTCCAAAGATCTTTTAATATTACTTGGAAATTTCTTCTATCTCATTGTCATAATTCAAACATTCATATGTATTCTTGAATATGTTTAATTTTCTATATTTCATGAAAAGATGTGTTTGCATGTTGTAATACCTTCGGAGTGTGATACACATCCAAATTTATTTATGAGTTCATAAATGTTAAAAAGTGTGTTGAGTCTTGATCGTGATGAATGAATTAGTGTAAATTGTTGTTTCTATCTTATTCACTTCATATGAATGCTCAAATATGTTTTGGCCGCTTGGCCAAATCTTTTCTTAGTGGGAACACTCGGGCAATGCTAGATAATGTTGGAATCCACTCTATCTATTACGCAAAGGTTTTTGGCATTGTAAGGATATATAGTTTTGGGGATTAAAATAACTTGAAAGGGTATAGATTCAACAACTTTAGGGGGTATACTAAGCATATGAACATGAATGCTTTCTTTTTTTTAGTAATCCAATTTTGTTTTGAAAAAGAAAAACATGAATGCTTTCACACAAACAAATTGCATTGAGAGCACACAACCTAAAGTTTGAAAATTTGGTTTTCCATCTCAATTTTTAGTTTGTTTCTACTTATGAATTTCATCTCCTTGTTTATCAACAGATCTTGGCCATCTCAATTTCACATCGCTAGAAGCATTGCTAGTACATGTGACACCTGATCCAATGATTCGTTATGTGCCTAATTTGAACATTAGCATGCAAGTTCCAAGCTCAACATGGTTGATTGAAAATGTTGAGGATGCAAGGTTTGGAGTTAATGTTCCATTGACAAATGTGGATGCAAGCTTAGAAGGTAAAGGAGAGGTCGATCACGCATTATACAACGTTTTTCCGGTAGTGATATGCACATCCGCAAAAAGATAAAAATCATATTTTTAAGAAATTTGATTTGGGAGGTCACTGGGACCCTAGCAATCATGCCCATCAATTTTATGCCAAAAAAACCCTTGCAAGCCCAGTTTCTGTAGAAACTCGGCTCTGGTCGCATAATGTCAGATTTTGGGCTTGTAGAGGTTTTTTTGGCATAAAATTGATGGGCATGGTTGCTAGGGTCCTAGTGGCCTCCCAAATCAGATTTCTTAAAGATATGATTTTTACTTGGAAAAAAACCCTTATTCTTATTAATTCTTGAAAAATGATACTTTATTAATTTATATAATCTTTGGATTTTGATGTAATATGTTGGTTGCAGTATATTTTATGGGTTGATGAGTCTACCAGATGCAAGGGTGGAACCAGAGGGTCTTCTGGTGGGGCGATGGCGTCGATCGGCCACTACATCAATAGAGTGGCTCAACACATTTTGGTGTTCCATCGACAATTATCGCCAAATGGAAAGATAAATATCACGAAGTTCAAGGTCCTCAGTTGGATGGTGAAGATGAGGCCCATCAATCCTACTACCGATCGCATTGTTCTGGTTAGGCATAGTGTAGCTTTATTTTTGTTCTCAAACACACGATCTGGTCCGCTTCATAGTATTATAGCTATTGCAGGGTTAGATGGCATTACAGATCCCTTGGCTATAAAGAATGAAATTGTGCAGCCCTCTCTGCTTCAGCAAGCAAAAAAGGGATCTAAGCCAAGCAGGAAGAAGCATAGACTAGAGTAGCTTAGGCATTCAAGCTTTGACGATCTTTGTGATACTACTCAATGTAAATAAAGAATACTATTTTCAAATTATTTTCTCTTCCCGTTTACAGAACATTGTTTCCTTTTCTATGTTAAGTAAAATTGAGTATTATTTCCTTTTGCATGTTCTATTAAGATTTCATGTTTATTATTTCATTTTGCTTTTGTATACATTGAGAGTGCATGTAAGTAAATTAATAGATTGCAAATACATTGAAAATAAATTTAAGATTGCACACGCAAAGACAATTCTAAATAAGATATTTTATTATATTGATGCTCGTAGGCAGAGTACAAGGTAGATGCCCATAGGGAGAGTACAAGATAGATGCCCGTAGGCAGAGTATAAGGTGGAGCATACAAAATCCCTAAGTGCCCTTGGGCTTCCTAAGACGTACAATAAATAGCATGTCTGCAGCAGTCACCATGACCCTTTTCCTATGGATGGCAGCTAGTTGGGTGTCATCCATGAGGTCTACTAGGTAGGCCTCAGATGCATGCTGCAACGCAAGCAAGGCATCTCTAGAAATACGCCAGGGAGCCTGCACAACTCCGCATCTGTTAAATCGGGATATTGGGCTAGGGTTGAGGTCCAGGGTTGAGGTCCTGCATGACCTTGTGTACCACCCTTGCGAAGCTGGCCATCGGGATGAGTAGATCAATGGACTTCTGAAACTTTCTAATCTCTTGAAGTGCCACTGTCCCTGGCTTGAATCTGTACTGCCTCACTGGAGGAGGGCCTCTTTGCCCTTGATGTGGAGGGCCTCTTCCTAGATGTTGAGGGCCTCTTTGACCTGCACTTGGAGCTTGGGCACCTCTCCCCCGTTGGCATGGACCCCGATTGTTTGTTCTTGCCGTGGTCCTCTACTTTGTCCTTCATTGTTCCCCTTCCACATGCTCCTCCTCTGTGCTCTCCGAGTCATCCGTCTCTATCAGAGAATTCTCTTGTGCCTTCCTTTGTCCCTCCTCTTGTGCCTTCCTCTGTCCCTCTTGCTCCTTGTCTGGCTTCCGGATTGGCAGTTTCTCCCTTCTATGGGGATCATCGAGGGGAGAGGGGGGGGGCTATCACTCTTTGTCTCTGAGTCTGGAGGTGGGTTTGGCTATGCCAGTCTCCATGGTGCCTTGATCTTGGGCCTGGCCATGGGGGATGGAGAGAGTGTGCAAGAGAAAGGGTGAGGGTGCGAGAGATAGGGTGGAAATCTCAGGGGCAAGTGGGAGGTGGTGTGGGAGTGGAGAGCTCTTTAAACAATGAAATGAAAATGAGGACGCATTCTCTTATATAGGGACAAAAACCCTAATTTTTTAAAAATACTTATTTCAATAAAAACCCTTAAGAAAGTAAAATTAGTGCAACCTTGAGCTAAATACTTATAATTAACATCCCATAACACAAAATTTCTCATTTATACTGCAACTCATATCCATTATACGTTGGCTTTACTACAAATCACATAACTAAAATTACAAATAAATTCTGAAACTTATGCATGGGCATCCACATTGGAAGAGTCTACACCATCATTTTCATCTGTCTCCACCCATATGCGCCCTTGTCTATGATGGGTTGCATGCCAACTTGCATGATTCTGTCTTGCATTTGAAAAAACAACATCCAGCGAATTGGATACCAATTGAGTTGTATATTCTTCTTCGACGTTCCGTGTTAACATCTTGCACTGCATGGGACACTAAGGACTCTTTGAATGCTAGTGTTGCAGCTGCTCTTATTTCGATATGCCTGTACCACCATTGAACCAATTGAACCATTGGGCTTGACTTAGTTCTACCACCCCCGTGTTGGGTCACTCTATTATATGCACAACGTGCTTGCCAATGCAATCTTTCCATGTCCTTGGACCACACTCCGATGCTTCCATAATTCCATGCCATGTATGGTGCATGAGCATATAATATGTGCTACCAAATAGAAAAACAAATCAGTAAATATAGGACCATTCAATATGCACATCTCAATGTCCAAGTTAGAGATTACCATGTACTATGTGAAATGATTCTTTCCCCAAGCTATCTCCATATTCCGGCTAAAGTCATTCATAGCATTGATGAAAAACTATGCATCATCTTCTTCAAATCTTTTCTTTTGTAGTAAAGGTACCAAGCTATCAAGAGCTAACCACACTCGCACCTTTTCCAATCTTTTTTGTCCCTTCCCCCCTTGTTCACAACAGGCATTGTGTAACTTTCTCCATACATCAAACTCATTAGCACATTTGAGCTTGTCATTCTTCTTCTTTGCATAAAGGAATTTTAAAGCCTTGACACCACCAAAGCTTGGCTTACAAGGAACATTGCCTGTTTTTTTAGATCTTTTCTCATCTTTTGTAATCTTTACTTGCCTAGAGTGTAGTCCCATGTCTAAATGAACCTTTTCAATTATTGTAGTCATCCTCTCACTCTCTTGTTGGCGCTTCAAGTTATATGCATCAATGATGTATAGATGCACCAACTTTTCAATTATTCTCACAATAGCATGAAGCGCACAAATGTGTACTCACTCAAGAGGAATTTCAAGAATTAGGCTCCATGATGGATCTTTCCTTGGAGCATCCCTATCTGGTGCCTTAGTTTGATCTATCTTTGCAAGTTCAAAGGCCCATTGCTTTTGATTCTTTTTACCACCCGTTGCAAGTACTCTCGTTTGCATGCGCAGTGGACAAGGATGGATTGTATTTGCTCCATGTGCCACATTAAACATACATTCAATAGTCTTGAGGTCAGCAGCTAGATGCCATTCTACACGGTAGGATCCATAGCCCTCAACTTCAAGTAGCTCACCATTGTTATGACCTTTGATCACACTTGGGATATCGGTTTGGTAAAAAAACCACTTCAAAATTGAATGTGACTCTTTCGGCACTTGCAAAAAAAACTCACATGTTATTTCAAAATATTCTAAGTCTTTTTGCACAAATTTCCATCATACCTCAAAGGCAGCCAACCACCAAATCTTCTGTTCTGATTGCACACTGAACTGTCTTGCATCATCAAGCTCAACTTCAAGGTCTAGTATTCTATTCATCATTGCCAAACTAACTCTTTCCAATTTTTGACCTTTGACCACCTCACTTTCATCAAGCTTTAGTACAATCTTTAGAGTACCATTTCATTCTTCCATAGGCATATCATAAACCTTCACCATGGCTTGCAGAACTCTTCGAACATCCATCACAAAGTTATTATTGACTATCAATTCCAATTCTTTAGTCTATCCTGCCTTTGTTTTCAAAGTTAATGTACTACATACATGTTGGGGCTCACTGACTAAATCAAGTACGCCCAAATTGAGTGCATGCCTGGCCTTATCAACATCAGTCGGTTTAGAAAGTGGGGCTTTAACTTTTAGTCCCACAAAAAGACATGCTGTTTTTAAGCTCTTAAATATGAGCCAATATGCCCTTGTACTTATCCCTGCAGTATCAGAAACTCCCTGTGCACTAGTTGCATTGAAATGCTCCACAACTTTGTTCATTGACTTATATAATGTTATCTCTGATTTTAGACTTTTGAATTTTGGATGTATAACAAACTCCGATATTTTTTTTAAAAACACTTCACCCATAGCACCATAGTGTTCATCATGGATAGACATGAGTTCTAAAACACTCCTACAAGCTCTCACTCGACGCTTCCAGTGACCACTTTTCTTGGATATTGCATCCATTGGATGCAATTTCCTCTTACGTAGTCTTGGACCCATTGGAGTATCCTTCATGAATGATAATGTTTTTTCTAACTTCTTGATCTCATCCTTCAGAGCTGTGTTTTGCATCTGTAAGTGAATTGCATTTATAGTGCTCTCTCCCAATTAAGCATCTAATATTTGAAACTTTACCTGTAATTCTTGATTTTTCTTCTCTATGCCATCATATGCAGACATTTGAACACTTGTAGCTTGCATAGATGATACCAAATGTTGATTCCAAGCCTCCAACATTGCGATCTTTTTGTCTCTTTCATTAAGCAAAGATTGATATTGGCTGTGAAGGCTACTTGCTCCATGACCAATCAACCTTCGATAATATCCTAACAAACCATTCTCACCCTTACATAGCAACTTTATTAAGCTGGTCAATCCATGGAATTGAGGAGTCTGACAAATTTGTGGATCTACTGGATATGTTTTCCCTTCTAACCACAAATCCATATGTGCTTTTCCTTGATTTCAAAGACCTACTAAATCACTTTCACTTGCTAAGGAGGATTCATTTCTCTTTAAAAATGGTGCATTCTCTACATCTATTTGAAAATGGATATCCACCTTTTTTAAATTCCCAGCGGCTTGCATGATTTCATGCACTTTCCACCTAATATAAGACATCAATAAATAATATACAAACATGACATGTTTCAGAAAAGTATCAAACCAAGGAAAAATGAAAACCCCAATTGCATGCAAAATCTAACGATTGAAATCTACAAATTCAAAAAAACATTTACTTATCATCAAACACCGTTAAACTATGTGAATGATCAATACCTCACAGGGATCTTTAAAGAAAAAACGTGATCAAACTTGTCCTCCTCAATGGTCCCTCTTGTAATCCAGGATGCTGAAATTGATGGATTTTTTTCCAATACTAATTATATGCTTCCAAACAACTCCAAATCTATTTCTAACCATCTTCTGTAAAAAAACTCAACCATAAGAGTGTATCTTTTAAAACAAAAAAAATCTTTCTTCCTCTTTAAATCATGTATTAAAAGAAAAACAAAATTACCAAAACAAATGACAAATTAACAGCTTCTTCAAAGTTGCATCATAAAATCTCATTATTTTCATTGTCTTGCATTGTTTTAAAGGTTTTTTTCACCTGAATCTCCATGCAAGTTGCTTTGATAGACCCTGATTTGAGTTGAAAACTAAAAATATTCTAAAACTACATGAATGAACAGTACCTGATTCTTGGAGCAAGATTCTTTGAAAGAAAAATGTGATCAAACTTGCCCCTCCCAGTGGTCCCAAATGTGTTCTAGGATTGATGAAGTTGATGGTTCTTGCTTCAAAACAAATTATATTTATTTATGAGTTCATAAATGTTAAAAAGTGTGTTGAGTCTTGATCGTGATGAATGAATTAGTGTAAATTGAAGTTTCTATCCTTTTTCACTTCATATAAATGCTCAAATATGGTTTGGCCGCTTAGCCAAATCTTTCCTTAGTGGGAACACTTGATCAATGCTAGATAATGTTTGGACTCCACTCTATCTATTACGTAAAGGATTTTGGCATTGTAATTAGGATATGTAGTTTTGGGGATTAAAATAACTTGAAAGGGTATAGATTCAACAACTTTAGGGGGTATACTAAGCATATGAACATGAATGTTTTCTTTTTTAAAAAATCTTCCATTTCTTATAGTAATTCAATTTTGTTTTGAAAAAGAAAAACATGAATGCTTTCACACAAACAAATTGCATTGAGACCATACAACCAAAACTTATTGATGCATCAATATAAAGTTTGACAATTTGGTTTTCCATCTCAATCTCTTGTCAGTTTGTTTCTACTTATGTATTTCATTTTCTTGTTTATCAACAGATCTTGGCCATCTCAATTTCACATCGCTAGAAGCATTTCCCGTACATGTGACACTTGATCCAATGATTCGTTATGTGCCTAATTTGAACATTAGCATGCAAGTTCCAAGCTCAACGTGGTTGATTAATGAAAATGTTGAGGATGCAATGTCTGGAGTTAATGTTTCATTGACAAATGTGGATGCAAGCTTAGAAGGTAAAGGATAAGATGCAATGTCATTGTATAAAGTCAAGGTGCAAGAAGCAATCTTAGAAGGTAAAGGAGGAGATGTAATGTCACCCTCAGAAATAATGTCAAAAGAGATGATAACAAAAATAAGACTAGCAGTGATAATATATTTGAAAGGGTTATTGCTCGAGAGTTGTTTTTCCAAGTCAAACAAACATATGAGCTTGCACAGTGGGAAGCATTGGCTTGTTCTCTGTCTTGGGTTTTTAGAGTTTCTACAATGGTTACTCGATCACTACCATGTTGGCATTCGGTCCATTGGAGAAGAAAAGGGCATGGTGCAACACATGCTAGACACTTTGGAGCATCATGTTAACAGAAATTTACATTTCTTCATGGTTTGGGGTGCGATGGCATGCCACAAGCATACAAAGAGTAGAATCATTCGACCAGATAGGATGAATGTCGAAGCGGAGTTTAAACCATTGATGAGAGTGTGGTGTTGTTTTAAAGAGGAATGCAAACCAGCAAGAACAATGTTCATTGACATTTTGCCTTACACGAGTTGTGTTAGTCTAGCAAAAAATTGCATTTTTCGTACAAAATTTGATGATTTTGCTTGATGAGTTATTGCCATACCTACAGATGCTAGATGATGTAGTAGATGTGCGCAGTGCCATCTCTTCTAACAAATATGGTCAAGCTCTGATTGTCTGAGGGCATGATATGTTCTATTATTTTCAACCAGTGATCCTTGAATTCAAAGCAAAAAACAAAGAAGTGCTCAAAAAGATGCATGTAGAATCTCATATGTCTACTTGTAGTTCAAAAAAGGACACAAAGAAAGGTAATACTTCACCTATAACCAAAACTAGAGTGAGAGGGACTTGTCCTACTACAAGAAGTATGGTGCATGCTCAACATGTTACATTGAATGAAGAGGAAGAATGCATGCTAGGGAAAATTGCCAAAATGGGGCCATTGAAAGATAGTGAGGCAAAACTCTTTGCTATGGTTCTTGGATGCAAGGAAAGGGGAATCACTGCCGATGCTACAAGGGCATTCTTAGCCAACTTGATTCGATTTTATTGCATAGAAAACCCTTAGTGAATCTGAGTGATCTTGTTAATTAGACTTGTAGACACAAATGCTCAACTAACACATTTGTACCTACATTCTGATTTATATTTGGACTCTATTTGGTTAGATTCAATTTGCAAAACATTATGTTTTAATTTGTTTTGTGAAAGAATTAATAGACATTGAGTTAGTACCTTGTGCAAAAAATGCTCTATGCTTTGTGATGTGAGTTTGTATTCCTCCACTAAAAGAATGATTCTTTGATTTTAAACACATGATAGGTGTTGCAGATTGTCCTAAAAAGTCGAAGAGTTGTCTTATTACAAATTTTGATCCTGAATCCAATGGTTTATAGAAACATGAATTGCCCATACCCATTGATCACATGTTCGAAATGAATGGCATCCATTATGAAGTGAAGAAATCAACAATACCTAGGGCAGGATATGGTCTTTTTGTACATATGAGCATCAAGAAGAAACAATATTTGATGGCATATAATGGTCCAAAGTATGATTATGATACTTGGATATCTCTCCTCAAGTTTTTCCCAAGGATGAAGACTTATGGATTGTTTAAAGATCCATTCATTGAGCCATTGACAAATGTGAAATATATTGTGGGAGATGTATTGTATGGAAACCTTGCTGGATATATAAATAGCTCAATGTATTGTAACCACGAAAATAATATATTTTCATCCAAATCTATGGACACAATACAACATAGATAGATCTAGAGTTCTACCAATGGTGTGTTCCTTTAATCTTACCACAAGGTACTTCTTCTATTTGCCAACTACCTCTAGACTCAAGCCCGTAGACTCAAGCCCGCATGCTCCACCTCGAGTGTTTGTAGACTTTCTATCCAAAATGATTCTCTCCACCTTACTACCTGTGTATCAACCTAGGTGGGCAACACCTTGAGCTAGGTCTGCAGCTTCCTCAGCCTGTCTTTGTCCTCTTGATTGTAGACCCAAAGGTTGTTGATGTGCTACTCCAAATTGCTCCTCAATGGCTGCTCCAGATAATGGTGAATGAGGGCTCGGAGGCCCTCCTTGTATAGCCCCCAAGGGCTATAATTGCAAAAATCGATCAGGGAGGCTATGGCCAACCCAAATAAGCCGACTAGGCCCTACCCTGGTCTACCTATAAATGCTCCTAGGGGGCTCACTTTTCTAGGGCCTTTGGACCACACTCCAAGGGCTTTAGCCCCCCTTTCAAGGTAGGGTCCCAGCCCCATTTGTCTGCCTATATAAGGTCTGGTTGGCTGGATCCAACCAGCCCAACCAGCCCCTCCATGTGGCTGATACTCCTGCTGGTTCCCCCCGCCATTAATGCAACATGTGTTGGCCCTCTGTCTCGCTACCTATGCACCTCTTTTAGGTGTGCATGTTCTGTACACACATGCTGTTGTACTACCCACATGGCAGCCCATGTGCCGCCCATGTGGTAGCCCTTTTAGCCCTCTTTTCTTTGATGTGAGGTGTTGCCCATGTGGCAACCCCCTCTCTAAGCTTTTTCCTCTAGGAAAATGCCCTAGATTTCCCTCCCCCATTGTCTCCTCATATGGGGCCTTATAGATGGGGAGGTGACCTTTCCAACAGTCTTAGGTAGATGTACAATAGATGATGATGATATAGGTGAATATCAATTGACTACATAGTTAGAGATAAACGTATTTGGTATGCGGGACTTGGCTCAAGATGAAACTATTGATGTAAATCCTACTTCAATAGATTCTTTTGCCATCAACAAGGCTTTTTGTATTTTCCCCTTTCACTTTATATTTGTACATATTTGTATATTAAATTCACCATGAATACATGAGTATTTTGATCTCAAACTTGGTGCACATAATCTTATTATTTTTAATCCTTCAAATGACAACTTGTAGCAAAAAATTATTTGGGGTCTTATTGCAAACCACGTTTTGTAATTTCATTGGTTTAGAAATTTTTTATCAGTGCCATTATACACTAATGGTATATATAGATTTCTACCACTGTTGGTATATACCAACATTAAGGTAGTGTTGGTAACTAACGTCGGTATATATTGATACTAATATGGATGAGAAACTCACTTGCGAGCCGAACCAACTATTTTTTCACCTGTGCATGCTAAACATCGAAAAAGGAAAAAGGTGTAGTAGTGATGAGGAGTGTCACATGGTATTTCACAGAATTGCTTGCCAACAAGCAAGATCCACCCAGTTTGAGTTGCACTGAGTTTGGCAAACATTGTGGAGATGCACTAGCAATACTCTATAGGTGCTTATGGCATGTAGGAATTAGATGATTGCAATCCTCTCCCTCTTGGGCCTCCTCTCTTATAAGTAGTCTCTTGCCCACTCTTCTAGCTCTTATAAGTGGTCCCTTGCCCACTCTTTTAGCTCTATTGTCATGTAGTAGCTTGTCTTCTTGTGATATTCTATCATGCTATGTGAAGACATTGCAAGTTTGACATGTGTATCAGTGGTCAATGGTTGTATTATGCATGAAATGCATGCATGAGGTGCTCTATGTAGGAAAGTTATTCTATACACATAATTCAAGTATATGGATAAATTTAATCTCAATGCATGAAGTACATAATATTTCACATTTCAATTTTTAACACATGGTTAAAATTTAAATACATGCATAAGACAACCATGGCAACCATTTATATGACCACACATGAATACAACAATATGAGAGGATGCAACACGATTCCCTCATTTTGAGAAGAGTAACATAAAAATGCATCATTTAAAAAGGTGCAAATGGTCATAATGATTGTGCTCCATCTATGCTTCATATACTTGTAGATAAATAAAACTTGGAGCATATGTAATGGTAGGAATGCTCATATTGCTATTTATCTTAAAGATGAGATGAGGAAGGCTCTATTTTTAATGAAAAACTTTCTTGTCCCTTGCCCTCAACACACAGTCACACATGTTACACACAAATAGAAGATTATTTCTTATGGAGATGTAGCATGTTGTTGCTTGAATCTCTTTATGTATATTATATACTATATATTAAATGCAATAATTCATTCTTAAATCTCTTCATAAATTTAGTACACAAATGGATGATTAGGGAACCCTTCTTTAAAATATTACACTTAACACGTTAGCATGGGTTACCTATGGTCTTCCTTGTAGAATAGACAATAGTGGAAGAATTAAAAAGGGTGGAATATTGAGGATAGACATCAAAGAAGAATGGACAGTCTTACAAAAAAACCTTGGATCAATGCATATTGCAAGAAAGGGCATGTACATTGTTATTGGTAATTGCTTGGCTCCTAGTTTGTAGTATCCATTTTTCACTCTCATAAGTACTCCCACCACCTTCTTCTTCTTCTTAGTGTGTCACTAGTTTCATAAATGATGCAAAAGCTTGGGGATTTACGAAGGCTTTACAATTGAAATGAATGCAAAACAAGCTAAAGGGGAAAGCGGCTGCTAGAGCAAGAGCGCGGGCGGGGGGCCGGGGGCAGGGGGGAGAGAGAGAGATCAGAGGAGGGCTGTGGGGGGACGAGGGGGGACTCCAGAGGTGAAAGGGGGGAAAGACGTGTGGGCTAAGTCAATGGATAGATTACAAACAGTAAGGAAAGGCGAGTGGCTGCTGTTGAGTAGCAGTAGCAAGAAGAGCATTGAATTGAGTGAGGTGCACTGGCTGTGGAAGTAGACGGTACTCGATGCCCAATTCTTGAAAGAGCCTCCTCAGCTCCAAGAGTAGATCTGATCTTCGACTCAGCCTGTCTCCTTGATAGTGAAAGTTTATGGTGTGTTGTACGGTTACGGAGATGCTCATACTATTGAGATCTTCTAGCTCTTTCACTATCAAGGTCGGGCTTGGCCGCCAATGCTCGCTCTTGTGCTTCACATACCTGGATGCATAGAAAAAAGCACCACATGATTAATATGTTGGCTTTGGAACAACAGATGGAAGTTCTTGCACCAACAACAGGTACGAAAATCAAGGTCATTAGCAACAATTAAATGGAAGGCCTCACAACAAAAGCCTATATTCATCAAATTCAAGATCAATGAATCGGTGGAAATTTGGAAAATGGGAGCCCTTGCATCAACAGCCAAGAAGTTCTAGCAGGCTCCCTATATAACCAAAAGTGAAGAGACGAGAAAATTCGAGCAGCCTGGCCGAAAACCAAGATGAATTGGTAAGAATATTAATGGAGAGGACTGGAGATGAAGTAACAAGAAGAATGACAACTTTCACACCAAAACATAGCAGTTGTGTCACTAAGAAGCAAGCTTCAGAATGGAGACTGTGAATGGCAAACTTGACATTTCTTGTATGGAGAATTGCAGTAGGCATTACCAATTAATAAGATGGAGGTGAGTTTGCTTTGCTTACTCTGAGATTTTCTGTTTGAGCTTGTGAATCTTGTCAGTGGGAGTAGAGATATGGACTGCAAAACTGATTGTGTCTTTCATCTCGGGACTACGTTTGAGGTTGCTGATGGGCTTGGTGGCAAGCACGGCATTAGGGTAGTACACCTTCTCATTGTCCGGTTTTAAGAAGACGGTCGAAAGGATGTTCATCTCGTCCACGATCATCTGCAACCATTCAAATTTCAGATTTAGAGCACACTTCAAATCACGATTCAAGGGAACAATTCAAATGCAGTATCTTCTGCTTCATAATTTGCCCCTTGAGGGCAGTATCATCTATTGCAGAATTTGTTTCTTCATCATTTGGTTTGCATAAATCGTTTCCTCAACACTATCATCGTCGCATACAGTCAACAAATGCTTTTTCAACGCAGTGCATGTTCCTTTCTTCAGAATCTCCGTTGTCATCGTTGGATGAATAGGATCCTAACTTGAAAGGTTTTCGAATCATCACCCGTGCAGAAATTCACGAAAACCTTTGAATCGATCTCAAAACTTTCTAAATTTTCTGTAATTATGGAGCCGTCGTGCTGCATACAACTCAGTCACTCTGCATAACTCTTTACCTGACCCCCGTCGACCACACATCTGTCTCCCACATCGTAAGGGTGGATCACGAACAGGAAGATGATGCCCTCGAACACTTGCTTCACCGTGTTGCCAAACATGAAGGCTACCACCAGCAGTTGCGACATGCCCACCAGCAGCAGCCGCGTCGATGCGATCCCTAGCACTAACAGCCATACGATGACGATGACGAACCCCACCACCACGCTTGCCACCCTGTGCACCTCGTCCACAGACGTCTTTGTATCGTTTAATGAATGCGCTAACGATCGTCTTTCGTCATAAACTTTCACCTGCACCACAATAATCCAGAGTCCAAACGATATCCATGAGTCACGACTCACTTCTCCTCAGTCATTCCTTTGCTTGCACTCTTGATCTCATCTCGGGCTCTACTATCATCGCAAAGTTTGCTAGTCTTCTCAGCTTCACCAGGATCTCATGTCAAGCCGCTCTACTCTATTGCCTGTGCTTGCGCAGGCTTTGGGTTATTTCTACGCGGGTTCACTTTGCATTGCGCAGAGACGGCCAAATGCATCTGATCATCTCCAGGGAGAGTTCTTCCTTCGGCGCTATCTCGATGCAGCATCCTAGGAGGTATAAGGAAGGCGGAAATACGTAACGCGCATCAACAAATTAAAATCCTGTTGCAAATAAAGACAGAATGATATCGCTCCTATCTTCATCTTTGTGAGAAATATGTTAAGCCAAACTTCTGGAACTTAGTATAAAACTGAATAAAAGTTACGGTAGTAGCGTCTAGAGTAGACATGAATTGGCTCCTTAACTCGAGTACCAGAATGTATTCGCTTATTGAGCGCTGATAAACGTAACCTGTCAAGCAATCTTCTCAAGCTCTCCTTCCTGTAGTTGAACGTTGATAAATTAACTATTAGAAATAAATAAACCCATGTATTAGCCAATCTCACTTTAGGTTACTCATGGGTAGATGTGATGAGTTTGCATTTACCACAATGTTTGATTTAGCCCTCCAACCTCAAGTGATTAATTGATTTGAATGGAGGCCTATAGGCTATATGTACATCGTTCTATGGAAAGATGATGAAGATCTAAGGATGACCTCTATTGTGCCTCAAGGGAAAGGACGTAACAAAGTAATAGACATGGAGTTGCATAATAGTATCAACCTCTATTGCGTGCTTAATAGTGATGTGATAAAAAGATGGGTGACAAGATATGAGGATGCAAAGGCAAGAAGACAAGAAGAAAGGATCCTCTTTTGTATACACCACGGATCTCGTGTGCCATACCCTCAGTATCTAAGAGCACTTCCAAAGGATATTCATGTGGATTGGCTACTTGATGAAATGGAGAAAGCAGAGAAAGACGAGGGGATGCATATCACAATGGAAGAATGGGAGTATGCTAGGGGATGCATGAGCAAGGTCGGTATATAGAATGTTATGCATAAGTTAGGAGCTTTCAATAATTTAGATTGCTTATTTAATTGATTTTTTCTTGGTGTAGTGCACTATGTTCAATGCTATATGGTGTGAGGGCAAGCATTTTCGAACACAACGGATTGATGATAAGAGAAATACACAAGATTGCGGCGTCATTGCTAGCTTTGAGGGAGCCAATGGAGCCATGGATGATTTTTGTGGCATAATCCAAGATATTATTAAGCTTGACTTTCGATGCTTCTTTCTGTATGTTTTGGATGTAAAGTGGTTTAAGGATGTGGTGGAAAGAGGCCCTAATGCAACAATCAAATGCCATGCGTGTAGGTGTGCAAATCACATACCAAGAAGGAGGTCCTTGCAACTCCAAAGTCTGGCTCCAACATGATTCTCAATATGGAGATACTGCATAAATCTAGCTAGTCCGTGCTCTCAAAACATCAAATTGAAGCTTGGACAAACTCATAAAGCAACCTATGGTAACCATTTAAGTGTGTGGATCAACAAATGTTGAACCTTTAACTTCATGAAAACGAACCTAAAACAAACTTCATCCCTTATGTATGAAAATGTTCACTTTTTGACTTAAAGAACTCCTTATGATATGTATTTTCTTTAACTCCATAAAAATATTAAACCCCTTCAACGTGCTATCTTACATATTTCTTAGTGACCCTTAGGGGGGGGGGGGGGGAGCTTTTCTACTAGTTTTGTGAATTTAAGACCATGCCTCACTTCTCAGGCTTAGAGTTTGCTATTGAGGTATCGCTTGTGTGAGAGCCTTTGATAGCAACTGGTAGAGATTCGATTGCTTTATTAGGGTCCAATGAAAAACTCTTCCAAAGATGGAGCAACAAAAGCTTTGCCTTCATCTTTACCCTTGGATGAAGGGATAGTTTTCCATTGCAACTTCCATTCGCGATCCATTGTGATAATTAGTCAAGCATAGCAATAGCAAATAATAATGCACAAAATGATTGCATAAAGCACATTGATCTCAAGCATCATCGTATAAAGCATCACATTCAATAGGGTCTACTGGTTCTCTGGTATGCTAGTAATGAAGAAATGATCATGTATGTCCTCACCAAAGCTAGCTCACTAGAAGTGATATGCCTACACTGTGCTTACAAAAGAAGAATAGATTTAAGAAATTGACTCTTTTGGAGTCAAGTAGGGGTATTAGATTAATAACTATCTCCAGTATTACTAGATTTCACTTTAGGTTAGTCATGGGTGGATTTGAGATTCATCCACCAAAATTTTTTGTGTGGCCTGGTAGCCTCAACTTAATAACTAATTTGTATTGATGCCTACATGTATTTTCTTCTTATCTAATACAAATTAATCGATTTTCTCTCTCGCATGCATGTGCAGCTTCTATCTTTTCTTTCCTAAGTTTCACATGAACATGGTATCAGGGGAGCAATCACACTCTTAGACTCAAAACAAAGGGACATGTTTAGAAGGATTTATTGAGACAAGGGTGCTTGATGAAGGTAAATAAAGATTGGCCACTTGATCCTTAGTGCTATAAAGAGAGTGATGGAAAAAAAGAGATTAAAAGTTTTTGGCAAAAGACTAATTTGGACAAAGAGAGATGTCTAATGTCACATAGATTAAGGTTAATGCTACTAAAGAGTCCTTGAAGCACCTTTGAAGTGGTATGATCACTAGAAAGGGTGTTTTAGTGTGATCTTACATGACTTCTCCAATGATTTTCTCAAACCTAATGGAATACTATCCTATTGATTATTTTAATGAAAAATATATTGTGCAAGCGGCTCATGATCGCTCTATCAGAATAGCATGTCTACAAAGCAAAAGGCTCAAAGAGTAGGGCCATGCAAGAAGACGAGAGAGAGATGATTATTGAATCTTGACGGTTATAATCCAATTGCTTAGGGTCGATTCACATCGTTAGAAGATGTGTGAATGTATTGTGCACCTTAGATGTTTACTCTTAGATATTCCAACACTCCCCTACAAGACAAAAAGTCAAACTAAGTGATAATTTAAGTAACAACCATATGTTTAATGTGTGGTGAGTCACACATATGGAGCACATATGCATGCATATGTTTGTCTATCTAGCAAGCATCAAATACAACATGTACCACAAAATTTGTACAAAACATATGTTCATGACAAAGGTGCCAATTGAATTCTTGATGTGAGCTTTACATCACACTGACCATTGATAAGATAGGCAATCGTAATGACATGAGCCCAAAGGATACATCACGTGTAGCTGCATGAATCTTGATGAAGCTTAGCTTGACAAAAGTAGTGGCTAATGCTTGAACATGATGCTTGAGAAGGTCATCACCAAGGCCATTCAGATGGTAGGTGTCACCATCGCCCAGCAAAGATAATGAAAGCAACAGTAGTGAAATTTCCATGTCAGACACACTGATCTAGGTAAGAAGTGGACGATTGATGAAGTTCTTGATAGAGTTACTGATGACAGAGTTCTTGAGGTGAGTTGTTGCATGTCCTTCATAAGGATTAATAGTGGGGCTATGGACATTGTAGCAAGATGCTGTCCAAATACTTGGATAAAGTTTTTGATGCTGAGGGGTCAAGTTGGTAGGGTGCAGCTAGATCATTGTATAAAGCTATGATAGTGCCTAGAACAATGTTCGCCTGGAAAACATGAACCTCTATTGGGTTGGCTGCTTGATGAGAGGCATCTGGACCTCAATAAGGTCAGCAAGGGCTACAAAATGAGAATCTACAGAAAAAAACAACGAGCATCAAGTTGAGAAGTAGCATCATGTTCATCATAGGCAATAAGAAAGGCATCTTTGCTCACACTCAAAGGAGCGAAGAACGTAGTAGTTTTGGGTAGGCAGGTATAGGGACATGTCTTTAGAAGATCTAATACCATGTTAAGATAGCATGACTATGAAGCAAAAGACTCAAAGAGCAGGGCCATGCAAGAAGATGAGAGAGAAACGATGCTTGTGATTAGAGAAAGATTTAAAAGCTTCAAATAGGTGGTGGTATTGGACTGCAAAATGTGTGTTTAGTATTGATTAAATTTTTATACACAGGCTTGTAGATTCATGTGAAACTGTCATCCTAGGTACAAGGCTTGTTTGGTTGCTAAAGGGTTCAAGCAAGAGAAGGGTGTGGATATTCTCTCCGGTTGTAAAGACTGAGAGGGTGAGAGGGAGCTTTAGAGACACAAGTTTTTGGTAGGTGCAGAACACCCTAATCTTCTATTTCATCCATATATATATGTGTTTGAGTATTATACATAACCGAGGCTAAGGTACAGTGGCCTTTAGCCCCCACAACCTCCCACTTAAAGGCCAATGTGCCTTTAAGGGAGAACAACCAATGAGCATACTATCCATACCCATCAATACATGACAATACTCAAACCGCTGACTAGGTAAACTCTTTGTCAGCATATCTACAGAGTCATCATCTGTATGAACCTTGACAAGCTCTATGCGCTTGTTCTCAAGTACCTCCCTGACTAAATGGTGCCTGACCTCAATGTCTTTGGCCTTTGCATGAAAGACCGGCTTCCATGCTAGTTGAATAGCACTCATGGAATCACTATGCAATGTCAGTACACCTGTATGAGTCCCCAAATCTCTCACTAGCTGATCAAGCCATATAGCCTCCTTGCAACCCTCTGTGGCAGCAACATACTCAGCCTCTGTGGTAGACAAAGCAATGCACTTCTGTGCACGAGACATCCATGACACTGTACCACTTGCAAAGGTGAACACATAATCAGAAGTGGATCTCCTACTATCCACATGCCCTGCATAGTCAAAATTTGTGTATCCAAATACACGCATCTCTCCTCTGCTAAAGCAGATACCCTTCATGTACCTCATGATGTACTTAACTGCCTCCCAATGCCTCTTTCCTAAATTAGCCATATACCGGCTAACAACTCCCACTACAAATGCAATGTCTGGTCTAGTAGCTATCATAGCATATACAATACTCTCAACCACTGACACATAAGGAAGCTTGGCCATCATGGCCCTCTCCTCATTTGATTTAAGACTATCTACTTGACTCAGTTTCACATATGGAGGCAATGGAGTACTTACTACCTTCCCCTCCTTCGTATTGAAATGCTACAGCACTTTTATAACATACTCCTTCTCAGTGCATATGCCTCATACCCAAATATACACAAATGAGAGTAAGAGGGCTTCTTGCCACTCCATGCCTCTTCAGGAATACCCCCATATAAACTCCTGCTAGGTGATCTATTGATCACATGCATGGCAGTCTTCATTGCCTCAGCCCAAAAACCACCAGAAAGACTTGCATTGGAAAGCATACATTGCAACCTTTCCTGAATGGTGCGGTTCATCTGTTTTGCAACTGGATTCTCCTTTGGAGTACGAGGGAATGTGAGCTCCCTCTTAATCCCACGTATATCACAAAAATGCTGAAAGTCGTGAGAGATATACTCTCCACCATTATCAGTCCGTAGGCATTTAAGCATTCTATGTGACTAATTTTTAGCCAAAGCCAACCATTTTTGAAATACCTGGAACACATCGCTCTTTTGAGCTATAGCATAAGCCCACACTTTCCTAGTTGCATCATCAATGAATGTTACATAGTATTCAGCCCCGCCTAATAACCGTGTAGGCATGGGACCACATGTCTAAATGCACCAAATCAAGCCTTTCAAGCTCTTTCTTTCCCCTTCTTTTATGGGCTGATTTAGTCTGCTTCCCATAGAGACAACACTCACAAAATTCAATATCAGAAAAACTCAAATGCGGTACATAATCCAAATGGCATAAGAGTTTCATTCCATTCTGGCTCACGTGTCCCAAACTGCAATGCCACAAAGAAGTACTTGGCTACTCGGTTATAATTGCAACAAGATGATGAGACACCCCTGATACATGTAAGGGATACAACGTCCCACAATTGGCACCCCTGGCCAAAACCATAGAGCCCTTCTGAATTTTTCAACTCTAAAAGCCAAAAGTGGTCTGAAAACCAGCATCATCTAGTTGACCCACGACTTGGAGTGTCAGAACTACAAATGGTGGCTTGGATATGGAGATCCAACACACAAAATCCTCGCAGGAGATGAATTTTGTCACTTTTTGCAGGAGCTATAACTTTTCACTGAAAACTTAAATAACAAAGATGTTAAAAATGAAAATGTAGCTCTCAATCTGATCTATAACTTCCTTGAAAACTCTAAGTTGAAATTCTATCTCTAACTCTAGATATTTGCACCACTACATATGTGTATCTGAGAAGATTTGCTTATATCCTGCACCTTCAACTTTGCAACCCAGCAAAACAAATGCCCAAGAGGATTTTACCTCTTTCTCTCCAATTGCTATAGCAGCTCCAAAATCTAGAGCTCCCCCTACTGAACAAGGATCTCTGGGATGCACCACTCTCTCTCCGGGCTAGAGGCTGTACCAGGCTGCTCACGCTGCTGCCAGGCTCTACTGCCAAGCTCTGATACCAGTTGTGAGGACACAAAGGAAGCTGAGAGGGTGAGAGAGCTTGAGAGACATAAGTTTTTGGTCGGCAAAGCACCCTAATCTTCTATTTCATCCATATATATATGTGTTTAAGTATTGTACATGACCGAGGTTAAGGTACAGTGGCCTTTAACCCCCACACTAACATGGTTACATTTATTGAAACTTGATGGGAGCCATAGGGGCTTGGAATAAGGTCTACAAAATGGTTGTGAGATGGGTGTCTATAGGGAAGAGAACATGACCAATGGCTAAACGAGTGTCACGTGATAAGCAGTGCCATCTTCATCGTAGGCGACAAGAAAGACAACCTTGCTGCACTTAGAGGGTCGAAGAAGATAGCAACTATGAGTGGGTAGGTTCAAGGAACATCTAATCCTATGTTAGAATGGCATGATTGCCAAGCAAAAGGCTCAAGAGTAAGAAGAGGGAGGAGAGAGAGAGAGAGAGAGAGAGAGAGAGAGAGAGAGTACACTTGACATGAAAAGAGACAACTAGAATGTTTGACCAGTGCTAAGTATATGGGCCCACTACTAAGTAGATGGGCTATTGTAAGTAGCCAATAATAAGCCAGTATATGGGCCCACTACTAAGTAGATGGGCTATTGTAAGTAGCTAATAATAAGCCACTTATCTAGTGTTGGCAAAGTAAAGAAGAATTGTCGAATTGCCTTGTATTGCTCATCATCACGGTTACAACCTCCACATGAATTAGAAATCAATTGAGTTGTACGATTCACAACATTAGAACATATATGAGTTGCTTAGGACCAATTCACATCGTCAAAAGATCTATGAATGTATCGCAAGTCTTACACGTTTAGGCTGACATATTCTAAGAGCAACCGTACAGGTAAATCGTGACAATGTGGAGCAACCCTACAAACAAAGGATACGTGGCAAAGAGTACCAGGCAACTTCTGGATGCAAGCAACGCTAGATCTGCAAGAGTCATTCGGGACTCTATACGAGACAAAGTGAAGAAACTAGAAGCATTCAATTGAAATAAGCTACGTTAGCAGCATGAATTGAGTGCAAAAATATAAGCTCTGATAATGTATCTGATCGTTTCTCCTCTTGCTTTTCTACGTTTGAACGTTGGGATCAACAACCTTATGTTCTGTAGTTTTAGGTATGTCTTTCTACGTATATATCATTCACTTACCACCCTTCCTACGTATATATTATTCACTTACCACCCAGTTCTTGAGAGCCGCCTTCGTTATTTTCCCGGTCTCCTTGGCACCTTTAAAACAGGGGAAAACTTTGCGAATATCTTCGTCTTCCACGAACCGTCGTAGATCTTGCTCTGTGATGCAACTGCAATATCGCAACGACAACCAATCTGAGTTCACGCCAGTATATTGAAATCCTTGACATTAACTTCTCGTTTTTCATTGATAAAACGAGCAGAATTTTCTAGTCTATCGTTGGGTGACGAACTTCCCTTTCTGTTAATGCAGTCTGGTATGTTGTCACATTCCAGCCGGTTCTCTCTCCCCTTCCAAACGTTCAGATGACCTTCCTTAAAATAAGAATTCGACTTCCAGGGTGTATACCGCACCTGGGATCTCGCACAGCCACATTCTTGAAAATCATCTTTCCCACTTGCTTGGCCTCCTTCTCACTGTTGATTCCGATCTCCTGCGGACCCTCGTCAGAAGAAACAGATTCGTCATAGGTAGTAACCAGTTGAACAAGGCCTGGATGATTCACTAGAGACATCAACCTTTTCATCAGTCCAGCTGACACGTCTTTGGACTTTAACTTCTGCACATCATGGGCTCGGATGACTGGCTGCTTCTCGTTGCCTCCTTTGTTATAAACCCCTTTCATCGCCGTGCTTACTCTAGCACTCTGTCCTAGCCTGGGAGATCCCACTTCGGAACCGAAGTCCATAAAAGGGGGACACAGGAGAGTTTCGAGGACATGCTGATCCCAGATGGATTCTTGAATCCTATCAAAGAAAGCGTTAGTTTGAAAGGAGGACGCTAACGCTTTGACTAGCAAAATCTTCAACAGCCAGACTCCAGCTGCGATCAGGAAGCAGTACAGGAGCTTGGTAACGAGAAAAAGAGTGTGATGCCCCTCGGCTGAGCGCTGCATTTTGAGGTCGAAGATTTGGCTCCACGCGAGGAGGATAAGGCCGAGCCAGAGGCAATTCTGCACACCCTTCCGCAAACCATAGACGAAATAGAGCACCTTCTTCTTGAGCAGAAAATTCTTCTCGAAGATAATCACGACCACTCGTATTATCCATCCTGACACCAACCTCCCGCAGAACACCACCATAACCAGCAGAACCCATTTCCAGATTTCCAACCCCCAGAGGATCCGATCCTTAAGAACCGGAAAAATCAAGCTGCACACCAGGCAGGCCATGATGATGAAAAACGCAGCCCATTGCAGTAGTGTGATAAACTTGCAGTTGCCGCGCCTGAACTGGTCAGGGTAATCGGCGTCCTTAAAAGGATCATCTTCTTCGTCGATGACATCTGGTCTGTAACCCGCGGTATGCACAGAGAGCCTTGGAGGACTGCGAGGGCGAGAGGAAGAGGGGTCTGCCAGCTTTGATCTCGTGTTGCCGATGCGAAGCTTCAAAGACGCGCTGCGTATTTCAGTTCTGGAGCTGCTCTGGTCCCGCGCCGGATGCCCCAGATTGGCATCACTTGCGGCCTCCTCCCCAGAAACATTTACGGTACCCGGCTTCTGCTTCGATTCTTCTCTATTCCTGCTCTCTAATGTTGCAGGAGTAGGCACTCTCTCAGTGCTGCCCTCTACGCTTAGTACAACCGCATCCCCATTGCGTTTCATCTCTTTCTAGCTTGCACGAGACACTTGCAGCGAGCTCTATGTTTAGCCCGTATTGCCAGTATTTCTGGGTTGCAGCAAAGGATACATATAATGTAGATTGTAGTGACGACACTGTTCCTTTGATGGCGCCCGAGTAGCTTACAGAATCTGGATTCGGAAGACAGACGATTGTTGGACTTCTTCGTCGTTCAAAACCTCCTGTTTCCTTGACAACTGGAAATTCCGATCCAGAGCTGTTTCTTTGCAGAGAAAAGCTTTCCATTTCGCTTTCTTTTCGTGCACTCTCTGTGGCATCTACGCTTCTACATAGCTTCGCAACGACCGTGATTATTGTGGACAAAAAAAAAAACTCTGCATACATGACAAACTCTGACGGAGATGTGTAGCCTCTCTCTTCAATCACAATCAGACTGTACCCACACAGTCCGCTTTGCCAACAGGAAACAATCAGGAACAATGCCACTCAATATAAAAGCAAAAAGAGGCACATTCATCAATGAGTGTAAACAATGAAAATTGTATTTGCGTCGATGGACAAAACACGTGACCAACAGAGCTGACTAGCTAGTTGCTCTTTCTCAATCACACTATACGTCGCGCACTCAGCTTGCACGCACTCGCACTCTCTCTCTCTCTCTGCTTTACACATCGGTGTGTTTTGTGTAGATGTTTAGAGCTGTGTGTTAAAAGTTATGTTGACTTAGTTAGTTTAACTAGCTGATATTAAGTGTGGTTAATGTCTAGGTTGTGTCAGTATAGGTATTTAAGAGTTAGGTTAGTTTTTGAACCCTAATAACCCTTCCTCTTCACCCTCCATCGTGTTAGAATGCGGCTCCTCCTTTACCCTTCTTCATCTTCATGCCATCTTCTACCTCTCTTTCTCTGTGCCGCCTCCCCTCCTTCCTCTTTCATCTCTCCTTCCACCTTTAACCTTCTCCTCTTACCTTCTTGCTTATTATGAAGTGCCCAAACACTTCACTTTTCTTTTTCATAAAATACAGCCAAACTTTTCTGCTGAAGTCATGAATAAAAGTGACAAAATAGTGGCAGCCTCCAATAGATGCAGCTAATTTAGTAGTCCACACATCAGAGTGGATTAATTCCAATGGCTTTTTACTCTCTTGAACATGCCTAGGAAATGGTTTCCTTGCCTGTTTTCCAAATTGACAGGCTTCACAAACCTTATGCATTTCTGCAACCTTGAATTTTGGCAATCCTGCAACAATATTTTGGGCTTGCATTGATTTAAGTCGCTGTATATTAACATGACCAATGCGTTTATGCCAGATATCAATATGTGCAACTACACGAGTCCCATGTGCAAACATTGCTGCACTCAATTCAGGCATGTCCGCATCCAATGTAAATATCTTGCCTTTCTTCTTTCCTTTTGCTATCAAGCGACCGTTATTTTTCATATCCTCAACAAAGCATCCATGAGGATTAAATCTGACCTACTCAACCATTTGACCAATAGAAACCAGGTTCTTGGTGATGTTTGGGACATGAAATACATCAGACACGTATTTCTTTTTCCCATCCTGCATAGATAAAGGAATTTTACCAATCTGCAGAATAGGATGTGCAGTATCATCACCAGTCTCCACAAATCCTAGTTTTTCCATTTTCCTTGCATCCTGCATCCATTCTGCATGACCTGTCATGTGGTTTGACGCGCCTGAGTCGACATACCACACATCATTTTGTTCTTCTGCACTTGTCACAGAATTGTTCATGTGCTGCACTATAAATAGATACTCATTTCTGTCATCACCCTGTCTACGAGAAGATGCATAATTGCCTTGCTGCAATTTTCCATTCATAATGTCATTCTGCTTTTTGTAGCAGTCCTTAGCCATATGACCCATTTTACCACAGTAGTAGCATTCAACATTGTTATTTGCATTTTGGCCTCTCTGCCATCCACCACGGCCTCTTTGGCTCCCCCTGCCTCTAGAGTTACCACGTCCTCCTCCATAGGACTGGTTTTCTTAAGTTTGCTGCATATTCTAATTTCTACCATGGCCTGCAGATCGGCCTCCTCTTCCTCTGCCTCTCCCTCTTCCAGCATTTGAGTAGAAGACAGTTTCTTTTGAAGTTCCTCCTGAAGAAGATGCACCCCCATTTCTCTGCTCTTCAGAAATTAGAAGAGCAAACAACTCTTCAAAATCAAGAAATTTTTCACGGACGGCAATGGATGTTCGGAACTATGCATAATCCTTTCCCCGACCATTCAAGGTCACAGAAACTAGATCATCATCTTCCACTGGCGATCCAATGGAAGCAAGTGCATCTGCAATTTTCTTCAGCTTCATGTGGTAGTCATTTATGCTCAAATTTTCTCTCTGCACATTGTGCAACTCCTGTTTGAGTTGTATTTTCCTGGCTTGCGTATTTGTGCTGTACATTTTTGCCAAAGTATCCCATGCCTCCTTTGGCATACTTGCATCCTGAATATGCACAATCATAGAATCCAAAATACCGATAGACAGCCAGTACATAACTTTTCTGGCTCTCTCATGCCATCCTTTAAATGCCTGCATTTCCTGTTGATTGGGAACATTAGGAAGAACTGGTTCTTCTTCATTTCCTGTAATGAACTCCCAATAGCCTTTTCCCATAAGGAAATTCTTCATTCTAGACTTCCATGCCTGGAAGTTGTTCTTGTCAAGCTTTTCAGTGACAATCTGTGAAAGAGAATCAGACGCCATTACAGAACACTGTAAAATATTTTGTCACTGCGAAAAACATAGCTTTTGCCTCACACGGGCAGATCTGCAAAACTGACGAAAGTGGTATTTGACCACACAGTCACTTCCTACTGATGATTTTGCATCAACAGGCAACAAGCATGATTCTGCAACTCCCAATATCTCTGCACACAGGCATACGATGCAATTTCTGTGGCAACTTTTCACCAACCAGCCGAGCAGTGGTCGCACAGCAAAAACAGGGCCTTTTTCAGAGTGCCTCCGAAGAACTTCCACCTTAAAAAAGGGCCTCAAAATGGCCTTGAATCAGAAAAATAACGTCACTAAGGGCTTCGCTCCCTCCCGCAGCATATACTGCGCTCTCGCCACACCGCGAAGGGTGTCTCAATATGAGACAGTGCACTCTTGCACTTCTGGCTGTGCTACCTGTAGAGATTTGCTCCCAAACTCGAAATAGGAAAGCAACATTGGTCCTCTTACTGGGACACCGCGAACTTGGTTTGCTTTATTGAGCTCCTTACCATGAACAAGGCTCTGATACCATGTGAAGATAGTGGGAGAGAGGGAAGGAGTCTCACTTGCGGCTTTCTCACATACACAATGGGGGAATACACACACAGGTGGAGGCTGAAAACAGTTTTCCTCTTCTTAGTTGTAAAAGCCAAAAGAACTCAAGACAGAAATAGAAGAACCCTATATGTGGGTCTCAATCCAAACTCAACTAACTAAGGTGGCATACTAACTGAGCCACAAACTAGAGTAGATAAGGATAGTTGTCATCCAGCTATTATTCGTGGGCGGTGTACCAACGGCATCTGTAGCTAACAAGTCGGTGACATAAATGCACAACGGTCACCCTGGCATATCGCGAGTGGAGCTCAATATCTCAACATTATGTACTTTTTATTTATGATAGTGGAGATAACTGTGAATGAAAATGTTGTTAGTAATTATTTGAGATTATGTGGTTAGTTAAATAAATAGAAACAATATTCAAATATAAAATTCAAATTTAAAATTTTTTTACTGTTATCTAGCAGATCAGATTTCTGTTGAGGAGAAACCAACTCTTTATTTGACCAATGAGTCCTCACCTGTTGTAAATCATAACACTAGCCCGTCTGTTCTCCATAGTGTTGCTTCTCTTTTAGTTGTATCTCCTCCTCCTCCTGTTATACGTTTCCCAAACTATAGGCAGTCTATGAAAAGGTCCTCCCCTAAAATGTCTTGTAGTGAAGATAAGAAGACAAGGACTCTTCATTTTGTGGGTGAAACATCCAATCCAATTTTCCTTGTGGACCCTTTGCCACCTATTGGATCTCCTCTAGATTGGGTTGAAGAAGAGAAACTAGCCCCATTATTGCCTTGTAATAATAGGCCATTGTTTGTTCAAGAGACAGATTTGTGTATTAAGAATGGGGTATTTAAGGGCAAGGTATTGAATAAATATGGAACTTATATGTTGCAAAATGTCAGTTACCCAAAAGCTCTCAAAGTTGACCTAGTAGATAGAAAGGGCTTTGGATGCATAACTTTGCATATAGATGAGGTATACTTTGTTGACTTTATCAAGACTTTGAATGTTGGGGATTATGTCCGTGTTGTCAACTTTTCTGTCTGTGTGAAGAATGTGAGAAATGATGGAGGAACCTTAGATTATACCTTGACTTTTGATCCCTCTACTCGCCTTAAAAGAATTTCCAATTTTGTGGTAGAGCCATACTTCCTTCTTGAGCATTCCATCTCTAAACATAAAGAAACATGCAAGGACTTGATAAAATAAAGGTGAGGGCAATCAATTGCCATTGGCTACCTTGGCTGTCACCATTATCAAGTTGGGGACCTATTTCAAGCAAAGAGATGAGCTCATTATAGGCGATGGTGCATTGGCTGATGATCTTATTACTATAAGTGTCCTCCCCTTATGTTCATTCTTGAATTGTTTACATTTACACTTCATCTGAAATAACCTGTCACTTATTCCTTTTTTAGCTTAGCTTTTGGAGCAATAGAAGGTCAGACTATTTGAAGGTTGCAGATCGTTTTAAAACATTTGGAGAATATCAGTTTGTGTTAAGAAATGTTGGGGTTAAGAGGAATACACAACCTATTGCACTCAACATGTTGGATGTTACAATTATAGCTCCAATTAAAGATCCTTCTCTTGTGTGAAACTGTCAAGGGTTTTTCTTACCCATATACAGCAAATTGGATATGGAAACCAGGTCTGTTTAATACAGTTAAATACTTTGCCCTTTGATTTCTATCAAGTAGATAGTTGAAAAATAAAAAAGCAGTGTGTACTATGCTGTTATAACAAAATTTTGCATACAGCAAGTATAACAGCATAATAGTATGTTTGTGACAGCTATTCTAAAATTTTCTCAACTATCTGCAGGTAATAGGAGCTTTAACAGCTCATGGCATAAATTCCACTCTTTATGAATTTGTTTGTGGTGCTTGTAAAGAAGGAAAGATTTCCCGGCAGTTGGACAAGGTGTTTTGCATGTCATGTGACAAGCTCATTGCCCTTCTAAAGATGAGCTAAAGATCCCCAAAATTAAAGGAGTGATTACTACCATTGAAGGAGCAAACATAGAAGTAACCTTGAAAGATGCTATAGTGGATAAAGTCCTTCAGCTACCTTCTCCATTCATTCAGCTACTTGAAGAAAACACTCAGTATTTAATGTCACAACATTTTGCTAAGAAGGTGGAAGGGCACTTCCTAACCAACATGTTCGGGATGGTGACTAGTTTTATTCCTTCCAAAAATGATCTTGAGTAAAGGCTTTTCATTCCTCAAGCATCTTTTACTTTTATCTTTGTAATGATCTTGGATGTACAATTCCCAAGAGTCTCACTTTCCTGAATCTATGCTATAATATTTTGGATTGGACTTATCATCAGGTTACAAATGCCTTTGGATTTTACTATTTCAGCTCATGTTTACTGTGTGTAAAGTAGATTGGAGCATTCAATTAAATTGTTCAAAACTCACCATATATTTGTATGATCTATAAAGTGTGTTAATTATACATCATATCAAATGATTAACTGTCATTTAGAAAGTTACAAAAATCTCATAGATTGAAGATCCAAATTTACTAGTCTTCTTGCTTACATTTCAAATTACCAAAGAATGCATATACACAATAACACAAAGCAACTATAGACGCGCTTGATAGACACGTAAAATAGCAGGTGCATCTATAGGTGTTGCTTGAGTAGAGAAATTATGGGTGTGTCTAATAGCACATCTAATAGCTCGTCTATTTGTGCATGTATTGACACGTCTATTAGCACATCTACACTGAGAAAATACGGGCCCGTCTAACACTGTGTCTGTCAACACGTCTATTTGCTTGTGTATTAGCGCATCTACACTAAGAATTGGACGCATATTTAGATGCAAAACAGAGAATACAGAAAGTGAGATTTTGGTGTACATCACTGCTTTCCAAACATTGCCCATGATTACCAAAGTAGATAATTTTAACAAAAACATTAATGTTTTTTTGCAAGCCCACATATATAAGAATTAAGTGAGGTGAGGAGAATGAGACAATATGTAAAATAGTTTTGCCAATATCAATGATGGGCTACGGTTCAATCTTATCCTCAATGAGATCAACCCTTGCCAAACTATCTACTTCAAAATCCAAACAAGTGTTTAAATCTACAAATACATTCAACCTACTACTACTTGTGCTACTCATGTGCTCATCGAAATCAGCATCACCAATGGTAGGCTCATCCTCACGGGTAATGGCCTCAATATCTGTATCTCCTATCTCATGATGATCATCCTCCTCTCTCATATCATGGTCATCGTCACCTCCATGGCCATGATCATCCTCCATATGCTCCATATTAGTAAATGTACTATACATCACTTTGGAACGTGGCATAATAGGTATGACATGCCACCATCTATTATTATCCACCATTGGTTGATAGACAACCTGATTCAAACACAAATACAATCATGTTATTTTCCTTGCATAGAATATATCAAATATTTAAAAGCGAGTATTTTTATATGTGTGAACAGTACCTGTTCACATTGTTGCGATAGTACTAGTGTGTCCTTCCTACTTTGCTAAAACTTTGTGGAGTCAATAGCTACAAAGCCACTTGCATGGCGTTTGATTGTTGCATTAGGGCATCTTTCCACCATGTCCTTAAACCACTTTACATCCAAAACATACACAAAGAAGCGTCAAAAGTCAAGCTTAATAATATCTTAGATTATGCCACAATAATCATCCCATGGCTCCATTGGCTCCCTCAAAGCTAGCAATGATGCCGTAATCTTGTGTGTTTCTCTTATCATCAATTTGTTGTGTTAAAAAATGCTTGCCCTCACACCATATAGCATTGAACATAGTGCACTACACCAAGAAAAAATCAATTAAATAAGCAATCTAAATTATTGAAAGCTCCTAACTTATGCATAACATTCTATATACCGACCTTACTCATGCATCCCCTAGCATACTCCCATTCTTCCATTGTGATATGCATCCCCTTGTCTTTCTTTGCTTTCTCCATTTTGTCAAGTAGCCAATCCACATGAATATCCTTTGGAAGTGCTCTTAGATACTGAGGGTATGGCACATGAGATCCGTGGTATGTACGAAAGAGGGCCCTTTCTTCTTGTCTTCTTGCCTTTGCATCCTCGTATCTTGTCACCCATCTTTTCATCACATCACTATTAAGCACACAATAGAGGTTGATATTATTAAGCAACTCCGTGTCTATTACTTTGTTGCGTCCTTTCCCTTGAGGCACAATAGAGGTCATCCTTAGGTCATCATTATTTCTCCATAGTTGTGGGAGAGAGCTATCCACATCAACAAGAAACTCAGAAATATATACAAGTGACTCTTGTACCAACCAACCCTCGGCCATGCTACCTTCGGGTCTTGTATTTTGTCTCACGAATCCCTTCAAGGTCTTCATGAAGCACTCGAGGAAGAACAACCATCGTGCATGTATAGTACCGCATATAGCAATCTCATCCACCAAATGCACTATGAGATGTAGTTGGCTTGTGAGAATAGAACGTGGAAATGTCTCCTCCACTAAACAAACCACCTCCACTGACATAACTCGAGCATTCTCAAGCATGGTGGGATCTATTTCCTTTGAGCTCACATACCTAGAAATGAAAAAGTACACCATATTAGCAATATGAACACCTTGTATGGAGCATTGATACGCATCATATTTTGTATCATGTAAAGTACCTCACAAGCTCGCCCATCTTGTAAATACAATCCTTCACGTCCTTTGATGCACTACGAGAAATGCTAGTAGGTAGTATGAACTGAACCCACGAGGAGGTGGTTGATTAGTTGCTTATAATTATTCACTCACAAATTTGAAAGGAAAAAGATATTATGCACATAAAATACTTACTTGGAGCATCTTGTGCCAATCATGAGATTTCAAGCCATATAATTGCTCTACACATCTTTTCTTGCTCTTTGTAAAGGCCCCCTTCAAACACCTCATGCATCCAGTGGGAGTACGAATTGTAGTAATAGCACACTTCACCATCGCCATCTCTAGCTTTGATAACCTCCACGGTGCACAACATAAAAAAACACGCCCATTTGGTCTCTCTTGTGGACAAGCTTCATGCATCCTCCCTGTGGTACGTCGATCCTCCCTTACACCTGCGGAATCTCGTGTCCCATTCAAATGCTCCCAAATGGTAGATGCCACATTCTTGAAGATATGCATGGGATCAAGCAAGTGATTGATCTTGAGGTGGGACCAATATGGTAAACGATAAAAGATGGAGTATCTAAACAAAAGCTAGTGTTAGTGGGCAATCTTTATTTCTAGCCAATATAGCACACAATAGTTACAAACCCTTACCGGCTCATGCCAAGTGGTGGAGGATCGTGGAACTATCCCAAATTCTCATCCAATCTCCCACAGTGAGTGATTGTGGGAGGACTTCATTCCAAGGGGCAACATATCTAGGATGATCAGGTGGGAGAAATCGATGGTGATTCTCATAGATGACCTTATTCAATGCGTTTGCCCGTGAGGCAATAAGCGAAGGACCACAAACAAGACATGCATGGCAACCCAATGTAGTGAGACCTAAACAATAGATGCAATCAAGAGGTGAAGGTGGGTTTAGGGTGCCACATACTTTGCCTACTCATAATTAGAAGTGCAATGCTTACCTGAACACTCGCCATAGCTTGGGAAGTCATGCATCATCCACATCAAGATTGCTTTGCAGTTGAAGTATCATGACGAGGGAGGCTTGTTCACATCATGCACCTCGATACCTCTCCAAAGTATCTCTAGCTCATCAATCAAAGGCTCCAAATAAACATCAGGATTTTTGACTTTATGTTTTCCTAGAATTAGAAGGGATAACATAACATGTCCTTTCTTAATCGCCATAGAGGGTGGAAGATTATAATTCACCAATATCACTGGCCATACACTGTAAGAGGTGCTTCTGAGACCAAATGGGTTCACACTGTCCATACCCAATCCAAGTCTCAAGCTCCTAGGTTCTTCCTTGAAGCTTGTCCATGTGTCTTCAATATGCTTCCATGTAGGAGTGTCTGCGGGAGTTCTCCACTTGCCATTGGTTGATCGATGGGAGGAATGCCATGACATGAGCTCTGCAATGGATTTGCACTTGAACATATGTTGGATGCGAGGGATTATGGGAAAATGTCAGAGAACCTTACAAGGCACATCCAAAGTTTTGAGATCTGCTCTATATCTTGCCTCTCCACAAGTAGGACACTCTCTTGCATCCTTATGTAGTCCACGAAACAAAACGCAATCATTGACGCATGCATGGATGCTCTTGTAATCTAATTCTCCAAGCAAGGTCACATGTTGCCTTGCCATATCTCTTGAGGTCAGTAATTTATTCTCCCTTGGAAGCATTTTACACAGTAGCCTGCACGTGAAGACCATAAATGAGGAAAAGCATTCGAATAATTGACCCACTAGCATAATTCACCATGTTTGCAAAATAGACTTTAAAGCTTACTTGAGTAATGCATTCAAACTTGCATTGCTCCATCCATAGATGGTTTGCAAGTTTAGTAACTCAAGGGAGGCACGTAGAACAGAGAATGTGCACCCCTCAAACAGTGGAGTCGATGCTGCGGTAAAAAGATCGTCCTGCTCCATGCTATCATCCCTCCCTTCGGATTGATGGACATATAAATCCCGCACCATTTCATCAAACACCTCCTCCTCCATGGCTTCATGAGGTAATGGCGGAGAGCTACTATCACCATCACTCCATGCATCCGTAACGGTCCCTCTTGAAGATCCCACCTCATATCGTCGATGTTTCTCCTCCTCATGACGAGCATAAGGCAACATATGCTGGTGTGGCACTACATCCTATATCAAATTAAAACGGGATTATAACTCTAACATATGAACACCCATAGGTATCTCAATCAAACTTATTTTTTTAACACTTACCATGTTTACGGTCGCATCCCATTCTCCATACTTTGAGATGTGATCGAGTGTAATCTTGCATGCATGATACATGTTTCCTTGACATCGATCACACATACATTTGACTTTTTGCTCCAACCACATTTCGCGATGGTGGATACGGAGGGATTCATCCTCACTGGAGCTACTTGTTGAAGATGAAGACATCCTACAAATAAACAACCCAAAAAATTTGCTCTTGTATCAAATATTTAATCTTAAAACTTTGTGGCGCATCTAAAGGTGCATCTAAAACCGCATCTGTTTGTTCTGTGGTGCGCATCTATAGGCGCATCTAAAACTGCGTTTTTTCTGTGTATTTAGACACGCAATTACATGTGTATTTAGACATGTGTATAGACGCACTATTAGATGTGCTTATAGATGCGGTTTTCAAATCTACTTTTAGCGTGCTTGCTTTGCTTTTCTTCACATACCTTAAGCTTCGTGCAGCTTGCTTGCTTTGCTATTAATAGATCCACAGTTCCGACACTTATCTCCAGGCACCCACATTTACTTCTAGGCTTACACAATCATCTCCAAGCACACAAGAGAAGAGGGTGAACAAGGAAGAGAAGAAAGAGAAGCAAAGGGGGAACAAGGAAGAGAAGCAACTTTGAAGAAGGACAAGAAGCTTCCATACCTCTATCCAAGGTAAGTCTCTTTACGGTTGATCTTCTTTGAAAGTTGCTCTCTTTGGATTCGTCCTTTGTCGTATCCAAGAAACAAATGTTTTTGGTATCAGTGTTGCACTTTTGTGTCAGGCGCATGTCCTTTTCGAGATTTTAGAATAGTCCGTCTGTCGGAGCGTGTCTATAGATGCATCTGAGAGGGCGTCTAAAACCGCATCTACAAGCACATTTATAGATGCATCTACTCTGTTTTCAGAATAGATAGCAGCGTCTGTAGATGCGCTGTTATATGCCAAAATAGATGCGCTAATTAGACACATCTATAAACACGCTTTGACAGTTTTAGACCCTTTCCTTCCCTTGTCTTCCCTTCCCTTCCCTTCCCTTCCTTCTCTTCTCTTCCCTTCCCTTTCCTTTCCTTTCCTTTTTCTCTTCCCTTTCCCTTTCCCTTTCCACTTCCACTTCCAAGAAAAGGATTTGCCTCTCTTTTCTTCTCTCTTTTCCTATATTTGCCTCTCTTTCCTTCTCTCTTTTATCCTCTCTTTCCCTCTCTTTTCATGGTAATTTTTCTCTCTCTTTTTCTCTTCTTTTTTTCTTCTCAGCTCATCAATAATCTTCTTTTTTTCTTTTTTCCAGTTCATCATGTGGCCAGGAAGCTCTTTAGGCTCACCTGATCTTCGGGAGACCATATTTTGGGAGTTATATAACCTTTTGGGGCACCCTCCCAGTCCTGGGGAGTTATATGGCTACATGACGGGTACTCTAAACACCCCCCAATAGTCGGCACTATAGACTCCAAACCACCCCAACCCCACACTAGTTAAGATAACCCCAGCGGACTCAGCATAGCCCAGTCGGCTACACAGCTGAGCACCTTCCCCCATGCCGTCTTATGCCCCTTCACCCATGTCGTCTTTTGCCCCTTCCCCCATGCCGTCAGGAGGTCCTTCTATCTCGCAGAGCCATCGGCATACTCCTATGCAGTCGAGACTCGGTTCTCTAGCTATGAGTGGTCCACATAGTCCCCTGCAGTCTCCAGCTATGAGTGGCGAGTGTACTAGCTCGACACGACACGGTAGCAGGTGTAGTAGCGGGGAGAGTGGTGGGGGATGGATGGAACAATGCTTTGGGAGGGGTGGTGGTGGGGACGAGGATGATTCAAATGATTTAGACATTCCTCTAGGTGATGGTACAATCTTCTATGACATCACTTAGACAGGAGGCATCTTGATGGATGCACGGGGGAAGGACATCATGGCCTTCATGCACTCTATAATTGCTAACAATTACAGAGATTGCTTTATCCACTACAAAGACCATCCAAAGAGGTTGGCTGATGAGACCCTCGTTGCTGTTCGCTCTAGGTATCCTAACCCCCCCAATGTTCAGTTCACAGATAAATGGGCCAAGTCAAAGATTGTTACGATACTTGGCAATAAAAGATCTTTGCTTAAGAGGCAGGCACTAGCGGAGCTTGCCAGGCTCGAGAGAGGTCAACCACCAAGGGGCCCACCCCACACCACTCACAAGCATGAGTGGAAGAAAGCAATGAAGTCAGCAAGGGAGGAACCTAGTCTGTAGCACGTGGAGGCACGAAGGATCCAAATGGAGCAATATGGAAGCATGCTTTTTGGAGCAAGGGGTGTTGAATCATGGGAGGCCCAATTCGTAAGTATCGATCTCAAATTATATTGTTTATGTAGTTTATTAGGAGGTTGTTTCTTTGTACTAACCCCTCTGCAAATTGTGTCATCTTGTAGCTTGATACCGTGGGCAGGTACCCTACTCTTGTCGAGATAGCCTACCACTGCCACCATCGCAGAGGAGATACATGGAAGCACTTCTATAATGATGGGTGATTACTGAGGAGCAGTATATCCGGGCTACTGGAGCGTTCCCCGAGGTATTTGAAAGTAATTAAATAATGTCAATATTATAAGTAAAGATTTGATTTTTCATACATTGATATATGTTGTCCCTTGTTTACAGGCCCCTGCACAAGAAGATGAGGAAGAAGACGAGAAAGGGGGCAGAGAAAGGAGCACAGAAGGGAGCATAGAAGGGAGTGAAGATGTGGAGAACTTAGATTAGTCATAGAAGTAGTGCTAGCTACTCTTTTTTGTACTTAAAGCCACTGGCATGGCTTTGTGCCTCTTGTATATACACTCCTCTTATTTTTGGTACTTGAAGCCATAGGACGTGGCTTAGCTTCATGCTATATGTACATACAAGCACTTTTTGAGCTATGAATTTATATACTCTTTTTATTTTTTTAGTTTTCAATTTTCTTGTGCAACGTTCTATCAATTAATACCTTGTGAACTAAACGTTTTGGAGTTGTAATGTTTTTATTTAGAATTGTAATTGTCGGCTATGGACGTGCTTGCAATAGTGCTAATTAAAATGTGGTTGGCTGTAAGAATTGAATTACACAATGTGGAAATGGGATTCTTGTAACTACATAGCATACACAACATACATAGCATTCTGTTCAAGCACAAAAAATTTAAAAAATATTATGAAGTGCATCTATCAAACCGTCTATAAATGCATCTATATATGCATCTGTCTGTTTAAGGAGCATCTAATAAAAGCGTCTATAAGACCGTTTATAAATGCGCCTATACAGGCATTTAATGATGCATCTGTCTGTTTTTTAAATTTTCAAGCAGAGCATCTATTTATGCATCTATATGCACATCTATAGGCATGTCTGTCTGCTATATAGATGTGTCATTAGACGCGGGTCTCTAGACACACAAATAGATGTGCAAATAGATGCGCCCGTAAGTTTTTTTTTAAGTTGAGTAAATGCGTCTGTGTGTGCGTCTGTAGGTGCTTTGTCTTGTTGTCATAGCTATACTATTTAACTGAGTTGTAAATACAGATTTGAATCTGATTATGGTTGTCCCTACATCATGTGATGATTTTGAATTGAATTACTCTTTTTTTGAAGTTCATCCAAAGAACAAGTGCACTTTCAAGTGCTTAAGTCATTCTCTAAACTATCATGTAACGAATGATATAATTAGAGAAGTTGTCATTAAAAGAATGACAACAAAGATCCTAGCTGAAATAAACAAACCAACAGATTGTCAAAAAACAAGAAAAGAAAGTACATTGTTTAAAAACCGGTAACCAGGCACTAAAAGCTTGCAAGATTACTTGAAATTACTTCAATATGAATCAATCTATCTATCTCCTTTGGATAGCGTGCTTTACAAATCTATTGTAGAAATTTTCAACTTTCAAATTGAGATTTATCATAACAACAACAACAACAACACAAGTTATCAAAAGTACATGAATAGTTCTAATGCTAATCTAAATGTACCTCAACTTGTTATTTACTATACACAAATGTTTGTATTTCCATGCACATTCAGCAAGGCATTTAACAAAAAGAAATTTTGGACAACTGATTTGGTGTCTTCATTAATAGATACAATCATGAAGGATCCAAAGCGTAGTTTAAGGGACATATAATTGTTGATGAAAATATAAACAAGGATGAATATAGTGCTCTGTTTGGTCACCCTTCTGAATTCATTCTCAAGTATCTAAACTCAATAAAGGATACTCTTGTGAATGTATGCTTTTCAAGAAACAAACAATCTTCCTGAAAAAGGACATGTTCAATTGGATATAGCACAATCAAGAAGAAAATGACATACAATTTCAAACAAAGTTTTATCAAATTTGTAAGGAGTGTCGTAAAGAAATTTCAAGCAACAAACTTCCGAAATATTTCACATCTAACCACATTAAAGTTAAAAGAAATAGCAGAAGTGTCTATTTTGAGTGATATTGAGGAAAGCCTTGTTTCCCCACGTATAGCATTCACACAAATTTGAGAACCATCTTTTGATGGTCAATTAGGAGTAAAAGGTAGTGTAGTAAACGTTATGGCAGACATTACAAAAATACAACAAATTTTTTCATGTTTCATTGATGAAGAGGCAAACATGCTAATTGGAATAAAAAAGAAAATGGAATACAATTCTTCATATATGATTGGACATGTACACCCCAATATTTTAATGAGTGCAATGTATAAATTAATTGACACTTCCTTATATAAAACCAACAACGTTTTCTTAAA
The DNA here is from genome assembly GCF_047967505.1 of Dipteris shenzhenensis. Classification (NCBI taxonomy): domain Eukaryota; kingdom Viridiplantae; phylum Streptophyta; class Polypodiopsida; order Gleicheniales; family Dipteridaceae; genus Dipteris; species Dipteris shenzhenensis. Next base: position 52,599,019 of record NC_141606.1, read on the forward strand.
TAGAGAATCGTACAACCACATGAACATGTTAAAACAACCAAAAGAGTATGAAAATGAGAGTCAATGCCAAGAGGGAGATAATCTAGAAGAAAATGACATAGAAACAGATACATTAATTCACAATGTTATCTCCTCTGAGCAAGTTATAGATTACCAAGACACAATTCACTTTGTTGCACCATGTGAGAATCAAAAACCACTAGGACTATTCCATGATAAGCATAGTGAGGAACTCAACTTTCCAACACAATTATTCTTTGGATCTCCAAGGGAAATTGGTAACAAAAAATTGACATACATGGACATTGTCAAATGGGAACTTATGCACAAGTCTTTAAAGTTTAGCCAAAACATCCCCAATCTCTTTTTCAAGTCAATCAAAGTACTTATCAAACAAGTGATGCAGTCCATTTGGGTTCGACTACACAAAGGTACTTTTCAAAGCAAATATCTCACTGCAAGGGATGTTAGAGGAAACACTAACATTGAAAGAATTCTTAAATCTAACATAGGATATAGAGATTTTGAGTCATTAAGAACAACTATAGATTACAAAGAGAAACTCCAAAAAGAAGCATTCTCAATGATGTGCCAATTGGGACCACCAACCTTCTTTATTACATTCTCTTGCACTAAAAGATTATGGGACCCCCTTGTGAGTTGCCTAAAATCAAGCTACAACACAAACATACAATATCCCAATAATGAAACAGAGGCAACAAATGTGCGCCGTTTGACTAGAGAGAACCCAATAGTTTGTGCAAGGTATTACAATCACGAGCTTGATCAAATGATCAACACAATGAAAAAAGATAATGGAATAATAGGAAATATTAAAGATTATTTCTTTGTAACCGAGTTCCAAAGCAGCAGAAGCCAACATGAGCATGGGTTAATTTGGTTGAAGATGCTCCAATATTTAACAAAAGTAATGAGGAAAGTGTTTGTACCTTCATTGACAAGTACATATGTTGTGATAAAGACCTTATCAACAACAACATGAGAGATATTCAAACACATAAACACACATCAACATCCTCTAAAAAAGACAACTCAAAATGTCATTTCAACTACCCAAAACCACCCTTGCATAAAACTATGTTACTTTTACCATTGGAAAGCCAAAATACAACAATACATAAAGAAAATTATCAAAAGGTGCAAGGTAGTTTAAACAACATTACCTCAAGCATCACAACATCAACTGAGGAATGGATACAAGAACAAGGGTTGGATATAGACATATACATATTATCAATTAGATCTCAATTGAAAAATCCAACATTGTTCTTAAAAATACATCCAAAAGACATCTTTACAAATGCTTTTAACAAAAAGATATCATATTTGTGGCAGTCAAACATCGACATACAATACATCATGGATCCTTATGGTGCAGCATCGCATTGCACATCTTACATCACAAAAATAGACAATACAATAACAAAGAACTTGCAAGATACAATGAGGGAATATTTGCAAGAAGGTACATATACACAAAACCGAATGAGAAAATTAGGAAATGCTTTCTTACATGCTCAACAAATGAGCGCACAACTAGCTTCTTTCATATCCTTCTCCTTACCATTATACAAATCTTCACATGAATTCCAATTTATCAATACAAATGAGCCCAACAACAGAGCTTTAATATTGAAAAGAAAGCATTAACTTGAAAAGTTGGATGATAACTCTAAAAGCATAGCTTGTTTGTCCATCATAGAAAAATTCACCAAACGTGAGGGTATGGAAAATATTTTCCTAGCATCCTTTGCTTCAGAATACAACCACTGGACAAATCAATCTAAAATGAAGAGAAACCCTAAAATCATAAGGTATGTCAAATTCAACAAAGTAAAAGATCCAATTAACTATTATAGAGAGCATGTACTACTTTATTGTCCTTTTAAGATAGATGAGCTAAATCCCCTCAAAACATTCGGTTCATGGCAAGATGCATATAAAGCAAATGAAGACATTATACAAAAAAATTACAACATCTTTAACTTTAACTACAACAATATACTAGAAGAGGGAGTTACTATGGAGGATCTAAGAGAAGTTCAAAACTTAGATATAACACCAAGCAATGAGGTAGTCAAGGAAATATACAACAATTATGATATTAACTTAGATATGCCACCACAAAGGAAAAAACAACGTGTGGATAATTTCATAATACGCACAAAACAAATAATTCTTCTACCAAATGAGGAATACCACATACGTATTAGGAGCCTTAACAAAGAGCAACGTGAAATATTTGATGACATCCTTTTGCAAAAAAGAATAAAACCTCATGAAAATTTACATTTGTTTCTTATAGGTGGTGCTAGTACTGGGAAAACATATCTTTTACTTTTGATCGTTTAAGGATTGCTTAGGCACTACAATCAAATCATCATATCAAATGACATCAATTTACCCAAGGCACTTTTACTTGCATACACCGGCAAGGCAGCACAACACGTCAACGGTATAACAATACACTCTGCATTGCACCTTCCTGTCCATAGCAAAGATTTAACATCTCTCTCTAGGGAAAAACTAGACATATTATCAAACCTTTACAAGCAAGTTCAACTCCTTGTATTTGATGAAATTTCTCTGGTGGGAAGACATACATTGAATTTTCTAGATCTAAGAATGAGAGCATTAAAGCACAATTACGAGAACTATTTTGGGGATGTAGACATCATTACATGTGGCAATTTTTACCAAGCCAAATCTATAAAAGATGCATGGGTTTTCAAGGACAATAAGGATACCCTTGAAGGCTTAGCTAACACATACTAGACAACCAAAATAAAATGCTATGAATTGAAAAAAACAATGAGGTGAAATGACAACAATTTCATCAATACTTTGAATTCATTTCGTAATTGCACACACAATCAAAATCAAATAGACTACATAAATGAAAAATGTTTTCGACAACCACCACAAGACCACACATTCCCACATTTGTTCTACACAAACCTACAAATGAATGCACACAATGACTCAATACTCCACATAGCACAAAGATCAATTGATCATTTTAGCAAGTCAGCATGCAAAATCAAAAATTTCTAGCGGATCCTAGGGCAATTGATGGCCTCATAACAAATATACAAATTAAAAAAGGAATGCTTGTAGAGCTATGTTCAAGAAACCTAGATCAACATGATGGCCTTGTTAATGGAACAGATGGAGTCTTCCAAGGAATGACTATATTCAATAATAAAGACATAGTTTGGATAAAGTTTGAAAGTAACAAAATAGGCAAAAAAGCAAGAACCAACAACACACAAGCTTACACAAAGGATATAGACCCCACTTGGACACCAATATATCGAATTACAAAGGAAGTGCAATTAGGTCCATCGAAAACAAGTATTTTAACAAGAGAGCAATTTCCAATTCAACCGGCTGCAGGTCGCACTATACATAGATCACAAGGTCTCACAATGGAACCTTTGGCATTCTCAACTCAAAAAGTAAGACGCCACAGATTAGCTTGCACGTCTATCTCCAGAGTCATAAAAATTGAAAACATTTACTTGCTAGAACCAATTAACATGAAAATTTTCATGTGGAGAAAGATGTTCAACAAGAAATGGAAAGACTTCATACATCAAAGAGATGGCACACATTAAAAGAATAGAACAAACCAAAATTTGATTTCAACATAAACATCCAATCCTTAAACACAAGATCACTACAAAAATACAAAGTTGACATACAAAACACATATCAACTTATGAAATCTGATATCCTATGCTTACAAGAAACTAGAACAAGACAATTTGACAAACTAACATTCAACACATTCAAAGCATTACACATATTGTCATCATGTGGATCATGCATACTATGAAACAAAACTATTCATTTGAAACACCAACTAATACAACAAAACAATGGAATAGAATTCATAGAAGCTATTATTTACAAATTAGAACATGAATACTTAATTATAGCGATTTATAGACTACCAAACTCAACAATAAACACATTTTTAAGCATGTTAGAAGATATACTAAATCGTTACAAATACAATACACTAGATAAAATAATAGTCGGAGACCACTCTATTACATATATTTTAGCATAAAATAGCAAGTAAATACAACTTCAATTTCCCAAAACTTCCATAGGCAGGGCCTATGTGTCATTGACATTTCCCAACCATACAACCTATGTAAGGCTAGTTTACCCTTTTGTGAGCACCAAATCACTTTTAGGGCACTAAATCACTTTTATATTGAAGAATCACATGTGCCCTACATGTGTTAATGGCATTTATGGAAGAATAGGGTTACTAGAGAATAGCAAGATAGCATATTGAATTCACTAGATCAATGCCCTTTTTAGTCCAACTATTAACACAAATGATATCAATATTTGAATTTAGAAAAGAGTCATAGAGCTCATAATAGGCCAATGTAAAGATCCTATTAAAAATGAGGGTACTAAAGCCAACTCATGTATTCTCTAGAATGTTTAAAAACCAACTCACAATGACATATGCACTTGGAATGGGTCTACCCAAATGCTATATTAAAGGCCTCTTTGGATGTGAGATGTTGTGAATAAAAAGGACTTTACATCATGGAATTTAGCATATGTATTTCCACATTTTTACATAAGTTTTTACCGTGCCTTCATTAATCAAGACATCATGTATAAGTGAAATGTACAAAGAATTTCAACCCCAATGGATTAAGCCCATTTATTAGGCACTTTCCCATGCAAAATTTTTTTTACGAGCGTTGTCTTATTTTAAGATCACCTTCGGTTCTCCATTTTAATAGTAAATTTTTTAGCTAAGCTTGCCCATAAACCTTTTGAGATGAGCTTGCTCGCTAAAAAGTTTAGTTCACAAGCACTTGCAAGGCTTATTAGTACCTTAACCATTTTTTATGTATGTCAAGATTCTTACTAAGTTTAAGTTTATTAGCATTATTAACAACTAACAATCCCTTAAAAACTACTAGCATAAAATGGTAATCAAGTCTTAGGAGCTCAACTTTATAAGCATTATCAACTAACAATCCCTTAAAATTTACTACAACAAAATGGTAGTAAGGTCTATAAGCATTGTTAACAACAAAAAATCCCTTAAATTTTACCACAACAAAAAATGGTAGTAAGGTCTATAAGCATTGTTAACAACAAAAAATCCCTTAAATTTTACCACAACATAAAATGGTAGTAAGGTCTATAAGCATTGTTAACAACAAAAAATCCCTTAAATTTTACCACAATAAAAAATGGTAGTAAATTCAAATGAAAATAAATAATGTCAGTAATGCCATCATTGATCTTGAGGTCACAACTTGCTAGCCTATAAATTCCTTATGATTTTGATCATCTATATTATTGGCATAGGTTCCCAACATGATGGTACAATAAAAGAATTTTTTTTCAAAAGGAGCAAGGGGATGAGTGAGTCCCCTCCTCTTTGCTGGCACAGTAGCATAAATGTAATGATATACCTCATAGTGCCATTGGAGAATGACTTTGCCCCTTCTAGCTTTGAGTACGCTTAATATATGTGTGGGCCAATATTTAAAGAAACAAACATCCCTTACCTTAGTGGTAAGGTTATGTGGTTGATATGAAGTCTAGAGTTCAAGTACTTCTACATTTTTGCCCTAAATATGTGCTATAAACATGCCCCAAACCAAAGATTGATGGGTGCCTTGTCCAAATGGAAACTAATGTGTAATGAAAACATGCCTAGCCCATGGATAGATAGGTATGATGGACCAAGTGGAAAATAATGTGAATTAACATGTAATGATAGTAATAGTATATCCATCACGTCCTTAAATAGGACATAGAAATATATGCTTATAATTAGCCATACTCAAACAAAATCATGGACTTCTTCTTTGACATGTCCTTGTTTGTAACCGGGGGCATGAAAAAAGGAACCTAACTTTAGATTTATAATTGGAAGTGCAAAGGGACTTCATTAATAGATTTCCTCTATTTGGGTATATTGGAAAAATGGGAGAGGAGAGGACAACTATTAAAGAAGGGAACATGGACAACACCCAAATTTTCCATTGATGTGTTTTCTTACAAAATCAAATTCAATTCTACTAAATCTAATCCTCCAACTCATGGGCAAATCATATGCACCCAAAATTTGCATTAAATGGTAACAAGGCTTGATGGGTGATGAAGATGGAAGCGTTTTCTAAAATGAGGGGATTGTTATCTCACAAGTCAACATTGTGACTTACCACTTAAGAGGTGCACTAATGACCCACACAGTAGCTCATGTTTATGATTGTTTTAATTTTTTTGGGTGACACAAATGCTATCATTCACTACATGAAAACAAGTTGTATGCTACAAGTAGGGGCACCAATGCTCTAAATATTTCAAAGGACATCATTTTATATCTTGTAAGATGTGTGTGTGCAAAATGGGGGGGACAGGGGGGGAGGGGAGGAGGAGACAAGATTGCAGCACACCTAGCAAGGAAGGCCCAAATAGTACAAAAAAGCTAGAAGAAAATGTTTATGAAAATGAGTTAATGGGAAATTAATGATTGGACATGCATGTGGGGAAGTCATTTAAAAACAACTTTAATTAAAGGTCTTTTAAGGAAAAGGAGATATAATCTTTACATTTGACTTTGTTTTTATGAAACATGAGTCAAGAAATAAAGTGGAACTCCATATAATAAGAGTAAGTTGAGTCAAGCAAACAAGTGAAGAAACTCTATAATATAAGAGGACACATGATATCAAGGAGTTGAAATCACTTAAATAGAGCCTTTAACCTCGAGGGGCTAATCAGATATCCACTAATGAGAGCGATTAAGCATTTAACACATGTATCTCTAAATCATTTCCAACCTTAAAATGAGAAGGTCGCATGCCTGGTCCATTTTTTAGATTGAAATATACATTTTCATAGTGGGTGCCAAAATTGCATAAATCTACATCGCTAAAAAGGCATAGACAACGTATAAACAAATTATGCTTCATTAATTTTGGTATGAACACACCTATCATCATAAACCACTCTCTTTGTCCCATAAAATTAAGATGCAACAATATTTCTCCATCATTTCCTTATGGGCCTTTTCAATATCATATCAATATATGGCCCACTTACTATTCCTTTCAAAAACTAATAATCACTTGAGCTCATTATTTGAGAAACGTAATCCACTCATGGCTGCCCCTCACTTATTTGCTCATAATTATCTATTGGACAAAATTTGATCAGTGATCAACATAAGAGGATGATGTGATCAAGTGGCAAGCATGAGTAGTAATGATGATGCAAGAATTTTGATGAGGTAAAATTTCAACCCAATATACAAAGGAAGATCTTGAAACTCTCCACAAGCTAACTATCTTCTTAAAGTGGGGACATAATATTAGCCACTTTTATAGAAAAACAAGCTACATAGCTCAGAAAGACACATTGTTGACTTATATAAGAGAAATGATTTTATTTTTTGTAAGGATAAGAGAATTAATTTTACCAATAATCTTCCTCCTTTGATATAATTGATTATTTCCTTATTGAAGATGATACCATGCATGCACACTTGCAAGCCATTTGGTGTTCATCATAGGGTGATGGAGTAAATGCTTTAATAATCAAAGAATGCATGATGTTCTAGTATACAACTCTCAGTGATCTTAACAAGAAGTCTTCCAAATCCAACGTTGTAATGTTCTAGGGCTAGATTAGTGATTTTCAAAGACAAAACACTATCAAATAGTGACAATGAAAGTGGCCTAGGATGAGAAGGAGACATTTTGGTCCTATCAAGGATGTAATTGAGGTTTTTTTACAAAAAAGGAGATAATTAAGGCAAACAAGTCAAATATGATGAGAAAAATTAATTTGAGAAACTTTAAGGGAATAATATTGACCATAAAATATATAAGAATAGGTGCCTTAAAACCCCTTAAAGCTAGAAAAGGATAAAATAATTACTATTATTTAATGCAACAAGATAGAGAGAGTGTTACCTAAACTAGAATAACATGCTTTTACCTTTACTTTTTCTTGAGAAAATCTCCCAAAATAAATCTTTCTTCCAAATCTTGTATACATTATACATTTAACCATTTCCACACATATCTCTCTCTCCCTCTCTCTCTCTCTCTCTCTCTCTCTCTCTCTCTCTCTCTCTCTCTCTCTCTCTCTCTCTCTCTCTCTCTCTCTCTCTCTCTCTCTCAACACGTGCATGCATGCGCGCGTGCACGCGCACGCGCGTGTGTGTGTATGTGTGTTTTTGCATGTATGTGTGTGTGCTCAAAATTGCAAATCATAACAACCCAACTAGACCAATAGAAAAATTAGCAAAAAGAAGACAAACTACTTTTTTTCATATATAAATTTCAGATAACAACATAACCCAACTAGACCAATGTAAAAATTAATAGAAGGAAGAAGAACCAATTTTTTTATATACAAATTTCTGATTACAAATACAAATATGTAATTATCCTAGCATTAATCATATGATAGATCCGTTTCTTTGCTACGATTTTTGTATCGGTGGGTTGCACTTACCTATCACCATCCCAAAAAGGCAAAATGTTAGCACATAAAGGTTTGAGAGGGGAAAATAGGTAATGGCTGTACAACTCGGCTTGTTATCACCGTAGACAAAACTAAAGCGAAACCAACTAGATCTAGAAGTCAGTCATGACTTATAAAAATTTTTTTAGGATAAGAGTGACGTAGGTAAATGCCGCTCAAGGTTTTCTTATAACCAATTGTTAGTTAGAATGATTCCCATTTGCAATGTCATGATAAAAATTCATGTAGGAAAATACTAGACTAGGCTAGAGTCATCTGGCCATCTAATGATGTCCTTTATATGCTATTATTTATCATGAGACACGCGTGAATGAAATATAAATTATGTGAAAAAAAAATCATGCATAAAAGAGACAAAATTTTTCACTACTCAAAGCATCCCTATAACCAAATTCTAGTTGTTATGGTAAAATAAAAGTGACAAAAGTTGTCACTACTCAAAGCATCCTACAACCAAATGGTAGTTGTTATGGTAAATAAAAGTGGCATAAGTTGTCACTAGTCAAAGTATCCCTACAACCAATGCTAGATGTTATGGTAAATACTTTTGCATCTAAAATCTAACAATTTCCCATCTATAGCATGACAAGAAAATTTTCTACTTCTAAGACTATATTAGAGCAAACTAGAGTGGCAAGGACCATCTAATGATGTTTTACAATATGCTATGATCATTTACCATGTCTCTATAGTGAATGAAAATATGTCTTACATGAACAAAAATTCCTGCAAAAAAGTGGCACAAGTTGTCACTACTCAAAGCATCTCTACAACCAAATACTAGCTATGATGGGGTGAATACTTTTGCATTTAAAATCTATCAGAAATGGTATATGACAAAAAGTTAGAGTTACAAGTAATGCCCTACTATATGCTAAGCTATGTCAGAATTTAGGAGAAATAGGGAACATCGGAATACAATATAGTAGTATCTTTGGATTTGGAATAAATCATTGTAGGAGTTTCCTTTTACTCTACAAACAATCTAATAATATCTATCATAGCAGCCACCCTAGAAATGGTTTATACTTATGCAACACTATCATAGTTAGTCCTCCAAACTATAGAGAATGTACTACTTTACCTTGTCAAGTTGGTCATACATATACCAGCATTCATTGGTGCAAAAATAATTGATATATTGGGAGTAATAATTTAGTTAGTATGTCCTAACTATTTTATAGTCGTAATGTCCAGTTAGACATGACCATATTTTTCTCATAGGTATATTATAATTTTTTACTTATCAATCCATATAGTGTTTTTATATAAGCACTCATGACCATTTTCAGAATAACGTACTAATATCTATGACATAACGATATTTATGAAATCATGAAAGCAAGCTATCATGTTTCATGATTGCGGAACGTATCTTTGCAGTAATTTGCTGCATTTATAATAGTGTACTATCTTTAATCCTCATCTCAATCATACTAGCCATACAAGATCTGATATGTAAAAAGCTAGCCATATTAGATCTAATTATTACAATATATACCCATATTTACAATTCAAAAAGCATGCATATCAAGGGGCATCCAAGATAAGTATGAGGCATTTTGTAGCATACTTAGTTCATGATGTACTTGCATCATTTATAGTAATGATAAGTCCTTACAACACCCCATATTAAGGATTGCATAGCAGCCCAAAAGAACAAAATAACTCAATTTAGATGCCACCATCACTTAAGGCCTTACTTCCCTTCACAACGTGTCTTGAATGTTAGTATATATTAGAAGATATATATAAGCCTTGAAGAAGTCCAACAATAGCAAAATATTATTTTGCAAAATTTTCCATTTCTTTCTTATTGCATAACAACCAAGAATGGCATAGACTAACCATATATTTCTTCTATTCCAGGGCCTCTCATTCTCTCTTGTAAATCAACTCATTACCAGTATATATTGATATATTGGTATTGTCTTAAATCAGTAAACAATTTTGAAATCATGTATGCATTGACCAACTTCTAGTAAAATTGTTTTGATAGTCCAATGTGGACAAATTATCAGTTTACAAGAGGAAGCTACCAATATGTTGTTCTGGAATGACTCCATGAATTACATATTACTTAAAGGAATAAATTTGGGTATTCCAATGGAAACAATAGATAAAGAAATAGAGGAACCCTATACATCAGTACAAATATGTTTTTGGGATTTATTCAAGACACCGCTGTAGTAATAACTACTAAGGCTTAGAGGGAGAAATAGAAGTGAGCACACGAGTGAGGCAGGGAGGATAGCCCGGGACCAGTGTGCCGCAGATGAGGCAGAGCATTGAGGTCAGCACACAGTCAAGCAAACTACCAGTAGAGGGCACAATCTAGGAAGAACTGCATAACGGAACAATGGGAGCAGAGATGTAGACTATAGCCGGCATAGTGCCACCTTGGGGGATGGGTGTAGACAAGCAAAGACTTGCACAGGCATGAGGTCACTTCGGGGAGAAGGCTAGAGAGCTTAGCAATGAGCATAAGGTAGGGGTACATGAGTAGTAGGGGCATTTATATAAGGAGAGGTCAGGGAGAAGTCGGACAGTCAGGTAGATAGAAGACAAAGGGGTCAAGGGGTAGCGGGGATGGGGGGGTTGGGTTTAAGAGAGAAATAAGTGAAGTAAGGGTAAAATGGGAAAGATTAGGAATAATAAGGAGAGAGAAAGGAAATGGTAAAAAGGAAAGAGTTTATTTAGAGAAAAATGTAAGAAAGAAGTAAAGAAAATTAGAGGTAAACTAAGAGGAACTTTAAATAATGAAATTTAAAAAATTAAGTAGCGCCAATAAACATTAGGAATATAAGAGTAACAAGGCTTTAATTAAAGGGGGGGGGAATTCGACTAAAAAGGTTAGAAAATTCGGAAGAGAAAATTTGGAAAAAATTAGGGAAAATAGGAAAAATAAGGGAGAATGGGAAAATAGGAGAGGGGAAGTAAGGGAAAGATTAGGAGAATCAGGATAATAAAAAATTAATGTAGGAGATAAGAAGGATAAGTTTTTGACAAAGTAAAAAATTAATAAGAATGGATAGAAAAAGAAAAAAAGATTAAAGGAGGGTTAAAATACCTTAAGGGAGGATTTAAAGGAGAAAACAAGGCATTAAAGGAGGGGGGATTTAAGTGGGAAAATAAACAAGGGGGGGGGGGAGGAAATAGGGTAAAGTCAATGTAAAGGGGGGAAGGGATAGGAAGTGTGTGTGTGTGTGGAAGACTTGACAACACCCCTTTGCATAGTGAAATGACTAAAGAGTGAAGCTGGATAATGGAAAAGAAAGAGGAACTTATTGCATTAAAGGAAAAGAATTTGAACAAGTAGGTGAACCCCTAAAAGTTGCCAATCGGTGGGCAATTTTGTAAAAATGATTTTGCACAACTGCATAAAAATAGAGCTTAGATAAGTCCTAGTTAGCATACCTACCAACATCCAATAAGAAAAATGTGGTGAGAGCCTGCTTAAACCTTAGTTGGGAAGACAAGTGTCATAAACACCCCTCCCTTGTTATCGGGGTCACAATAAAAATTAACTCATAACCACAAACCTATCAAGTGAGTCATTAATTTTATAAACATCAAGTAGATTGGAGTAACCATGAATGAGTTTTACATTTAGGCATGATAGCGGGTGAATTTGGCAATTTGGTAAAAAGAAGTTGAAAGTAAAGAAGGGAGGAAATTAATGATGGAAGGGTAGTAAAGGGATAGGGGGGCGGGAAGAAAACATTAGAAATAAAAATGAATTTAGCATTAGAAAGAAACTTTTGAGGAGGGGAAGACTTATAAGTTTTAGATCTAATAATAAGAGTTTATAACAAGAAATAGAAGAAGAAGATAGGGTTGGGGGGCTAGAAATCAATGGGAGAGAATTTTTTTATTTTTGAGAGGTAAAAAAGAAAATTAGAGTAGTTTGAATTAAGTGGGGGGTGGGGGGTGGGGAGTGTTGAGAGATCACACTCAACATCATGTGATCATATGTGCATAGCCTAACCCAATAGAGTGCTATAAAGGAAAGGGTTAGATGCCCTAACCTTAACCCTAAATGGGTTTGTATATATTCTATATTTTTAACTAAATCTAGTGTACAGTTAGTCATTTGTGGTGTGCTATCTAGCTGTGCCCTCTCTCCTCATCTCCACCCTTCTCCTCTCCCCTCTTCATATTTTGTCATGGCATTAGAGCATGGTTTTGCCTTTCGTTGAGGCGCCATCCATTGAGAGATCAAGAGTTCTTGAGAGAACTTCATTCATTTCATGTGTGAGATTTCCATTCATTCTTTTGTGAGAGAGTGATTGAGATTCATCCATTCCTTTGAGAGAAAATTTCCGTTCGTTTGAACAAATTTTTGTCCATACATCTTCATTGTTGAGAGATTTTGTGAGAAATTTCACGCTCGATTTGAGAGAAAGAGCAATTTCATTGAGAGAGAGATATGGATTTGTTTTTCATTCTGAGAGAGATAGCTTCATTTGAGAGAGAGAGATATATATAGCTTCATTTTCTTGTGAGAGAGTTCATTTGGAGGAATTCTACTCTGATCTATAGCCTACTTCTCCATACCCAACTGCAACGCTTCGACCATTCCTTCTTCGTGCAGGGAATGAGGGATTTCTCAGTCCCAGCCAAAGCTTACAGCTAGCTACAGCTCTATTCCCTCAAAGGCTAATAGGCACTGCCAACCACTCGACTCCATAGATGACTCTCGCCAGCCTCTCCTCCCAAGGCTACAATGCACCTGTAGCAATTTCTACAATCAGATGGGCCTCTAATAGTAGACGAACGATAGCAACTAGGCTTCTCAAGCTCCTCCAACACCAGCTTTTCTCTGCCAAAGCTCTAAAGCACAACCCACAAGACCTTCAACGTTGTCCGCCAACCCACGCTACATGACTGCCAATGGATCTCCCAGCTCCTCAACATCTGAGTGACCTTCAGTAGACGACCCTGCAACTCCAATTGCACTGCTCTAAGCTCTTGCGACCAACTGGCTTTCTACGTCAAAACTTTCGCTACATAGAGCCATAAGCTCACAGGCTCTCCAATAGCACTAGACCGCCAAGAGCCATCGCCTCCAACACTCCGTAGCTCCAACACTCGACTAGCCACCACAATAACAGAAGTAGACCTAGCTATCTACCGGTTATGTTCGCAACAATGCCAAAGTTTCCATTTGCAAACTCCCCGGCTCCCGACAACCTCAGCTATGTCTACAAAAGAACTGCGCACAGATCTCCACCCAACTAGTCGATGCTCAAAACGTCTTCAAGTAGCCTTGTCTCCAACAACGCTAATGGCCAATCTTATAACAGCAGTCCAACCACAGCATTCCAATGACCCTGTAGCTTCCAAGGGCGACACTTCAACAACAACTGCCACCACAACGCATGGGCTCACACCAACTAGCACCTTAGCTCCAACTGTGCCCATGCACGGGCAATGAACAATGTCACTTTGGTGCTTCTCCTCCATACCTTTACAGAAGACGATGGAATCTCAGATTCTGTATCAATCCTCAAGATTCTAGCTTCCCACGTCATGACATGTGGCATGATAAGAAGTATCTAGCATCTCACCACAAAATTGACACGTGGCATAAACCTTATCCACCCAGGGTCACACCACACGTCAGCAACAGTAGGGACACATGGCACATCAGCACCACATCAGCCTTATCCCCCACATCATCAAAGCCTAGTTAGCATGCCACATCATTATTGACTAGGGACCAGCTAGGTTAGGACTAACAGGTCAACAGTCTATGTCATCAATGCCACATCATCAATCCAATCATCAGTGCCACATGGCACACAGCCCCTACAAGGCCCTACTTGGCACACTTGGCATTTTGCATGTGACCACTCCTGCCACCTCAGCATAGGGCTCCACAGGCATAGTCCTTGCTAAGCATAGTCACTGCATGTGACCACTCCTACCACCTCAGCACAGGGCTCCACAGGCATAGTCCTTGCTAGGCATAGTCACTGCATGTGACCCCCTTACTGCCACATCATCATTGAGTACATTTCCACTCCTTTTGCCCCTCCACCTAGATCAAGTCATATCTCTTGATCCAGGAAGAATTTGAGGGTGCTCCAAAAAGGAAAATCGCTCGATTTTTCATGCTCTACGTATTGGTCATATTAGACACACATTGTGATGCAAGCATCACTTTTTTTTTGCCTCCCCAACAAATCCACTTCCTACATGCACATCAGCCTCTACATCGACACATCTGACCCAACACATAAAAAGAACCAAAGAAAATAAATTATTTGCTATTCTTTCATCAATCGACGATTGGTATAGATCTAGATCAGAGTAGACTAGATCTCCATAGAGGGGGATGCTTTGAATTTCCCCAAGTTGCCAATCTAAGTCATGCCCAAAATTCCCGATTAGTACCTACTTGGAGCCATTCCCTACGCCCACATACGGTTTCACATCATCACATTACCTGAAACTTGATGTTCATCAGTTCAGTGAGCAGACTTCAGAGTGTTTAGAGGCATTGCCAATTGATCAATGGGTAGATAGCACATGATTTGATTTCACACACACATGCCATCATTGTAAAGCCTATTCGGCTATTTCACGGCATTGTGCACATCATTTCAGCCTTGTAAAGCCTCTTGGCTATTTCTAACATCAATTGTTACAAGCCTTGTAATTTAGATCGGATTATATATTATAGTTCTACCTTCACTGATAGTTCAGATTTCACTTGCTACAGTCAATGTTTTGTAGTTGATTCAGATAGTGATCTTCACGACACTTTGAGTACATTTCTTGCACCATGTCTACGACTAGAAACCTCAATCTGGAGGCATTTGCTAAGTTAGGCAACTCCAATTATGGCACATGGAAATACCGAATGGAGACCATTCTTGTACTTCAAGACAAATGGGAGTATGTCGATGGATCTACACCTAGACCATTGGACGATCCAGCCAATAGTAGCTCTACTCCACCTATTGTCACAGCACTAGGAGCAGTGGGATCTCAAGCTACACAAATAGTCTTCGCACCTGTAGCACATCTTGCCATTGCCTGAACATAGGCAGAATGGGATAAGAAAGATAAGTACGCATATCATCTGATCAAGAAGAATGAGCAAGATGTCATGCTAGGACAGCTCAACACAATCAAGACATCAAAAGAAGCATGGGATATGTTTGCAACTCTCTATGTGTCCAAGAACACATCCAGGATTCTCACACTAAGAAACCAAATCCACTAGAGTTTCCACAATAGTAATGAAACTGGTCATGCTTATGTATTCCCAATCAAAGACTACAACAATCAACTCACAACAACAGAAAAGACCATGAATCTGACAAACATGGTTCAAGTCATCCTGAATGGACTAGTAGAGGGATACAAGAATCTAGTCCAAAGTATTGCCATTCAATGGCAAATTCTAACACTGGAAGAACTTCAGTTAGTCTTACTTGTTGAAGAACTCATGACTCAGTCCATTCATGCATGCAAAGGTCATTCTAATGATCAGGCATTCACAGCTTCAGTTAGAAGCAAAGGCAGTGGTAGAGGTAGATCATTCCAGTGAATTGGTCATCATCAGCAACAGCATCAGCATCATCATCATCCTTAACAACATCAGAATCAACAAAGAGGAAATTATTCCAACCGTGGAAGATTCCAAGGACGAGGGAATGTATCCACCGTGTCAAACATCCAGTGCAACTACTATCATACATTTGGACACTATGAAAGAGATTGATGCAAGAAGCAGTATGACCAAGGCAATCAATCTAGCAGTAATCAAGGGAATTTCCATGAAAGAGGAAATCATCGTGGTGGACATTCTAGTCACAGTTATTTTGCAAATAAACATGGGAATATGTTGTTGAGAGTTGTGGTGCCATGAGCACATGTAGAGCAAATGTATGAGTAAAGGGCAAGCTGCCACATGGCATGGAGGAGATATCCCACATGTGAGCAAGCATATGGATGTAAGTACCCTCACCTATAAAAGGGAGGTTCATTTGAAGTAATATCAATCAAGCATTTTGCACTATCTCAAGATTCTCTTTATGAGTCCAAGCTAATCTATCTTGGAACCTAATTGACTTGAGTTATAGATCATGATCACTCTTAGGATTCATCCACCTTAGAGTAGTGCTATCATTAGAGTAGATTAGCGTCCATAGGAGAGCTCGATCCATGCACTTTAACATGGTATCAGAGCTTAGGTCATAGCTCTCCTAGATAAGATGTATATTTCTAGCATTGAGAGAGAGAGATCCTATTCTTTGATGGAGAGCTTATAGTTCATTGAGAGGTTGAGAGTGTGGGGGTTAAAGGTCACTGTGCCTTTACCCCGGTTATGTACAATACTCAAACACATATATAAATGAATGAAAAAGAAGATTAGGGTGGTTTTGCACCCAATAAAACTTGTGTGGCTCTCTGTTTCTCTCTCTCCCTCTTCCGTTCTTGCTTCCATTGAGAGCACTCTCAACTGGTATCAAAGCACAGGTGATCTAGCTGAGTGTGCGTGAATGCTTGAAGCTTAACAGCTCTGTGGGAGGAAGGAGAAGCTCTGTGGGAAGCTTTGTGGGTGACTTTACTTGCATCCAAGTGTGTCAAGACCTTGGAGGAACCTTTGGAAACGTCACTTTGGTTTTGCGAAGTGGTTTTGAGAGCCTGTTAAGTGTTTTCAAAGAAAAAGTCATTTTTTGAGCTTTTCCCTATTCCGTTCGATGACAGAGACTCCATATTGACTTGTAGAGGCAACTATTACTTGCTTTCAGTGTCCACTTCACTTTAGGAGCTTGGAAACACCTTCATTCTTGAATTTAGGATCATTTCATTGGATTTCTGACTCACTGTGTTAGTTTTTGCATTTTTCTGCCCGGGTGTTGGAACTCAAGTTTGGAGCAACCATTTGCAGATCTGTCAGTTCTCGTGGACTCAGGAGGTCCTAAAACTTCTATGTTGCTCATTTTCAGTCCGTGTGCTGGACCTAGTGATTGAGACCACGGTTTCCAAAACTGTCTATCCCATTGCGTTTCGGACGCCCAAAAACCCCTACCTATCAGTTCTTACGTGATTCGATGGAGGATTTTTAGAGTTATAGATCTCTGTGTATTCGATTTCATCTCTCAGTTATGCATATTTCATTCTAAGGTTTTGAAACCTTAGATTTATGCCACATGGCAGTGGATAAGTGTTGACTCCCATTTCTCACTCATCGGTTGGGATTTTGGAGTTCCAGCAGAAGAGAGATATTTGCAGATTTTCTTGTTGAGTCTGATTATGCAATGGCACCCATGTTTTGAGGCATCTCAGGTTCTATTTTTAGAATCGGTCATTACCATGGGACTATGATTACTTGAGCATACCTTATGCAGATCACTCTGGTTGTAGTTTGAGCAGTGTGCGCTCATTCGTGGTGTGCATTGGGTTGCAGTGGATGACTTATAGGCCATTTGGATGCATTGTGGTCCTTATTGGATGCACTGATAGGCCCAAATTGCCTTGTGGGATGCTATTTTAATGGATGCTTTGCACATGGATGCTATTTTATGCTGAGGGACAGCTTTGACACATTGCAGGTGATGCATTGATAGTGCTATGCTCTCTTGGATGAGATATTATTAATGCATATGCCAATGGACGGTGTTTATGCTTGAGTCATTTGGCACTTATTGGCATTTTGGATTGCCATTGCAATTGGCATTTTGTTTTGGGCCAGATTTGCTCATATAGATGCATAGTATATGGACATGAGTCAGATGCTTTGAGACATGAGTTTGGGTGATATTTCACTCTATTTGGCATACACATTTGGGTGCACCTGGTATTTTGTGTGATTCTCTCTTGTAGGCACTAGCATTTGGGATTTTTGCTTCATTTGCATCATGGCATCCTCTTCCATGTCTGAAAAGGAGTTTTTTAGCATTAAAAAGTTTGATGGGACAAAATTTTCTTTGTGAAAAGAACAAATAAGGGATGTGCTTATTCAAAAGAAGCAGATTAAACCCTTGGCAGGGATTGAAGCTAAGCCTGCAAATATGTCTGAGGATGATTGGAATGAGTTGGATGCATTAGCAAAATCTACTATTAGACTTCATCTTGCAGAGTCAGTTTATTTCACAGTAGTAAATGAGCAGACTACGGAAGATTTGTGGAAGAAACTGTGTGCCACTTATGAAAAGGAAACTGCCTCTAATAAAGTTTACCTCATGAAGAGGTTGTTTGAGCTACAGATGAAGGAAGGGGTCTCCATTGCTTCTCACTTGAATGAATTCAATATTATTTTCAGCCAACTTCAGGCTCAGAAGATGAATTTTGATGTGGAGACTAAGGCAATATTTCTCTTATGTTCATTGCCATCCTCATGGGATACCTTCTGTATAGCTGTCAGTATGGAGTACTGAAATTTGATGATGTTGTGGGTAGCTTGTTGGCCGAGGAGATTAGATGGAAGTCTATGGATGGCAATAAGTAGGATGCAGCCTTAAATGTGCAAAGGGGCAGATCACAATTTAGGGGGAAGTCCCAAGAAAGAGGGAAGTCTCGTAGCAAATCCAGGGCACGGAACATTGAGTGTTACCACTGTGGCAAGAAGGGCCATATGAAAAAGGATTGCTACAAGCTGAAAAGAGAGCAAAAGGATAAGAAAAAGAATGCAAATTGGGGTGCAAATCAAAAGGAAGAGAGTCTAAGGGAGGACAAAGGAAAAGTGGAGATCGAGGAGATCAATGCAGTCACACATGATAGTGACAATGACATTCTCTTCATGTCTAGTTTATCTGCAAAGTTGCTTATCACTTCAGATGATGCATATTCCTAGGATTGGATTTTGGATTCTGGTGCTTCATTCCATGTTACTCCCCATAGGGAATGGTTCTCCACCTATGACAGTGGAAAGATAGGTTGTGTGCATCTTGGAAATGACTATGCATGTGACATAGTGGAAGTAGGTGACATAAAGTTTTCTTTTGCAAATGGGTCTGCATTTATTTTTGAAACATGTGAGACATGTGCTAAGTTGACCAAGAGTCTTATTTCAGTGGGTCAGCTAGATGATGCTGGTTTTCACACCACTTTTGGCTTTTAGAGTTGGAAAATTCAGAAGTGCTCTATGCTTTTGGCCAGGGGTGCCAAGTGTGGGACTTTGTATCCCTTACATGTATCAGGGGTATTTGATCATGTTGTTGCAATAACCAAGCAACAAAGCACTTCTTTGTGGCATTGCAGGTTGGGGCACATGAGCCAGAATGGAATGAGACTCTTATGCCGTTTGGGTTATGTACCGCATTTGAGTTTCTCTGATTTTGAATTTTGTGAGCAATGTCTCTATGGGAAGCAGACTAAATCAGCCCATAAAAGAAGGGGTAAGGAAGAGTTTGAAAAGCTTGATTTGGTGCATTCAGACATATGTGGTCCCACGCCTACACAGTCATTAGGCGGGGCTGAATACTATGTGACATTCATTGATGATGCAACTAGGAAAGTGTGGGCTTATGCTATAGCTCGAAAGAGTGGTGTTCCAGGTATTTCAGAAATGGCTAGCCTTGGTTGAGAATCAGTCAGGTAGAACACTTAAATGCATGGTGGAGAGTATCTCTCTCATGACTTTCAGCATTTCTATGATACACATGGGATTAAGAGGGAGCTCACATCCCCTTGTACTCCAGAGCAAAATCCAGTTGCAGAAAAGATGAACCGTACTATTCAAGAAAAGTTGAAATGCATGCTTTCTCTTTCTGGTGGTTTTTGGGCCGAGGCAATGAAGACTGCAGTGCATGTGATCAATAGATCACCTAGTAAGAGTTTGGATGGTGGTATTCTTGAAGAGGCATGGAGTGGCAAGAAGCCCTCTTACTCTGATTTGCATATATTTGGGTGAGATTTGGGTGTGAGGCATATGCACATGTGCCAAAAGAGCTTCGAAAGAAGCTAGATCCTAAGTCTAGGAAATGCATCTTTCTGGGTTATGGTGAAAGTGGAGAGATGGGCTATCGTCTCTGGGATCCAGAAGCAAAGAAGATCATACGCAGCCATGATGTAGTCTTCAATGAGAAGAAGATGCATAAGACACCCATGAGGGATGTGGAAATGAGGAGAATCACTTTCCAGGATGTGAATCCACCTGCATATGTTGATAGACAGCAAGCTGTCCATGTATCAAATGTGCAAGAAATGGTAACACCAAGTACTCCCACAGGTATACAATCAAGGGTAGATGATGGATCATCTATTAGTGGAAATGATGAGCCAATTGTGGCTGATATGCAGGTGGGACAGCAAGCTGAAATGCCCTTGAGAAGATCATCTAGAGTGTCTAGACTGCCTGATAGGTTTGTTCCAAGGGTAGACTATGTGATGCTTATTGATTGCGAGGAGCCTTCTTGCTACAGAGAGGCTATGATGCGCGAGGATCAACGGTGGGAGTATGCTATGCAATCAGAGATGAGTTCACTTATGAAGAATAAGACTTGTGACTTGGTTTCTTTGCCACATGGAAAGAAAGCATTGCCATGTAAATGGGTCTACAAGATGAAGGTCACAGGTGATGATGTGCCTAGGTACAAGGCCCGTTTGGTCGCTAAAGCGTTCAAGCAAGAGAAGGGTGTCGACTTTGATGAGATATTTGTTGAGAGTTGTGGTGCCATGAGCACATGTAGAGCAAAGGTATGAGCAAAGGATAAGCTGCCACATGGCATGGAGAGGAGATATCCCACATGTGAGCAAGCAAATGGATGTAAGTACCCTCACCTATAAAAGGGAGGTTCATTTGAAGGAATATCAATCAAGCACTTTGCACTATCTCAAGATTCTCTTTATGAGTCCAAGCTAATCTATCTTGGAACCTAATTGACTTGAGATACATGTCATGAGCACTCTCTTCATCATGTTTCCACACAGGTTCCATCCACCTTAGAGTGCTCCATAGATCCTGAGGCACACATGTTTTGTCATGGTATCAGAGCATAGGTTTAGCTATCCTAGTTTAGCTCATTAGTAGTTCACTAGGATTGCTTCCATTCCTAGATTAGTTGTAGGCATGCCTTAGGAACTCATATTTTTCTCCTAGGTTAGTTTTAGTTTTAGATTTTGAAATTTCCGTCCATTGATTCCTTCCATTGCATTGAGGGAATTCCGTCATTGAGAAAGTGAGAGAGATCCATAGTGAGGGATTCAATTCTCCAAGGAGAGAAATATGAAGAGTGCAAAGTAGTTCTGTGTTTTTTGAGAGAGAGGTATTCAGTCTAAGAAAGAAAGAGAGATATGGATTTGTTCTCTGCTAGCAAGTACAAACAGTGAGCTTTCTGACTATCAAATGGCACACCTCTACTCGCGGTAGCTTCAATTCCCAACGATCAAAGCATCTTGCAGCAGCAGCAAGCACTACAATAGCAACAGCCCACAGGACTTTTGAGCAGCGACCTCCAACCCGTTTGCATCCCGGTGACTCCTGTATCTACAACAGAAGTGACCATTAGATGAATGTGCCTCCCGTGCAACTAGCAGTGGCCATCGACACAGCAACTCCATATGACCTCCGCGGCTCATCTCCAACTACTCTGAAGCAAGCCAACAGCATCTTCTACGACCGCTTCCTACAGCCACGGTCCAATCTTTGCCTCAGCCTTCATACGGCACTCACGGCTGACTACAAAAGCCTCTCCATCAGCCTACGGCCTCCAAGCTCCAGCAACATCACATAGAGCCCGCATGCTACACAGCTACAATCAGCCCACGCACGGCTCCTCTATCCACGACAGCCACAACTCCGAACGACGGTCTAACTATGACCTACAAGAACACGGACGACGACAACTTATATCAAAGCAAGCATAGGTGACTCCCCGCCAACATGATGGTCAACACGAACAGACAACCTGTACTGCATCTCCCTCAACGAAACAGCGTCGCCTTCTCCGAATCTCCACCGCGTCGCCGTCGTCGCAGAAGGCTCCATGCTCTTCTTTCTTTCTTCTCCAAGGTCTCACCACAAAATGACACGTGGCAAGATAGAAAGTAACCATGGTTGAGTGTCTATAACCTTGGTTGAGTATGTCTGGTTATATTAACTCACTAGTCAAGTTTTTTTTTTTTTTTAAAGCTGGGTTAAGTTCAGGTTTAGTTAAGTGCCACCCAAGCACAGTCCCTTTGTAAGCACAGTTTCAATTCTGCATATGAATGTCTATGCCACATCATCAAGGCCCCCCCCTCTTCTTCATAAAAGCTTCAACAAGCCATAACTTGCAATCCAGGAAGAATTTGGACATGCTCCAAAAAGGAAAAGTGATCGTCTTTTCGAGCTCTACGCGCTTGTCAGATCAGAATCATTGTATGCAATTAGACACTGCCAATATTGAAAGAAATCAATTGGTAAGACCTTTGCAACCATTGGAAAAAGCAAAGCATGAATGCAAACATCGATGTAAAAAGCATGCCAAAAGCACAAGTGCATGAGATGACCATAGCCCGAAACATGGCATCCACACACAAAGCATTAAGGCACATGGAAGAAGAAAGCATCATGCAGGTAGCTACACCAAGCAAAGAAGCAAACGTATCGTCATCAAGCCATGAGCCAAAAGGTGACATCAATGGAATGTATTGAGAAACAAAAACCTTGCCAACCTTGCCTATGTTTTGTAAATCAAACCTGACCACCTGAGAGTAGCTATGAAAGCACCCAGGGGAGGTATTGACATGTAGAAGCCACACTTGACCACCTTAAGTAGCATGCATGCACTAAGGGGAGGTGATGGATTTGTAACTCACATCTGACCACCTTGCAGTAGCCAAAGGATTATGGCACCAAGGGGAGGTGTTGAGAGTTGTGGTGCCATGAGCACATGTAGAGCAAAGGTATGAGCAAAGGATAAGCTGCCACATGGCATGGAGAGGAGATATCCCACATGTGAGCAAGCAAATGGATGTAAGTACCCTCACCTATAAAAGGGAGGTTCATTTGAAGGAATATCAATCAAGCACTTTGCACTATCTCAAGATTCTCTTTATGAGTCCAAGCTAATCTATCTTGGAACCTAATTGACTTGAGATACATGTCATGAGCACTTTCTTCATCATGTTTCCACACAGGTTCCATCCACCTTAGAGTGCTCCATAGATCCTGAGGCACACATGTTTTGTCAATATTCTCTCCGGTTGTGAAGATGACCACACTTAGATGCACGCTTGGACTAGTGGCAGCAGAGGAGATGGAGCTTATGTAGATGGATGTCAAGACAGATTTCTTGCATGAGGAAATTTACATGGTGTAGCCGGAAGGCTTTGAAGAAAAGGGCAAAGAGCATTTAGTTTGCAAGCCGAAGAAGAGTCTCTATGGTCTTAAGCAAGCACCTAGAGAATGGTATCAGAAGTTTGATGCTTTCATTTGGTCTCAGGGTTTTAGAAGGAGTGAAATTGATCACTGCCTCTACACTAAAAGGGCTAAGGATAATATCCTAATACTCCTAACACTATATGTGGATGATCTGCTATTGGCTAGCAAGAATACTTATGAGCTAGATGCATTAAAGGCCAAGTTCCATGAGGCCTTTGATATGAAGGATTTGGGACTTGCAAGTCATATTCTTGGTATGCACATCACGCGTGATCGGAGTCGAAAACTCCTTTGGCTTTCACAGAAGGAGTATGTTACAAAAGTATTCCAGCATTTCAATATGGAGGGTGGGAAGGCAGTGAGTACTCCATTGCCTCCATATGTGAAACTGAGTCATACAGATAGTCCCAAATCAGATGAGGAAAGGGCCATGATGGCCAAGGTTCCTTATGCATCAGCAGTTGGGAGTCTTATGTATGCTATGATAGCTATTGGACCAGACATTGCATTTGCAGTGGGAGTTGTTAGCCGGTATATGGCTAATCCAGGAAAGAGGCATTGGGAGGCAATTAAGTGCATCATGAGGTACATGAAGGGTACCAAGGAGATGTGCATCTGCTTTGGTAGAGGAGACATGTGTGTACTTGGGTACACAGATTTAGACTATGCAGGGCATGTGGATAGTAGGAGATCCACTTTTGGTTATGTGTTCACCTTTGTAGGTGGTGTAGTGTCGTGGATGTCTCGTGCACAGAAGTGCATTGCTTTGTCTACCACAGAGGCTGAGTATGTTGCAGCCACAGAGGGTTGCAAGGAGGCTATATGGCTTGATCGGCTAGTGGGAGATTTGGGGATTCATACAGGTGTACCGACATTGCATAGTGATTCCATGAGTGCTATTCAGTTAGCATGGAATCCGATCTTTCATGCAAAGACCAAACACATTGAGGTTAGGTATCATTTCATCAGGGAGGTACTTGAGGACAAGCGCATAGAGCTTGTCAAGGTTCATACAGATGATAACCCTGCAGATATGCTGACAAAGAGTCTACCTAGTCAGCGGTTTGAGTATTGTCATGTATTGATGGGCATTGGTTAGTATGCTCACTGGTTGTTCTCCCTTATAGGCACATTGTCCTTTAAGTGGGAGGTTGTGGGGGTTAAAGGTCACTGTGCCTTTACCCCGGTTATGTACAATACTCAAACACATATATAAATGAATGAAAAAGAAGATAAGGGTGAATCTGCATCCACCAAAACTTGTGTGGCTCTCTGTTTCTCTCTCTCCCTCTTCCGTTCTTGCTTCCGTTGAGAGCACTCTCAGAGAGAGCACTTTCATTCATGTTGTTCGAGAGAGAAAGAGTTTATTCTTTCATTGAGAGAGAGATAAGGAGTTCTTTGGAAGAGATATCCTCTCTGTGAGAGAGATAGATCTATTTTTATATCAATGTGTGCATTGTTCTCCCTTCTACAAGTAACTGAAGCTCCTACAACTACTTCATTCAAAGAACCTATCCTACATCCTCTACCTCCGGCCGACTATTAGCCCTCGAGATCCACCAAAGGCTCCTCTCTGCTCCGGCTGCCTAGCTCCTAGTCCAACTATAGCACCTAGCTACAACTATCTGTAGCTTCTAAGGCTACCTCAATGGCAAGGCGGTAGCAGCACAACGGCCTTGCACCTCTAACAAATGCGCCTTCACGATGGACCTCCAAGTCCTTCAAGATCGCTAAGAGCTATGGGCCTCCCACAACTGCCATAGCTCAACTAGTTTGTAGCTGCCATTTGTAGCTGCCATACGCGACCTGCAGCTCAATGCCATACAAAGGCCATGGCTCCTCTGAGTGCCAGGCCACAATAGAAATGACCAACGCCGATAGCTCTAAGGATTTCTACACACAGCACACAGAAATTACCTATGCCAGGTTTCTAGGCATTCAGCTTCAACGCCTTGATATATATGCCTAGCAGCATCGATAACTCTCAAGCTCCCACAGTGGTCCTTCTCCATCAGAAAGCCTTCCTTCACAGAGCGCATGGGCTGACTGCATCATAGGCCGATGACCTTCTGCCAATGACAATACATAGCCAACGGAGCCAACGTCTCCAGCAAACGAAGACGAATCCACAAATGAATGCATAGCGCATCGATGTCAAAGCTTTTTTTTAGTATGTCTTTCTTCCTAAGATTGGACCTTAGGACACATGGCAACCAAAGGAGAAGACACGTGGCAGATAAGCCACTCAAGCCTAGGTTAAGATTGACCTTGGGTTAGCATGGTTAGGTTAAAAGATAACCATGGTTAAATTCTCTACCTTGGGTTAACTAAGTTGGGTTAAAAGGTCACCATAGTGCCACCTAAGCACAGAAACCCTTGCTAAGCATAGTATGGAATTTTGCATGTGAATCCCTGTGCCACATTAGCAAAGGCCTTCTCTTCTTCACAGAAACTTCGACAAGGCATAACTTGCAATCTAGGAGAAATTTGCACACGCTCCAAAAAGGAAAAATAACTGGTTTTTCAAGCTCTACGTGCCTGTTAACTTATATTTTCTGTATGCAATTAGAAACTTCCAGATTTGAAAGTATCGTCAACTGGTAAGACCTTTGCAATGGCAATACACACCCCAACTATTGAGAAGTTCACCGGGGAAGGATTTCATACCTAGTCTACACAAATGAGGTATCTCCTAATGCATCAAAAGCTTTGGAAGACTATAAAAGAAGACATACCCACAACACAAAATGGTGCGTGGAAGGAAAAAGACGAAGCAACACTATCACTCATTGGATTGCACTTGGGTCCAAACATAATTCATCATATAGACTCCAAGGATCATGCCAAGGATGCATGGGATGAGTTGAACATAGTGTTTGGTGCAAAAGCCAAAAACCAAGAAATCCATCTTAAGATTGAATTCTATGGTATGCACATGGGCTTCAACGAATCCATGGCACAATTTGTCAACAAAATCAAAAGCATTATGACCCAACTAGAAGGCATAAATGCAAAAGTAAGGGAGAAAGATGCACTTGCAATTCACCTTAAAAGCATGCCTATAGAGTACAGTGCACTGACAACCACTTTAAAGAATTTGCCAAATCCAAAATTTGAGGAATGTGTATCCTCTCTTCTTGAAAAAGAAAGAGAGTTGAAGACATCGACATTGACATCGACATCAACATCAACACGTAACAGCTATAATGAAGAACAAGAACTATTCAGCAAAACATCAACAAAGTGCTACCATTGCAGAAGGATGGGTCACTATCAAAGTGACTGCAGACTAAAGAACAAACCAAAGTGTCACCATTGTAAGAAGCTGGGACACAAGGAAGAAGATTGCAGATTGAAGAACCACCAGGTCAACTACACACCATCGTCATCAAGCCATGAGCCAAAAGGTGACATCAATGGAATGTATTGAGAAACAAAAACCTTGCCAACCTTTCCTATATTTTGTAAATCAAACTTGACCACCTGAGAGGCCATGTAAGCACCCAGGGGAGGATTTGATCTTGTAACTCACATCTAACCACCTTGCAGTAGCCAAAGGATCATGGCACCAAGGGGAGATATTGAGAGTTATGGTGCCATGAGCACATGTAGAGCAAAGGTATGAGTAAAGGGCAAGCTGCCACATGGCATGGAGGAGATATTCCACATGTGAGCAAGCATATGGATGTAAGTACCCTCACCTATAAAAGGGAGATTCATTTGAAGTAATATCAATCAAGCATTTTGCACTATCTCAAGATTCTCTTTATGAGTCCAAGCTAATCTATCTTGGAACCTAATTGACTTGAGTTATAGATCATGATCACTTTTAGGATTCATCCACCTTATATTAGTGCTATCATTAGAGTAGATTAGCATCCATAGGAGATCTTAGTCCATGCATTTTAACATATGTTTCTTGCAAATGAGAAAATGTAGAAGACTGATACAGTGTACCTAGACACTGATTTTAATACAAAAGAGGATTTTAGCTATCAAGTCGACCAAGTAGATTAGGATCATTGGTACATCTATAGCGGTGCATCATCTCACATGACAAATTATCAGGAATGGTTCACAGAGTTGAAATCATTAAAAGGTCAAAATAATATCATTTACACAGCAGATAATACACCAAATCTAGTTCAAGGGACAAGCATTAGCCCTATGAACAATTTCACTGGTACGAAAGGATTTGTGAAAGATGTACTTTGTGTTCCAAAGCTCAGCAAGAACCTCTTCTCAATAGGTCAAATGACAGAACACAACTACCGAGTCATCTTCGACGGAGATGAATGCACTCTCAGAGACAAATCCATAACATTTCAGCTAGTAGGAAAAGGTCTCAAGGAAGGATTGTACAGAATGCTAGCTATAGTACTAGATTTGCATGCCATGTCAGGCCAATCACAACAGATGCCACTATCCGCAAAATGGCACAAGAGATATGGCCATGTCAATTTCAAGAGCTTGCTAGATCTCAAGAATCATAATATGGCAAGTGGGATTCCGAAGCTACAATTTCTTGGAAAAGTTTGCGAAGCATGCTGCTTCGGCAAACAAAAGCAAACCAACTTTAGCAGAAGTACCTCTCGAGCATGAGGTATTCTTGATTTGATACATATAGATGTATGGGGTTATGCCTAGACTTACAACATCAGACGGTCTACTAGGGAAAGTAGACCACCAACCAGATTGACATATGCTCAAAAAGGCAAAGCAATTCAGGTTGAATCCACCAACTATGCCCTTATGACTACCATCATGACTACAGAAGAGCCAGTGTACTTTGAAGATGCAGTAAACAAGCCAGAATGGAAAACTGCTATGAATGAAGAAATGGGTGCTTTGTATAAGAATAATACTTGGGAATTATGCGACCTTCCACCAAGAAAGAAGGCCATAGCAAACAAATGGGTATACAAAGTGAAGTATAATCCAGATGGAAGTATTCTAAGATACAAAGACATTTGGACTAGTTGCAAAAGGATTTGCACAGCAATATGGTCAAGACTATGATGAAACTTATGCTCCATTAGCAAAGATGGATTCCATACGGTTCTTGATATCACTAGTGACACTTAGCAAATGGAATGTGTACCAGCTTGATGTCAAGAATGCATTTCTCAATGGTTACCTAGACGAGGAAGTCTACATGCACAGGTTATGTTGAACCAGGAAAGGAGAATAAGATTTTCCATCTCAAGGAAAGTCTCTACAGCTTAAAGCAAGCCCCCAGAAGTTGGTACAGCAGAATCAGCAAGTATTTTGCTGATCTGGGATACATGAAATCCAATGCAAATCATACTCTCTACTACAAAGTTCAAGGGGAAGACATTACTATTGCACTTTTGTACGTAGATGATTTGATTGTGACCGGAAGTAAGGATGGCTTCATCAAAAAGCTAAAACAAGACTTATCTATATAGTTCGACATGAAAGATCTTGGACTTATGCGCTATTGTCTTGGTATTGAGTTCTGGAGAGATTCGGACAGCACCTTTATGAGCCTGCTCAAGTATGTTGATAGTCTCCTGAAGAAGTTTCATATGGCAAATTGCAAGGTTGAAGGCATTCCCATGGAACAGAGTTTGAAACTTACAAAAGATTCAAAAAAGCCTACAGTCAATGACAGGTACTACAGGCAGCTCATCGGATCTCTTATATATCTAACTATCACACGGCCAAATATATGTTATGTAGTAAGCTCACTTGCACAGTTTATGGCAAATCCAAAACAGTCTCATTGGAATGCAGCCAAAAGAGTCTTGAGATACATCAGAGGTACAAGACCATTTGGGATAGGATACAAAGGAAGTCATCCAAGGTTTCATGGATATTGTGACAATGACTATACCAAAGATCATGAGACCAGGAGATCGACACAGGGATATGCATTTTTCCTTGGTAACTTGTGCTATATCATGGCTATCAAACAAATAACCAGTGGTCTCTTTGTCTTTAACTGAAGCACAATATAGGGCACTCACTATAGGTGCATGCGAGGCTATATGGCTCATAAGACTATTGTTAAAAATAGATTACTTTGATGAGTCAAAGCCAACAACAATATACTGTGATAATCAATCAGATCAAGCATTGGCCAAGAATCCAATATGTCACTCTAGGACTAAGCACATTGATGTTAGAGAGCACTTCATCAGAGAAAGAGTGTTACTTGTTGACATCACACTCCAACATTGTGATAGCAAAGAGAATGTTGCAAACATCTTTACCAAACCACTTGGTAAATAGCTTTTCGAGAAACACCGACTAGCTCTTGGTTTGACGCAAAGGAAGGACATTCCCATTAAAGGGGCGTGATGGTATGTAATGTTCAGTCCTTCTTCGATTCCCAAAATCATCATCTTGAGGGAAGGCCTACTTCATGACGTTGATCTTAAGGGAAGGTGTTGAGAGATCACGCTCAATATCATGTGATCATATGTGCATTGCACTAATCCAATAGAGTGCTATAAAGGAAAGCGTCAGATGTCCTAACCCTAACCCTAAATGGGTTTATATATATTCTACATTTTCAACTAAATCTAATGTACAGTTAGTCATGTGTGGTGTGCTCTCTAGCTATGCCCTCTCTCCTCGTCTCCACTCTTCTTCTCTTCCCTCTTCATATTTTGTCAAGGAGTGGGGCGAGGGAAGATTAGAAGGGAAAATTAGAGGGGGGAAATTAGAAGGTGAAATTTATGGAAAAATAGAAGGAAAAATATAAGGAGAAATAGAAGGGAAAATAAAGGGTAAATAATAGAGAAGGGGGAGGAAAAAAGAAATGAGAAGAAAAGAAAATAAATATGTAGAAAGGGGGAAAGATATATATATATATGTAGAGGAGGGGGAAGGAGGGGGAAGGAGGGAGAAAAGTGTATATAGAGATGGGGGAATTAGCAAGAAGGGTTAGATATAATATTTGACAAGGGGAAGTTAGAAGAAGAAAAAATTTTAGATATACTTATATAGAAAGGGGGAAAGATATCACTATTGAGAAGGGGGAAATTAGATACATGTATAGAAGGGGGATGGGGGGGCGAGGGGGAGAAGTTGTGAATAGTGGTATGGGGAGGAGAGTGTGAGGATAATAAATAAAGGGGGAGGGGGGGGTGGATAATCAAACAAAGAAGAAGAACCAGCAAATCCAATAGCAAAGAGAGAGAGGCGAGTTGATGGGCATGCTTTGAGGGCGGCACTTCCAAACTGTGCAGAGGCGAGGCGGGGGGCGCAATTGCAGATTCTGCAGTGGTGTAGTAAAGGTAAGTCATGGGGGCACAGTTGTAGACTGTAAGTAGGCATAGTAGAGGTAGGCCAAGAAGCATGAAAGAAGAAGGGCTAGAAGAGAGGACATGGGACAACACAGCAGGGGTGCAGGTGTACAAGAGGTGGCAACAGCCAGCCAGCAATGAAGTTTAGAGAAGAAGAGAGGACAGTGAGCGCAATGGTACCATAGAGCAAAGGAGTAAAAAAGGGTAGGAGGTAAGTTAGATACAGTGGACAATGACGAGGAGGGGGGTATTTATAGCCAAAAAGGGATAGTGTGTGTTACCTACTATTTCAATGAATCTAAATCTCCACGAATCCGTATTCTTAATCAATGCTTTGAAAGGCCCCTGGTAGCCATTGCTTCATCAAGACTATGTTCACATTTACGTTAGTGCTTAAGGGTGCAATAGAGTCTAGATAGAATCCTTAAGAAAAGAGAAGTCCATTTGATTACTATAGCTACATTTCATATCGTGAATCTAAGAGAATAACGTCCTATCAATTTGTCCAATGGTGAAAACCATAAGATAATTTCTAAATTAAGCAAGTTGCAAGGTAGTTCACTTTCAAATTCTTAAATTGCAAACACATATAATTATGTAAGTGTGCATAACAGAGTCGAGAGTACTATATCTCTCATCATATGTCTCTCAAGTGTATTCCTCAAGGTTGCCAATGTCTTCTTTCACAATATCATGCCTAAGATTCTACTTGCAAATCTGACAGAGAGGTGTGCCAACTCACCTGGCACCATCACAACAAGACAAAAGTTAGAACCATTCATCCATGTTGTGGAAGCTAGGCTTCAAAGCTGGCACACAGTTGTTATCTATGTCACCCCATCTAGATAAACAAAATTCAAACCTTGGCATGTTTTATTAAAGGGCAGAGTATAGGAAGACCCAAAAATAAGCAAATGGTAATCAATTTTACAAAGGACTCCCTTCTCAAGTAGTGACAAAAATTTGTGGACAGCCATATTGCATGCTACATATCTTCTGATACGTAAGGAATCGCATTTTGACTTGAACTGAGAAGTTCCAAATCTATGGACAAGCTATAATTTTTCTTTTGAAAGCATATCGATCAGACATTTGTAGCAAAATTTATACCTTCTAGAAAACAACTAAAAGTTGATGTTTTGTTACAGCTAGTAAATTACTGTGTTCTCAAGTAGTGACGGAAATTTTTGGACAGCCATATTGCAAGCTGCATATCTTCCAATACATCAGGAATCGCATTCTACTTTGAACTGGGAAGTTTCAAATCTTTGGACAAGCTATAATTTTTATTTTGGAAGCGTATCAGTTAGACATTTGTAGCAAAAGTTATACTCTCTTTAAAACAGCTAAAAGTTGATGTTGTTACTACTAGTAAATTACTGGAATTAGCTAGTTCACAAAAGTGAAGTGTAAACAATGAAACCAACTAAAGAGAATGAGTGCTTGCTCTACTAGCATCCTTTCTCTTTCATCTATACTAAAGCAAAAGATTATGAGAAACATAACCAATACAGAGACTCCATAATGTATTACCGCTACTCAACCCATAGATGCATTTTTAGTCCCATATTAGACATATGTAGGCCCAACTGGGAAATGCCTATGGAGATCCTCAATGTGTATGATTCTTGTCTTCCAGTATTTGCATGAGGTCCCAAGACTATTCTCTTAGCTTAGTGAATAGCTATCATATTCCATTGTAGATTCTCTCCATACGAGGCAAACCACCATCACACCATATCCAAGTGTATTTGAAGAATTAGTTCAACAATATACTAAATCATGAGGGGTCCAAACCTTTTTCAAGTATCCCCTCAAGCATGGGGTATCTGAGATCATACCAACTTCCATCATCCCAATAAAAGGTTATTAAATGGCTAAGTACATGAATATCATGAAGGAATGAACTTAACAAGAAAAAGGAAAAGGAAAGGACACGAGAAGGATCAATAAGTAGGCATGCATTTTTAAAGAAAGCTTTAAAGTGTAGGAAAACAACTCCATTTTTTCTTTAAAATGTAAAGATGATCATACTTCCTAAAGTATATGTATGTATACTGGGAATTGCCATAATATCCTAAGGGGAGTAAAACATCATGAAAGAGATGAGTAAAGGATAACATTGGCTTGTAGCAAGGGTCCTAGAGAAGAATAGCTGGAATACGCCAACCACGCGTTGACTTATGAGACTATAACTCACAACGAGGAATCGTGGGAGAGAGGAAATTCCCAACGAGGGGCTTTAAAAGGTCTTAAAGGGATGAGACACTCTTTATAACGTCAACCATAGTGCCTAGGTCACAAATAGAGCATTTCAAATCGGCATTTAGAGAGCCCAGTGCAGTTCGTGCTCAAAGCTCAACATCTTAGTTTGAAGCAGCTTATATACTAACATGGACTTCAATTTGGGTGGTTTAAATACAAATAAAAGAACTCCCATTCGAATCAAGATACTCAAATGTCTACCTACAACGTAGTCATGAATACCAGGGCATGTTAAAACAGAGTTTTCTTGTAGCTCTAAGGGAAGCTGTCATGTAGTCTTCAGAGGGGCTCTAGAGCCAGAGAAGAAGGTTTGTTACTGCCACAACGTGAGGAGAGTCACGCAAAACATTCCGTCCCCCCTCTCGCAAGGACCTGTCTTTTCAATGAAGAGATGATGGGCGGTAGAAATCCCAGAATATAAAGGAGATGAGGGGGAAGGTGTTCGTAAAATCCATGAACCGACTGGCGCTGCATAGAGGAGCAGCGTTGAATAGCCTTCAACTGAGAAATGGCAAGAAATACAACCACTTTCAAGATAGCACTGATCTTTTGTAAACCAGGGAGGATGTAAAGTGCATAAATCTCTCTGGAACTTGTAGATTAGAACACAATACATCTAATGGATAGTCCAAACGTAAGGGTTCCCTATTTGAAGGTCAAGCCCTGTGATGACGAGTGTCACAACCGGAAGTATAAGGATGCCAACTACAAGAGCCATTGTGTAAACTACCAGACTGAATTTGAGTAAGAAATTCCAGTTTTGTAGTGGGTGCCTCACGTAGGACTAGCTAATCATTGCGTGCTAGCATCAGCGTTGTTCCAATCGACCTTGGAGACTCCATGTAGTCCATGCAACTCAGCAACAACACAACAAAGCAATGCCATGAGCCTTCTAGTGCTTGTAGGTAAACACTCGTAGTGCTCCATGGGGGTTCCAGTTTCTACATGGGAAGTGTGATCGATATCACACGAAGGGTTGAAGCAGTTCTGAAATAATCTCTCCACGTTCTTCTTCTCAAGCAGATGTGTCGAGAGTCTTCCACCCATACTCTTTCACTAGAAGTTTTCATCGTAGGCAGCTCTATCCATGATCTTTGGAGCGTGGTGAATGGCTAGATGATCGTAGACCATGGAATGGATGCTCTGTTCCATTTCCACAGTTCCAACACATGGTATATCTCAATGTGGGTTTCCAGAGTATACAGTTCGTTACCAAAGTCTGGTCTCCAGAGTTCTACCTATAACCCAGGAGGAAACAAAGCTCTTCGCAACCCAACCAGAGAGGCAGAGAAAGAAAGGCCGAATGCTAGAGACTGTTGCAACTCCAGACTGGTTTGTAATGTGTCGCCAATATAGCTAATCCGCCATATGTGATGGCTACAACGAGCATGCTACCCTGAAACGTATATTCAAGGGAGAGGCAAAAGTAGCAATATATAGGAAACACTAGGTGAGCGGCTGCCTGTGACCACAATCATAGCAATACGACTAGCAGTGGAGAAACGAGGGAGAAGATTGTTTCGTGGCAATTTCCTCGACTCATTTAGTCATTGATGGGCAATCTTTCCTTTTAATGGTCCAGTTTTGTTACAGTTTGGGTAAGGTCCCTACCATCAGGAAAGGGCTATTCCACTTCTGCCATGTAATCTAATGTCCTTAATATCTACTCAATGGTTGTCAACAATAGTAGTCACTCTATGGTTCTATATGTCACTCATGGAATGCGGTGGTCCAAGGTCCCAAAGAATTTTTGCATCACTTCTCTTTCAAAATTGAAATGTTCTAGTGGTCCAATACAAAGGGTATCTGAATACAAAGGGTATCTGAGGGTACACTATCCCAATTGAGCACTTAATTCAAAATAGCCCTCCAATGTTAGTGTACCGCTCGATTATGTTAGTGAAGCCCACCAATTGTAGGCATACACAACTGTTACAAAGGTCCTTGAGAGAGAGAGAGAGAGTGTGTGTGTGTGTATATGTGTGTGTGTATTTTTTTAGATTTAATAGTCCCATCAATAAATGAGCCATAAAATTAATTTCACTATTTGGATAGAAAGCTATATATGAGACAAGTACAAAAATACATTTACGACATCCACGTTGGGTATTGCAAAAAATTGAGAGTTTGCAAAAATTCTAACAAAATTGAAAATTTATAATCATATTAAGTTTGAAATAGGAACACAAGATTGGAAAAGGGTGTCAAATCCATCAAGTAATCCAGGTTCCGAGGTCAGGGTCCACTTACCTACCACCATCCAAACCAACCATTTGTTAAAACAATATAGTTGAATTTGGGTAGAGAGATAATGCTTGTAGTCCCTGGCTTGTTATCGCTTTACCTAAGAACTTGACCTAACCTTTCGGATTCTATAAGAAAAATCAATCAACTAGAACATTTTAACTGAGTTAAGAATGATAAAAAGGGGTTTTTTGTTTATAGAGAGAGGAGAATCGCATAGAAATAGCTTTGACTAATTAAGTAAATTGTACAAAAATTACTTGAATGGGAAAATTTTAAAAAACACACTTAACAAAGGCATTTTGTTCAAAAGTAAACAAAGAATTAGCTAACGGGGGTATTCCACAACCTTCGATAATAAGATTGACATATATATATCGGCAAATGAATTAATGCCTAAATGAATGCACTTCTCAATAAATGGAGACAAATATGAACTTAATCTAAAGCAAGTATGTAAAACTGAATCTAAGAAAATTACTAAACACTGTAGTAAATAATATAAATGAGTCAGTAAGTAAGAAGTTAGAAGGAAAGTACTAGCTAGAGCAAAAATTAAATGATGTAATTCAAATTCACAAGTATCTATAGGAACTAACTCTTAAGGAAACAAGATGGTTTAGAGATATTCATTAAAACATGTCAATATTAAGAGTGTTTATATGTAAGGGGAGAGTATATATAAAGGAATAAATCATATTACCGTAGACCCAACAAATACTTATATAAGAATGTAAAGGGATAAAAAATGTTTTATAAAGTAATTGAGTTAGATATATAGAAATATAGATTTAAAATTTTCTAAGAGAGCCAATACTATGGAAAAAAGAATCAATTTACAAATAAATTTATTAGTGAAAGAAATGGGAATTTTAGATTATTATATGTATAAATATCTATATATATAAAACTTTAAGCAGCTATGTAAGCACTAAAATATCTATATAGGACAAGGTAGTGGCTCTAGCAACTCTATGTATGAACATAGGTTAAAAAAGATAAGTGCACCAAACAACTATATAATCATATATATACCTATATATATATATATGTATATATAGGTATATATATATATATATGTAGTATGTATGTATATATATGTATGTGTATATATATATATATATATATATATATATATATATATGTATGTATGTATGTATGTATGTATGTATGTATGTATGTATGTATGTATGTATGTATGTATGTATGTATGTATGTATGTATGTATGTATGTATGTATGTATGTATGTATGTACATATATACATATACATCTATATATGTATGTATGTATGTATGTATATACATACATACATACATATATATATAGATATATATGTATATATGTACATATATACATATATATCTATGTATATATGTATGTATGTATTGTTATGGATAAATTTGACCAAAGTAAAAGGCATAAATATGTGTGTGTGCTTGTATGTGTGGCAATAGTATAATAAAATATGGTGTGCATAAGGCCCAGGGTTGAGATGGCAGGGCATGACCATGTACCACCCTTCCATGTAAGAGGACCCATAAGGTGTGTTGTACATAATCCATGGTAGAAATAATATAAAATGATAAGGTGGCATGGGTCCTGCATGCACCACCCCTCCACCTAGGTGGTCCCACACCTACATTTAGTGAGATATGGCCCAAGGACCATGGGAAAAGTAATATAAAATAGGTGGAGATGGATATTATATTGGATTATCCCCTCCATGTAGGATAGGCCCATGTGGGGGGGGATGTAGAAAGTCTAAGAATGCAAGTTAAATAATGGGAAAGTAGGATGAGGTGGCAAGATTTATTGTGCCAACCCTCCACTTGTCCTCCTACATGTTCGAATGTATTATAAAATTGGGAATAGCCCAAGGGAGTATCTTAGATTTGGGATATGGGGGTTGATGTATGTGGAAAAATGAGGCAAAGGGTTATCGCACGCAATTGAGAGTGCGTAACTGCCTAGCCCACATGGGACAGTCTTCCACACACACCATGCATATGGGAGGATGCATTTATTAGGAGAGACCCCCTCTCTTGGCTATAAAAGGAGGGGGCTATTCCTTGATGGAGCACGCTCATTCTTGTAAAGCCTCCTAGCTAGTACTTTGATATCCCCCCCATCTTTCTAATAAAGCATGACTCTCTTCCCTTGATGTCTCCATCTCTACATTCCACCTCCCATCATGTACATGCTCCTCTTCCCCCTCTTCCTTTCCCCTTGTGCCATAGTCCCCCTCTTCATTCCCACCCCTCTTAATCTTTTTTTCCCCACCTATGTTAATGCTTCTTTCCTCACATTCTCTTTTCCTCCATGGCCCTCGAGCATCGTCATGCCTAGCGTCTAGCCTCATGCATTGAATTCTTTTCTAGTTAATGGAACTAGTGTGGCTACTGGGATCGAAATCTCCATGGCTAGTGGTGTAAAATTCGTTACTCCTACGGCTGGGTGTAGTTCTGCAGTACCTTCCGTGTGCGGTTCTTTGCTTCTGCGCCTCCAATCCGTGTATCTTCTGCTTGCAGTTCTCCGTCTCTATGGCTGCAAAACTTCTCAGTTTCTGTGCCTTTAGCCTATGGTTCCTGCGCATCTTTTGGGTTCATGCGCCTTCAGCCTACAGTTCTTGTGCATCTTCTAGGTTCCTGCGCGTTTTCTGTGGCGCCATGCATCTTTTGACCATGCAAATCGCTCCTATGCATCTACAACACCCGCACGCCCCCTGGTCACAACTAGCGCATCTACGTGTCACAGATAGATCACAAAATGCGATTGTTTTCTGAATTCTTGTGTCTTCTGGTGGATCTCTATGTCGCCGATAGATCGCGACTGTTTTCTTGGGTTCCTACGTCTTCTAGCGCACCTGCGCGTCACGGGATGATACACCATGGATGATTCAAGGTAAAGAACTAGTGATACACTGGGAGGACTTTGATTTCAATTCTACTCATTGTGCGGTGATCGAGCTACTTGTTGCTTAAAAGGGTGACATTTTTTGAAGGGTCAGATTCTCCCCAAGCTTGGGGGGAGATTTGGCGCATCTGCTTATTAATTCCTGTGGATAAGCTCGTCTTGAATGATTTCTTCTCGATCTCACTACAAAGGTTTCTAGGGCTCGACTATGGTTGGTAATGTTTCGACCAAGGAATCCCTTTGTACCTAATCAACCTTTTGCACCTCATTTTGAGCTTCAAGTTGTAATTCTTTTTTGTCTAAAGATAAACTATCAACAAAGGATTGCAAGTTATTTGGTGCTGAACGTCTTGCTCAAGTATTGAATTTCCCCCACCCTCTCCTTCTACCTATCTTGGACTACCGAGAAACTTGGGATGTTCGGATTTTAGTCTTGGTGTGATGACATCTTGGCTCCTCCAATTGGACGGCACATACAAACCTTTGACCAAGGCTGCTGGTGTGGGTGTGAAGCTCACTTCACTAGGGGATGAGGTGTATTGTTATAGCAAGTACTTGCAACCAAGTTGAGTACTCGGCACTCATTTTTGGGCTACAAAAGACACAAGAACATCGCATCAAGCAACTGCCTATGTGTGCTTTGTGTATGTATCTTCACCTGATTTTCACTTCAAGCTACCTCTTTCCATTGTTTGCCAATAGATAAGCCTCATTTCGACTCTCTCTTTTCCATTTTTCAAGCATGGCTAACATTCCCGTGTTCTATGGATGGGTTGAAGAAAATCCAAATGAGTATCTTGTGGCCTTCAAGCACCGTTGTGTTTCTCTCAACTTTCTTACTAAAGATAGATGGCTGTTGGTTCTTCCCACATTTCTAGAGGGTTTGGCTCAAGTGTGGTATGAGAAGCAGGTCAAGACGTTCGCCAATGCTGGCCAAGGTTAACAGCAGTGATAATTGAGTATTTTGGCAAAGAAGAGGAGCTGGAGAATGTGTACCTACAGGTGGCAAACTTAAAGGTGAGACAGCGCGTAGATATGTGGATCAAGGGGCCGTGCTCCTAGACCATTTAATTGCCACACAGGAGGACAATGCTAGATTTCGAGCTGGAATGACTCAGCATGTGCTGGGCTACCTTGTAGCAGGAGCAAGTGACGAATCTTGCCTCAAGCTTAAATGGGAGAATCCAGAAACATGGTGCTAGCACATGAGATTTCTCAAAAGTTTGATAAAGTTCAGCTGACCCCGCTTCAAAGAAGATGATGGTCCCTCCGCAACCCCCTCAATTCTTGCAACAACAACCTGGGGGGTCCAACTCAGGGGCATACACCCACCCCTCATCAGGGATGTATCCACTGCCTCCACCTCAAATGTATGGTCCTCCCTTAGATGCTTACCCTCAACAAGGAGTATATCCTCAACCTCCGCCTGGAAGATTTCCCCAGCCTCACCCATGAGCCGCCCTCCTTCCTACTCCCCTGGCCCCTCCTGCTAAAGAACCCAAAGTCAATGACCTAGCCAAGGCCCTGAATGATCTTCAGCTCGAGATGCTAGGCATCAGAAATCAAGCCAATCACCCTCCAAGAGAACGTGCCAATGTTGTGTGCTACGAGTGCCACCAGAAGGGTCATTATCGCACGGAATGTTGCAATATTCCAAGGGTGAATCTTCTAAGTGAATCAGGCACCGAGGATTTTGACGTAGAGATCCTCGACCACGGGAAAAGAAGTTGTACCACCTCGAACCCCTCTCCAAACCATGGACCGGGCTACCCCAGGAAGAAGTTGTCCTTCTCAGAGCCCTTAGATGCTGAGATGGCAGACCCACCAACAGAGAAGACTAAAAGATCTCATAGGAGTAAGTGGTCGCCCTCGGATTTTCCTATCGGCTCAGGGCAAGAGGATTATTCGGTCGTTGAGGACCTACTCGTCAGTCTTTGAGCATCACGCTCCCTCAACTCATAGCATTAAGCCCTAAGGTGAGACGTGAGCTACAGTAAGGGCTCTCAACAAGGAGGAGCAAGAAAAAGGGAAAGGTACGAGAGGTCTCGTCTATCTTTGAAGAA
Source organism: Dipteris shenzhenensis (assembly GCF_047967505.1). Classification (NCBI taxonomy): domain Eukaryota; kingdom Viridiplantae; phylum Streptophyta; class Polypodiopsida; order Gleicheniales; family Dipteridaceae; genus Dipteris; species Dipteris shenzhenensis. The sequence continues at coordinate 52,639,673 of NC_141606.1, forward strand.
ATTGATCGGCACCCACATACATTAGATGTCATCATAGATAATTGCCGTGTCAAAAGTGTGTGTGTTAATGGGGGAGCTGAATGTAATATCATGGTGCCCCAAATCATGAAGAAATCGAATTTGAAATGCACAAGGCGTACCTCCACTCGAATCAAGGTAGCAGATGGTCGACGACAGTTGGTGGTTTTCTTGTTCAATTATGCCAATTTTTCATTAATGTGTAACCTCGAGTAAATTTTTAAAACTCCCAAAAATCACATAATCGCTGCAATAATATTGTCTTCCATTGCTTGAACATTTTGGTGAAGATTGCATCTAACTATGATGTATTATTTTTTATTCATAAAAACTCCTTGATTTGAGCTTTAAAGTGATGTAAGATAATGCATCAATTTTTTTTAAAAGAAATCCCTAAAATATGCTCTTCCAATGTGTGAAAGCATGGACCTCACTTGGGCAAATAATGGCCTTTCAAATGTAGGGTGAGAATTGGACAAAATGAGTGCTTTATGGACTTTAGTTCATAAACATGGTGCAAACGAATATTGAATTTTTAATAATATTCTTTGAAAGACTCCTTCCTAGCATGGAAATGGGTCTTAAATAATATTTACATAAATGGAGGTTATGACTTAACTAGTCCTAGTTAATAACTAATCTCATCATGATTATCTTGTTATGGCATGATTGATGATTTGGATGGAATGATTATAGAGAAATCCAATTGATGTGGCAAACAAGCTATCTTGCCTTGTGCCATGTGTCAAGGATTTGTAGTCCATGCTAATTGACATGTGGTAGGATAGTTATCTTGCCATGTGTCTTGGACTTGCTTGCGGCCACTTCTATATGGTTTGGTTTCTTGCAAGGTCAGTAATGCATAGATAAGATGTTTAGAATAGGATGGGATGGTCATAGAGGTGGTTAGGGCTTGCAAAATTGATAGTGGCACACAAATTGTGAGGCAAAGTAGGAGTCAACTACCTCATTTGTGAAGCTAGAGATTGTAATGTTGTGGATGCCTCAGGTGATTAGTTGTGAGAGATATCCCATGTGATTCAAGGTGGGGCCTCAAGAACTTGCCTTGAATGGGCAGGCTAATGACATCATAGAGAGTCTATTGGAGGGACCCATGGAGTCATTGGAGACCATGTGGATTAGCTCAAATAATAAGTTGTGAAGGTGCTATAAAGGCCAACATATGACCTTGGATCTCAATTCCTTATATGGACTCCATTGTATCCCTGCCATCTCATATGGGACTAAGTCCCTTCAATAAGGTCCACTAGCCAATATATTATGGGTTGCTCTTAGACCTCTGGCTATGCTGATCCTCTATTGGAAACACATAGTGTTACAAGTATTCTAAGGTCCCCAACCACCAAATTCAAACATTGCTATAAATGTTATAAAATGGAATGTCATTGAATATAAAGAAGAGCATATGACTTCACTGTTGGGTCATTGTTTGCTTGGGTGTAGCCATTTTTTGTGAGGTTCAGGGACTTTTCTGTATATAGGTATCTTGCATGACCCATAGCTCCATGAAATTCAGAAAACTTTGTCTTCAAGTTGTAGTACACATGCTCCATGGAATTCAGAAAACTTTGTCTTCAAGTTGTAGTACACATTCCAAACTTGAACATGAGAGCAAAAAATTATGGAATAAGGATCTGGAACGAGACCATTAAAGCGTTATGAGTGCTATGTTGCATGTGAAGCATGCATCCTAAAGACTATCGAATATAGCAATTTATTCAAAAACATCAAAATTTTATTCTATACATACATGCAACCAAGTAATCATTCAAAAGTACACTACATGAGTTTCTCCTCAACAAGGACACACCTAAATGAGATCATTATGCATGGGTTAACGGGCCTCTAATGTTGTGCTAAACTGATGCATACCCATTTGAGGGCACGCTCCATAACTTTTTTTTCATTTGTTGAAAACCAAAAGGGATTGAAATTTTGGAATCCAAACTATTGGGACTAGTGCATAGTGGTCTTAAAACATTGATAGTTGTTGGTATTGGTATCTAGATTCACCCTAAAATGGAAGAAGCTAGAAAAGTGCCATTTGTGCATGTGAAAATATATTTTAATAAATCCAACACTATTTATAATTTTGAATTGTTTCCTTTTCCATGCACTTGATTGCTATATGGCTCATAAGCATGCCAAAGGTCATTGCGTTTAATAATACACATCATTAAACCCGATAGCATGCCCTTTGGCCTATTTGTGTTTTGAAGCATTTTAGGCCACATTGCACTTGTTTGGGATATCCAATTCTGCTGACATGTATCATCGCAGGGGGGGAAACCAGCAGTTGAAATTTTACTACTCCCATGAATTTCAAATTTTCACACCTCTCGCCCATCAAATCTTGGAAGATTAAGTACTTGCAACCTTCCCTTGCCTTGCAAATGGCCTGCAACCTGCACGCACCTCGGCGTGACCTTGTGTAGACTTTGGTTTGCCATTGTCTTCTTTCAACAGGTAAGTTGTCTTCTATTCTTTGCTTGTCTTATAAGCTAGCTTCTGTGGGTCTATTATGGACTGGCGTCAATGGCAACATGTAGCTCACCATGGAAGCGCAAGAGAAGCAGGCAGAGGCTACGAGATAGAAAAGCTGAAAAGCCAAGTCAAGGCACAAGGAACAGCGTGCGAGTCGAGGAAAGCATCGGCATGGTATTGAATCGGTAATGAAAGACACTTTTGCAACATCTGCGAAGGGAGAAACAACAAGAAGAAAGAAGACTCCTTGCAAAGCAGCAGTAAGAAGCGGTTGCAAATGCACGCATTCGATCATTGCCATCAAAGCGAAGAACATGAGCTGTGGTGTCACGATTGGTGGAAGCATTTGAGGCAGCAACATCAAGACATTCAGGTGATTACCAATCTCAGGTCTTCAAAAGCTTTAGCCTGCACCCTAAAGTTCATAGAGTAACAACCCTACAACACCTTCATAGATGCACACCCAAGAGGCGATGCTCTCTAACCTGAGAAATGGTCTACAGAACGTGAAAGGGGTGCACAGCTTAGATCAACTAGCTGCAAAGAGGGTGACATTAGCTATGTTGGTGTCCCCTGAAACAAAGGAGAAATGGCTTGGACGCATAATGTCGAAGATGTTGTCAATCAGAAGGACCAATGTGGCCAACGGTTGAACGTAGAGCAAAAGCAATGCACGACCATCCTGATCCGAGAAGTCTATGGGCTTTAATAGAATGCAAGAAAAGGAGAGACAACCTAAGTGCGGAAGTCATTGCTATAGTGATGACGTTTTGGCATGAAAATACTAGAGCTTCTCCAAATATAAAGGACATTTGTAAGAATTGAACAAGATGCAAGGTGTCGAGGACCACATCATACACATGCTAGATACAATGCAGGTCAGTGGGGTGCCTAAACTAGACCAGTGGTTGTTTGTACAAGATTGAGCTTTGGGATAGTTTACTTGTTTCATTTCTTAAACCAAACTTGGACTAAATGTGATTGCCCTAAACCATCTCAGTGGTTGGAACATCATGCAACCGTAGGCTGGTTCAGCTCAATCGCTAATTATGTGATTGTCATGAATCAGCATGGTTGAACAGACATTAGTTGTTGTCCATCCTAGTGGCATGGTTGAGCAAAAATTAACATCAATATATTTCATAATATATTATTATTTTACTAAACCATCCCAGTGGTTGGAACATCATGCAACCATGGCTGCTTCAGCTCAATCACTAGTTATGTGATTGTCCTGAACCAGTGTGGTTGAACATACATTAGTTATTGACCAGCCCGATGGTTAAAATTATTGTTTTTCTTAGTACTTAAATTTGTTAAATTTAATTTCCTGCTTTTTGGGTCATATACCACTGGTTAAATTGTGAAATTTAGAAATGAAAAGAAATATATTGTTATTTTCTAATGGTGAAATTCAGAAATGAAAAGCAATATACTTGTTATTGTCTAATAATATGAAGTTGAGACCGTCAGGCTAAACCATCCCGGTGGTTGACATTGTGACAATGTCCTAAACCATCCTAGTGGTTGAAATTGTGACTGTCCTAAACATGTCCTAAACCAGCCCGATGGTTGACTATCCTAAACATGTCCTAAACTAGCTCAGTGATTGAAATTGTGACTGTCCTAAACCAGCGCGGTGGCTGAAAATTTTTTCGCTTCATTATATACTTTAATTAGACTGTGTTTTGTATTCTTTTAGTAATAGCAAAAAGGGGGCTTATTGTTCTATTGTTCCCGCATGTTGGGTCTGTAGACGGAGTTGTATCTCAAGTTTATGGATTAGAGTCCAGGCATTTCAATTGGACAGAGAAGCTTTGAGCATTGTAAGCCCTGGTACACTAGGAAACTCAAAGATTGGAATGTTTGTTGTTGCAAAACACACAGACTTTGACCTGGCCCGACAAGCTACGAATGACTTGAGATCTGGTGGTGTTGGAGCATTGCTCCATGGGGATCAATGCACATGCCTCTCCGATGAATGCACAATCTGTAGGCCACTTGGATCCTCATGTGCACTGCAAGGGAGGGCAAGTTTTGTAGCCTAAGGTCTCTATGGGAGATAGTGGTTTGTCAAAGGGAGATCGTGAGTGGCACAGGATTGAATGCATTCACGGCACATGCAAGAATTGCAGTTTGAAGCTGAAGAAGAAGGCATTCAATATCTATCCAAATGAAATAAGGGAAGACAACCATGTTGCTCTAAAATGGAGGAGATTTGAAAATGCCAATGTTGAAGGATCCGATAAAAAGAGATGGCTACTATCATATAAGAGCACCCAGCCAAGGTAGCTTGTAGGTCACATGGTTCAATTCATCCCAAAATATGTGCTTCACAATTTCACGGCCAGCTTGCAAGATAAGCAGTTCAGGATGTGCCTTGCCAATTTTCCCCGTGACACTATTATATCTGTCATAGATTTTGTAAAAAATCTTCTGACCTTAACAGACTAGTTGCCCCTCCTTCACGTTCACCTCCAATACCAGCATGGTGAAGTTTTGAAGAGCATCCGAATTGGGCTTTTGCAGAGCGAGAGAGGAGTTCCCATATGTCACGATTTCAAGATCAGGGGAGGAGGGGCTCTTGCACCCCGTGCTGCAGAGGGGGAGAAAAGATTGTGCGAGGAGCTCCCGGGACTATGCAGGGTCCATTACAAGAGGGGATAGAAGTTGCAGGAAGAGTGCAAGGGAGATAGAAATGGTCAAGAGGGATAGAAGATGAAACAGTGAAGGAAATGGAATAGTGAAGGCTTGAGTTTGCAGTTTGATCGCAAGGGAGAAAGAAATGGTCGAGAGGGATAGAAGATGAAGCAGTGAAGGAAATGGAATAGTGGAGGCTTGAGATTGCAAGGGAGAACGAAACGATTGAGAGGGATAGAAGAAGAAGCAGTTAAAGGAATGGAATAGCGGTTTGTATCCCGACTACACTGTCAAGGTGAGAGCCACTGCGATGGTTGTAGCTCGAGCGACTACACTGTCAAGGTGAGAGCTACTATGGTGGTTGGCCTGAATTTTGACTAATTCAAGGTGGCAGTATTTACTTGCATGGTAATGAATGATTAGAGGTGGTGGCATCTAAGATTCCCAATCACATCTGTGGGGGTGGCTAAGACCCACCGGACTTGCAGTTAATTACTAGCCACCATAGTGACCCGCAATTACTCAGCTTTCAGTTACCACCACCGAGCTTGCATGCATGATTACTACGAGTGCAGTAAATTACCAGTCACTGGGTTTGCATGCTCAGGAGAGTACTAGAGTGCATGGTAATGAGGGATTAGGCTTCATTATTTACTTTTGTGGGAACTATTGCCCAATGGTGGTGGTTGTCTCATCAGCCACGTCTGTTGTGGCTACGATTCCACCTTGCCACTGCTCACCCACCACCAAGCTTAAGCATGCATGATCACTATGACTACAGTAAAATTTACCAGTCACTGAGCTCACATGCTTAGTAGAGTACTAGAGTGCATAGTAGCAAGTGATTATATCCATGCCTATCATGGCTACGATTCCACCGGGCTGGCAGTTAAAACTACCACCCATCGCTCACCCACCACCAGGCTTAAGCATATGCATGATCACTATGAGTGCATTAAAAATTACCAGTCATCAGGCTCGCATGCTCAGCAGAGAACTAGAGTGCATGGTAATGAGTGATTAGAGCTTCATGATTTACCTTTGTTGAAATTACTGCCCGGTGGTAGCGCTCTCATTAGCCACGTCTATCATGGCCAAGATTCCACCAGACTGACAGTTAATTACCAACCATCAGAGTGGCACCACATGGCATCTTCTTTATGATTACCAGCCTGTTTGAGGTGGCATCTAAGATTCCGTTGCGGTGGCCTATAATTAATATGTATGGAGCCCCAGGCTCTAGCCACCACGGTGGCTCGAACTTTATAATATATATAGGAAATATATATAGGATCTGTGGCTTTGGCACTTTACTACGGTGCTCTCATCTGCCCTTGCTTTGCTGCTTTGCTCCACACGCTCAACTACTTTGCTCTCCACACCTCTCATCTAGCTCTTTTTCAACCCTGCTCTCACGCTCCCTCCTCCAACTCTCATCACTCATCTGCTCCCATGTTCATCTGTTGCTCACCCACTCATCTTCAACATGCCTACTACCACCCCCCCTTGATGCTCTATGATCCCAATGTTATCTACCTTCTCATATAAGGTGATTGTGTTGCACTCACCTGGAGTAGAAATGCTAGCACTAATGGAGACCCTTCGTTCCCACAGTCGCTTTCCCACACATCTACATGTCACCACCTTAGATGACATGCTCACAGAGGGCCTCTTTATGACTTTGTTGTATGGGTTCCCTCTAGATGTCGACGAAGGCCTGAGTATTTTCATAGCAGAGTACTTTCAACTTATTGGAGGGGCCGTTATCCTAGGGCACTAACTAAATATGTAATATGTTACTACCCTCATCTAAAATCTAGGGTATGGGGGGACAAGTCCATATATAATATGCATGGATTTTCTTTTAAATTTTCAAATATGTAAGGGAAAAATATGAAAATTTCATGTCCCCCCTCCCACAAAATATAAGGTATACACCTTGAAAAATATGTAAGATTTTAAGTTTTATACATATTTTTCATAATATGTGAGGCCCAAGGGGGGGGGTGTTTTGGATGGGGGGGGGGGGGAAGATAAAGCATAGAATACATTAAAATATGAAAACCCAACTCCTTTCAAATTAATGTAACTTTTTCATGTGTTACCCAAATTTCAAGGTGTAAAGACATATTTGAAGCTCTTTTAGTGTAGAAAAATAATTTCTACTCATGGCATATTGTTAAATTCATCTCATATTCAAGATTTTGATAGGTTTTGTTACTAAAGGGAGTTGACACCCCAAGGCCATAATTTGAGTCTTGGCAATGTGCATGGTCTTCGGCCTCTCCATCATATCCTCCTTTGGCTTCCTAAAATGTTTTAATGCAACAAGCTAGACTGGCAGAAAACTAAGTTGTACAAATTCCCTCTTGCTCAGACGGGGCTCTCAGCAATGCCTGGAAGTAATTTTTTGGCCTCTAAGGCTCTCAACGATCTTTTGGCTCATTGGATGTAATGTTTTGGTCTCTAAGGCTCTTAGCAATTGCTGAGTTTTTATTACATTTATGTAATCTCTTTTTGTTCAATTTGAGGCTCTTAGTATTCACTGTTGTTAACTTTTATATTTGAATGGTTATGATCGCTAGCTGGTAATCTTTTGGCCTTTAAGGCTCTCAGTAATTGTCAAGCTTTTATAAATTTAAGATCCTCTATTTAATTTTTGCTTGGTATAAGTTGATAATTGTAATATAACCTGTTATTGGACGTAGATGTACATTGTAATCGCTTTTGCTTAATTTTTGCTCGATAAATTATACTTTTGCCCTCATTTATTTACTGCAATAAGGACTAAAATACCAAGAAAGAAGGACTACAATTTCCTTGGTTTATGACCAAAATCGCGCTAAAATAACTCCAACGACCCACCGTTGTGGTTGCATGGAGATACATCTAGAAAAATATAATTAATTTTTTAGAAAATGCAATTGACAATATGGCCCTTGAGGGGTCCCCTCTAGGGACAAGGACCATATCGACGTGCATTATACAATATCCAAGATGCCATTGGACAGAAATCGCATGTTGATATGGCCCTTGCCCAGAAAGGGGGCTCCTCAAGGGTCATATCGTCAATTGCATTTTGCTTGGTTGCACAATAGAATACATTTTCCTTGGTACACAAATATATAACTCCAAGAACCAGTGCGGTGGCTTTCATAGATCTTCTTTTGTTTGCCAATGCAGAGGTCGTCATAGACCTCCTCAGGTGTAATACGTAAAAAAAGGTAACAGAGCTATAACTCCAAGAATCAGCGCGGTGGTCTCGCCAAGACTACCTTGAATTTTGGACGATGACGGATCGTCAAACCAGAGACTGCGCTGAGGCGATGCTCAGAATGATAGATTGCGTCTCATTATTATGCCAAAAACCAATGCGGTGGTCTCTCCAAGCCAACCTATGATTTGCATGGGCTACGGACAAAGATTGGCAAAAGACTGCACGATGAAATGGTCAAACCAGAGACTACGCTACGACGGGCAGTGTTCAAAATAATAGATTGTGTCTAATTATTACGCCAAGAACCAGTGCAGTGGTCTCTCCAAGCCAACGTTCAATTTTAATGATTTGCATGGGTGCAGTGTCAAGTGACAGGTGGCAAATCTGCGACAAAAGGCTACGCGATGATAAGTGATCAGGTAGCGTAGGCCAGAGACTGCGCTATGCGAAGCAGTGCAGAGATGTCGTGTATCGAGCTATGCGGTATTCTGAACAAATAGTTATTACACCAGTGTGCCTTCATGATGTCAAGAAATTTTTGGCAAGAGCACACGTCCGTGCAAAATTCAAATATTCACCCACAAGTGCATCGTGTCACGGCTCCAAAATGGCCCCGAAAATGGCTACACCCAAGCAAACGTTGCCCCTGCTAATATTAGTAGCAATGTTTGAAAATTCAAATAGCTCTAATAATGAAAAAGTCCATGTTAAAATTTTACAATCATGGTTAAAGAGCATGTGTTCATAGATGAGCACTCCATATTAAGAGGATATGATGACCACATTAAAAGTGCGAAGTCCAAAGTTTCAGACTTTTATTTATTTAACACTAAGTCGCCTTTAATCCTATAAGCCTCTCTCTCTCTCTCTCTTTCTCTCTCCCTCTCTCTAGTCACAACCTCATGATGTTTGCGACCTTGGTTCTCAATTCCATATATGCACTCCGTTGGAATCCCACCAGCTCATGGGGGACTAAGTCCCTTCAATAAGGTCCCCATGCTAGTATAGTGTGGCTTGTAATATTAGACCTTTGGCTTTCTTAATCATCTATAGGAGACACAGAATGTCACTTACACAATTTAAACATTCCCATAGCACTTGTAAAAATGGAATGTCATTGAATATGACAAGTGAGAAGAGAGCATATTACTTTTGGTAATGTTGGGAAATTATATTGGTTATAATAAATCAAAAAGTGCATGTTAACATTTTCATATCATAGTTAAAGAACCTGCATCATAGATGCGGACTCCAAATTAAGAGACTATGTTGAGCGCGTCAAAAGTGCACAAGTCGAAACATGTTTATTTTTCAAGGTTCTTGCACCATGGGACTTGCGAATTCCCACTAAATACAAAGGAACCCTTGGAAGGACATCGATATGTTGCACTGATTATCGTACATAACATCCTAGAATTTCATAGATTACAATGTCTTGCTTATCATGGGCCAAGAACTTTCATGTGGGCCCAAGAAATGGGAGCAAGGAAGCATCACTCTTGTGTGAGGCGTAAGTATATTAGCATCCATGGAGTTCTACGAGGTCTACTATACACGCTATAAAGTAGGAGTGTCCACGGGCTCTTCAAAAATGCCTTAAGCACCTTAAATTCTTCTTCAACTAATATCCACCGAGGATGTAAGATTTGCTTCCATCTGCATGGTGGGTCTTGAGCATCTCATCAGCAGGATGGCGCTCCTTGTGTTCTTCATCCAATTCTACCTCAGCTCCTTGATCTTCACTTCTTACAACCCATGCTTCTGCAACGTTTAGACAGTCCATCACACACTCTAGAGTAAAGCTTTCTTCCTATTCTTCATCCAACACGACGACAGCCGTAAAAAACATGGACAGGTGATTCGTGAAATACAGGGGAATACGAACTTGCCAAGAGCTTCAAACAAATCCTGATCGACGTGGGACGGAAGGGATACTTTGCGTTCCAAAGCTCCTGCCCTGATTGCTTCTCCTGCAATTGTACGATACAGGCATGTCAGTCCTCATAATTTGGGGGTTCCTCTTCCATGCTCGCAGCCTCAATCTCAGAATCTAACAAACACGGGCGACAATTTATGGTAGATAGTTTCGGAACGCCCAGAGCCGGAAAGCCCGCGTTGGCGGTGATCAGCGGCCAGTTTCGAGACAGTGAGATGAGTTAGTTGCAAGCAGCGCCAGTTTCCATACACTTTGCTGGGTTACCGATTTGCAAAATTGAAAAGGAAAGAATGGTTGCGAATGGTCAGAAAGATATGGCGATCACCAAGAACGCGACCCTGCAGTCGACACTAGCCATCATCGGCCACGACAATGGAGAGAAATTCAGAGCAAGCATAGAGACAAGGAGGGAGGGGAGAACCTGAAGGGAGAAGCAGAAGGCAGAGGGCGAAGATGAGGGCGAAGATAGGAGTTCTGAGGCGTGAAGATTGATCCATTGTAGAAGGAAATATTGTGAGCGACGGACCAACGACCAAATCGTTTGGAGTACCCTTCTCGATGGAAGTCTATAAGAAGCCGCTTTGTGTTAGGTAGAGCCAAAGTGCGACACGTCACACACCCTCTTACACACAATTTGTGCGCATCCGTGTTTCAAGTTGTCTGTTACGTGTCGCTTTGCAAGGTTGCTTCATGACCCCCCAACATGGGGTGGAACAAATTTCATACTCCACTTGCTTTGAAAGTCGCACAAGCATATCCATGCCACGAGGATTGAGTGCCCACGCACACTTTTTGGTGTTGTTTGAGAGCCGATTGTCTCTGAAGGCGCAAACACCCACCAGACATCTCATTTTCCCTATGCATTTGGCACCACCTCAAGTGTGGACCCCTTTCCTAAAAATAATATGGAGCATACATAGATGCCATCGCCCCCCCCTTCCCCCTCCCCGCCCCAAACCTTCACTAGGATAAACCTTAGGATATTGCAAAAAAGAGAGAGAACAAAGAGCATGCCCCATTCACCTCCCATGTATGATTTGTGACCACTCCCTTTGTCTCCGCACTTTGTCCACCATCATGCAACTTTGCTCACTCATAGTCACTCTCTCCTTCCCAAGCATTTTCAAATGCATGTCTCCCTATCTCCCTTTTTGTGTGTTGCTTTTTACCCTAGCTATGCAATTCTTCTACCTTTCACATTAATATTTTTCCCTTTGCATGCCTCATGATGTCAATGCTAGCCTTATCTTCTTCATACCTCTTAGCCATCCATCATTCCACCTCTTACCTTGTGTCAGTATTGCATACAATAAGCTATAGAGGTCTAAAGCACACATTACATGTAATCATTACTTTATGTCACATCCCCTATATATCTCCTTAGTTTAACGAATTTTCGAACATAATAAAGAACCTACTTTTTGAAATGAGGGATGGCTAAATAAAACTTTTCTATCATCTATCATGTGCAAAATATGGATTTTATCCCAAATGCATTACATAAGAACAGGAACAAAAGCCCTGGGGTTGCATATATCATGAGTACATCACTTCCACTATAACCTCAATGCATAAATAAATGTCACCATTTTAAATGAAGGAGATCATGCAAAAATTCAAGAATGGATTCTCATAGTGAAGGCTCTTGTATCTAGGGGTCTTCATCACATAAATAATGAAGAAGCACAAGGTAGATGGGGAGACTTATAAGAATGCAATAAAAAAAGTCTTTACACATATGTATGCTTCCATGCGCTATGATAACAAGAATGTACACGGTCTTAGGGCTTTGATTTGGCTTTTTATAAGTGATAAGTAGAGAGATGAAAATTCAAGGAAAGCAGATAGAAACATAAAGCATTGTAATAAAGGCAAACATGTTTAATTATTATTAAAGAGATAGGCCATGATTTACAGACAACCCCGTTGAAAATCCATACGAAGAAAGTATGCATACTTCTATAATATTTCTTTTGTGTTAAATTGTAGTCAATGCTTGTGGGCCAAATTTTCAGTTGTGTTTAAATTCTAATACAAAACTAAAAACACCTTTTGAGATTCATGAATAATATCTTACAATGTTTGTAAAAGTCCCACATTCTTCCTTCAGAGTAAGCAAATTTCAATCAAATGAATTAATAGGTTGGTGTTGGGATTGTACATTGGATGATGCAAGTATCTTATGCTTTAGAACATCCATTATATGTAGAATTTGTGTCTTGTCTTTGGCGGTTATGTTGTACTTTATATATTCTAGAGTTTTGATTTCCATCATAAAGTTTGTTGGCTTTATTTGATATGAGGTACTTTGGATTCTTTATTTGTATCAATATTGGACCTAGGTTGAAACTACTAGCTTAGGCCCAAAAATATCAAATTGTAAGACACTCTATAAAGATACTTTATGCGATAAAACAAAATCTTATTATGGAGGGTGCCATTGCAGGCCTACAAATAGCACCACCATGTCAAATTGTAAAAAACCCTACAAAGATGCTTTATGCAAGAAAACAAAATCTTATTATGGAGGGTGTCATTGAGGAAGTTAACGTACTAGTTTTGGGGTGGGTGAAAGATCTCATGAACTTAATTGGACTAGAGTCCTTCCAAGAATGACACACTAAGTTGGAAACTCATACAAGTAATGATGAAGTTAAAAACTCATTTCAAATATGAATGAAGTTTTAGCAAGTATTCGGTTACTACAATATTATGCAATTGACCTTAATCTATCAATTTTTACACCAATTTGCATTTTTGAACTTTTAAGGATCAATGAAGACATTCTTAATGGGATTTTGTGGCATCAAATGAGAAGGTATATGATATATTAGGAGCCTTAAAACTCCCACACTTAAAGTCTCTATGGTCTACATGACACCCACATACCATATTTCTCTATGGAAACAAAGGAACTTTGATACTTTTGTGTAAAAAGGCCTTGAAAATTACCAATAGGCTTGTTGGTTTTGAAGTGTTACATTAAGTTATCCAAGTTTTTAAAAAAAGAGAGAACATATTTTTCATATGCTAAAACAAATCCCACACTGTATCCTTACTTATTCATACAAATAACTAACTTGTATGAATTAATTACTAGTACAAATAGTTTGTTCCTAAGTGGTGGCAATCTAATTGTAGGAGTTGAACAAATATGAAGAGAGGAGAGGAGAAGAGTGGAGATGAGGGGAGAGCACACCACAAATGACTAACTATACACTAGATTTAGTTGAAAATAAATAATATGTACAAAACCCTTTAGGGTTAGGATTAGGGTTAGGGTTAGGATTAGAGTTAAGGTTTCCAACCCTTATACCCTTTAGTATTCTTTATCCATGTGATAATACATTATATTGAAATGAATCCTCAACAGCTTCCCTCAAGATCAACATCATGAAGTAGGCCTTCCTTGAAGATGATGATTATGGGGAATCAAAGAAGGATTGAATATTACATTCCATCACACCCCTTTAATGGGAATGTCCTTCCTTTGAGTCAAACCAAGAGCTTGTCGGTGTTTCTCAAAAATCTCTTTCCCAAGTGGTTCGATAAAGATGTCTGCAACATTATCTTTGATATCACAATGTTGCAATGTGATGTCACCAAGTAACGCTCTCTCTCTAATGAAGATCTCTCTGACAATAATGCGCTTTGTCTCGGAGTCACATACTAAGAGACTCAGACAACACCTTTATGAGCCACAAAAATTGTGGACAGTCTCCTAAAGAAGTTTCATATGATAGATTGCAAGATTGCTGCCACTCCCATATACCAAAGATCCACAAAACCCTATAGTCAATGATAAATAGTATCAGCAACTCATAGAATCTCTCATATATCTAACTATCACAAGGCCAGATATTTGTTATGAAGTAAGGTCACTTGCATAGTTTATGGCAAATCCAAGACAGTCTCATTGGAATGCAGCCAAGAGAGGCTTGAGATACATTAGAGGTACAAGACAGTTTGTAATAGAATATAGAAAAAGTCATCCAAGGTTGCATGGATATTGTGACAATGACTATGCCAGAGATCATGACACAAGGAGGTCCACACGAGGATATGCATTTGTCCTTGGTCAAGGTGCTATATCATGGTTGTTAAACAAACGACCAATAGTTTCTTTGTCTTCAACTAAAGAAGAATATAGGGCACTCACAACAAGTACATGTGAGTCTATATGGCTCATAAGACTATTGTCAAAAACATATTACTTTGATGAGTCAAAGCCAATATCAATATATTGTGATAATCAATCCGCTCAAGCATTAGCCAAGAATCTAGGACTCAATTTCGAGACAATAGTGCATAAGTCAAAGATCTTTCACGTTAAAATCGGCAAATAAGTCTTGTTTTAGCTTCCTGATCCGAGCAATCTTAACCTTGTGCAATTCCATTGCCTTTTGATTTAGTTGAGCTCATGTGAGTTCCTCGGCTATCCATATCTTGGTGTCTTTCAACTTGTAAGATTGGCGAAGAAGCTTAATGCACATATCCAATGTGCTAATTGTGACAATGGTGTGCCTTTTAAAGTGGCAAACATAAGTTATGGAATATGTCCCATCTTCACCTTCGTCTCCTGACCATGCAATATTAGGGTTGGCTGTTCTGATTTTTCCTCAAGTCTCATTGTATGTATCCTCCTCTTTGAACTAGGCTTCAAGAAGGCCGCCTATTCTAATCTTCATTGCATTGTTGTTCTTGGCTTCATATTCCTTAAACTCATCCTGAATGTCTGTTTTATTTGCCTTTATCCACACTAGCCTTACACAATTGCACTACCTCGTCGATTACAGCTTGCTTCCTGAGTCCTGTATATGGGAATAATGAGCTCCTTCTTGGCTTCTTGGATTTGCTTTTAAATCTCTTGAATTGGGCTAGGTTTGCCCTCGAGAGTGGCCAACCTGGTTTCAACCTTGCTCAAGTGATCTTTCAAGGTAGGTTCAACCTTGCTAAACTGATCCTTAAGCCATAATTTTCATCTCGTAGGAACACCTCCCATGAGCTTGAGCTTTGACTAGTTAAGGGCTTGATTGCTGTTACCAAAGCGGTGGCGAAGGATTTCCTTGGCATCTTGCTTGTGACAAACTAAGGAGATATGTGTGCCAATGGTGGCTATGGCAATGGAAGAGAGAGAGAGAGAGGGGGAGAGAGAGAGAGAGAAATTTGCCCAACCATAATTTTCCCCTCATGACCACCATTTTTTAGCAAAGAGAGAGAATTATGAGAAGTCATTGTGAGAGGAAGCAAGTCATATTAAGGATAAACCACCTTTTGCCAACACTTTCCCCTTTTAAAATCTGTAGGAGAATTACCCCCCCAAAAAAAAAGTTTACCTTCCTTTAGCTCTCCAAGTGAAGGAAAAGGAGTTATTTGGACTTCTTCGTTGGAAAGTCCTTGAAAAATCCTTTCAAGAAATTCCTTCCAACTAGCAATGTTGCATAGAAATCACACCAACTTGTTTCAACATTTGTTCGTATTTCCCCCTTCAAGACCATTCTTCTCATTCATAATTGGACACACAATCTCATCCCTTGGATTCCTGGTCTATGTTTAATGATTTTTGACAATGGAGGCACTCCTTATGGACCACAAGATGGTTCACTCTACTATATGGAGTGATATTACGCTCAAAACACTGAAGAAGATCCACATACATTTTATTCCTTTTTTATGGTGTTGGTAGGTCTCTTTTTGTGGTTGCTCAATGTCTCACGAGACGGTCTATGTAAAGGCAACATGCCCCTTCAATAATGTTGATGGCCTCCTCTTGCCTCCACCAAGTGCTCCAACTGCAAGCTTTTTCTCTTTGATTCTTCTTGTTTGATTGTACAAGCATGCTTCTTGACAAGATCCGTTTTCACAACCCCTTGCCTTTGGATTCACCAAGAGGGTGGTAAGTATTAGAGGCTTTAAATCTTGGATTAAGCTAGAAAATAAGGTGGTGATTGGCTTCTCTCTCTCTCTCTCCAAAATCTTGAAAAGAACAACGCAATTGTGTCTACCTCTTACTTCTTTTAGGATTCATTAGGAGGTCACGTGCATATGAAAGTACCATATCTACAATAATGAAAGCTAGGTTTGGGGTAGCTACTCATTCTGAAATCATACAAAAGAAGGCGAGAGCAAAACTAGAGTCCTACATGAATAGGCTTTTGGCAACACGTAAGTGAAACTCAAGTGGCCAACAAATACACACTTCTATGGCTCAATGGTTCCTCCCAAGTGCGTATGTATCTTACATCAAATCATGGAAACACCATTAAAAGAAATTACACTCTAAAAAATACCTGATTCCAAGTAGCATAACATTGGAACGACCAACTCATGCAAGGTTTGAAATTGGTTCAACGACTACATTCCATTACGAGAAGGCTCATACCACCAGCCTGATATTATCAGGACAATTGCACAAAAACTCTTCTCACAACCACTGAGCAGGGAGGGTTTCAAGCAACTTGCTTGACATGCAAGGCCAGCCTCATGCTTGAGCTGGTGAAAAGACTGCTGGAGTGTTACTCAAGCAACCTATGTGAACTCAAAACTACCAGTGCAAGTAGAAAGATAGATCTGGGAGGCCCTATCAGCTTTGCTTGTTAAGTTTTCTCAACAATGCTCACAGGAATTGGATATCTTGATCAGGCTTACATAATTGGTATTGTCATTGAGCTCGAGATTGCATCCGTGCATTTTTTATTGCACCCTTTGAAGCAGTCTCTGGACCATTAACTGTTGCTGGGCTGGACTCAAAACCTCTGCATTCATAATAGCATTTGAAACAAGGATGACCGTAGACACAGCTGGAGCATTCACCTGTTCAAAACGAGAACAGACACCGTATCTAAATGTCATCAATAAAGGCAAAGAACTTCAGAACTTAAATGATTGCAATACCAAAAATTAAGGAGGGTAACCATAAGCTAGCTGGAAGAATGAGTGGACTCACCCAAACACGTCCATTCAATCCAACAGCAATCTCAAATGACAAACTTTTGCCAAGCACATCAAGGACAGGACAGGTGGGCCTGCTCAATAGCCTGCACACAATTGCCCATGTAGCATCTATCTAACTTGAGAAAGCTGTTTGCAACAATTGACAAGAAAAAAATTGCCTCTTTACCCAAGAGAGAAACCTTCCACATACAAGCTACTTCACGACAAAATTACAGAGCTTCCCTACCCTAAGCTTCATGAGGTGGAAACCTCTATAATCAGACAACCAACAGAGACATGTTTACAACCACACCACTGTGAACTATCACTGCAGAGTGCAAAGAATCTCTAATCTGGTACTAAAGCATCCTGAAAATAAAGCAATTCAGTGATGCCACCCATAAAACAAAGAGACATATGCCGTCTCAAACATAAAGAGACTACAAAACAGGAGCATCATTAACTTGGAAGGCATACGACCTTCACAAGACAAGAAAATTAATATGCATTTGCAAGAAAATCAATATTTTAAAGCTCTCAATATGACTGGCTGTAGCTTTGCTGTATTCTATAGAGACTAATAGTCATATCTTAGCCAATGGCATTTTAGGTTCTCATTACCATCAGTTGCCTAGACTTTACCCACACGAGACATTACTCAGTTGTTGAGTAGAACCCTACTGGTACTAGCAAAAGAGAAAGCAACCAGCACACAGAGTCATACTTAATGAAATTGAAAACACAAAAACACTCATGGCATGATGGCACAAATAAGTGGTTGAGAGAGATCTGAACTCACGCTCGTGCAAACCCTGTAGAGCATTCAAAAACGAAACCATTCTTCAACTGTCCAAAACCTGATGCTTTACCGGTTGCTGAACAAAGAAACGCAGAAGCATCAGATTTATTCTCATAAGAGTCTGCATGGACTTTCCTCCATATAGTTTGCAGTTTTTATTCCATTCATAGGGCAAAGTGAATTATTTAGGCAATACTGAGAATAAAAGAATACTGTATGGAGCAATTGACATATTTAAGGATAATGCGTAGCTGCATCAACTTATATTCATGACAATTATGCACGAGAGATGGCAAACAATACAAATTATAGGAAACTCAATAGTATAACGATAGCAATTGATTACACGCCACATTCTAGGAAAACATAAATATTAATTATTCACAAGACCTCAATTGATAAAGTCAATAGTTAACCACACGAGGTTGTTGGAGATATCATAACCAAAGCGTGTGTTGATGTGATGTGTTGGTTTGTAGTACTAGGAGATCTAGTACTAGTTCATGTGAGTCGTGTGAGTGCCACGTGTCACTATGGGACTTATCCCCTATGCACTTGGTACAAGTGTGTGATTGTGTAGCCTATAAAGGCTTGTACCTCACTTGTCATGATATACTTGATGAATGAATGAAAGCCTTCATGGATTCTACATTTTTCTACCATTTCTTCACTCCCCAACCTCTCTCTCTCTCTCTCACTCACACCATGTTTCTAACATGGTATCACACAAGTCAATCTGCCATAGCCATCCTGCCACGTCATCTCAGCCCTAACCCTAACCCTAATTCTGCTCAAGCTCCTCCCTCTTGCAGCCGCCTCAGTTCTACCTCCTTCTTTCAGCCTTCTCTACCCATCCAGGTCTTCTGCCATAGCCGCCTCATTTCGCCCCTTTTTCTTGCAGCTTTTTGTGTTCATTTCTACCCGTCTAGAATCTCCATAGCCTGCTGCCACCATTCGGATCCCTTGGAGCTGTCCTTGAGTGCTCTACCTCCCTTGGCGGTCTCCTAGCTTGCTGGTTGGCACACTGTTCAAGGCATGCCTGCACATGTGGACCTTTGAAGACATTTTGGAGCTTTTCCATTGCCAATTTTTTGTTTGCACGCCGCTACAGCAGAAACCGACCACATGTGCACGTTGGTTCAGAATTTCGAGGCTTTTTGGAGGCTTTTCCAACCTACTTGAGGCTGCTGTTTGCATCTCCGAGCTGTTTTGGTGCTACTGCAGCACAACCGCCTCCACCAGCATCATCTACGAGCAGCTTGATCTCTAGGGCATCTAGAACATGCCGTTTTTTAGAAGAGTGTTCTGCTATATCATCTCGGATGTTCTAGAGAACCGCCTTGCACATTGAAGACCCACCTTTGCATCCGGAGCACCTTCAATCGCTCAGACCTGCTGTTGTGCACCTATACATCTACTACAACATCTTGAGCAGTCATCAAACCCACAAGTGCTCTTCCCTTGGCTCATTTGCATTTCGAGGCGTATTCTTGCTGCTTTTTCATTAGGGTTTGCATTTTGGAACCTCCAAGGTCATCTACTAGCAGCTGGACACTTTTATTCAAGCAATTCTCAAAGTTGTTGTTTGATCCCCTAGACCAGCCTCTTCATTTGCTGGTTATCCATTTCAGCTTGCTGGCTTTGCTACCTCAGATTGATACTATGGTGCCTCATCTCGTGGTGAAGACTCATCAGCACCACTCTTAGCTGAGGATGAGCAAAATGACAAAGCAATGGCACTTATTGGTGTGAGGTTGGCCAACAAACTGCTTCATCAACGTGACCTCACTACTTCAGCTAAGGAGACCTTGGATAAGCTTGAGAATATTTACGCCACATCTACTAGACCTGAGCAACAAGCTTTATCAGCTATATTGCATGATCTATCCCTCTCTGAGGTGGTAGATGATGCTTAGCTCTATGTGTTTTTGTGTTGAGTCAATAAAGATTCTTAGCCTTGAGTTGTCCCTCTAAAATGAATGTATTTGGAGTCAATAAGAGGTACCCTGCCCTAGCTTGTCCCCCAAAAATGAATGTATTGTCTTTTACTTTGGTTTGATGATATTGACCACCCAATTCAAAGTAAGGGGGGGTGACGAGTGATGGTTTGCCCTTGCGGGTCACAAGCTGACTGAGAAGTCACTATCACATAGGAGGTGTAGTATATTTGGACTTGCTCTTTGCAGTATTGCGGTGGAGGGGGGATCGGTCTACTCTTTGCGTGTTGGGTCTCACACTCTTTGCTCTGAAGGGGGGTGTTGGAGATATCATAGCGAAAGAGTGTGTTGATGTGATGTGTTGGTGTGTAGTACTAGGAGATCTAGTACTAGTTCATGTGTGAGTCATATGTGAGGTCCACGTGTCACTATGGGACTTATCCCATATGCACTTGGTGCAAGTGTGTCATTGTGTAGCCTATAAAGGCTTGTACTTCACTTGTCATGATATACTTAATGAATGAATGAAAGCCTTTATGGATTCTACATTTTTCTACCATTTCTTCACTCCCTAGCCTATATCTCTCTCTGTCTCACTCACACCATGTTTAAAACAGAGGTAGCATAGAGAGGATAAGAGAGGATACCTATTTCCCTTCCCCAAAAGAGTAGAACCTTCTGTAAATTCTTGAGGAAAAACCAACAATGCAAATCAATTGTCCATGTCGCGTTGATTGTTGCAGAAAGTACAAGAAAAAGTGACTTGTCCAACCTGTTTCTAGAGATACCTATGGAATCTCAAAAACAAGGTCCAACAATCGAACCAATGGATGCCTTCATCTGTGAATGTGTAGATACACCTACAGGCCAAGCCTTGTAGAAGCGTGCACGCCTTTTGGCTCTTATGCGAGAACCCACCTCACTCTCATATGATGAGACTGTTGCGACTGTCCTCCCATGCATGGGGTGGTACTAAAAAGTCCTTACCCTAGCAAGAGCCTCCAAGGCTTTGAACCTAGGCTAAGGCCACACACTATAAGCTTGCCTAGTAAAGCTTTGCCCTACATCTTTCAATTGATGATGCCAAGTCCTGCCACCTCCTAGGGCAAAATCACAATTTGCCAAAGCAACCATGGCTCTAGTGTTCTGGGTGCCATGCGATCCTGGTCACAAGAAATTGTGCACCAAGCCCCTGAGCTGCTGCCCCATGCATCCCCTAGGAAAACACCAGCATGAGCATGTGTACCAAGCCGTGGCCAAGACCTAGTTGGCCACTAAGGCTTAGCCTGCTAGAGAGAGTTTGGCCGACCTCCAATAAAGCAGCTTGTGCCTCACACTCTTGGGGCAATCTGCTAGTAAGCTCAAATGTCAATGCCCACCTAGCAATCCAAGTGGCCCTCTAGTCCAAGAGATCCTAGGTCTCCTTAGTCACCACCCGAGATGAAACCGAGTAATTTGGTCCAGTTGATCTTGGCACGGGACGCCTGACAGTACACCTCAGGGGGTGCCCAAACTTCCTCTACACTGCCAAACTCAAAGTCAAGTAACTCCTAAGACCCGCTGCTTGAGCAGAGAAAACCAAGCACATATGTCAGGGCTATAGTTTGGATAAAATGCATAGATTTTCTTTTCAAAAGGATGGGGCAGTCCAAGCTGCACGACAATTGCAGCTTGTACACAATGATGTTTGTGGTCCGATGCAGACTCAATCTCTTGGAGGTCATTTCTATTTCTTACTTTCATAGATGACTTCATAAGATTTACTATCAAGCATAAATCTAAAGTATACATTCTGTGTAAGCACTTTGTTGCCTTGGTCGGGAATCAATCTTAATGCAAAATACAAACTCTACACTCAAATCGCGGGGAGGGGAATATAAGTCCAAGGCATAAACCAAATTTCTAGCTGAGAGAGACATTAAACATCAATGCACAATATGGTACACTCCTCAGCATAATGGAATGGCTAGACGAAAAAATAGTGAGGCATGTGCAAGCTACCATGCCCATCAGATATGATTTGGATGGTCGAAGCTGCCACAAAACTTGTTCTTCACAAGTGTTATGCACAAACCTCAAAAAACACGCTCTGAGATGTGTTATTGGAATGCGCACATATCCGATGGGCACGATACTTTGCACACATTCAATCTTACCTATGCCCATGCAAAGTATCGTGCCCATCAGATATGCTTTGGATGGTCAAAGTCTGCATTAATCCCATTTTTCACCAAGTGTTATGCACAACCGTCAAAAAACACGCTATGAGGTGTTTTATTCAAACGCACACATACCCGATGGGCATGATACTTTGCATAGGCCTCAATCTCACATGTTGAGGCGCATGCAAAGTATCATGATAGGTGTGCATAACACTTGGTGAAAAAAAGGGTTTACGGTGACTACGACTATTCAAAGCATATCAGACATACGTGCATAGTCTCGTCACCATTTAGCATGTGTGATTTCGTAAAAGACACAACAATATTACCTATGTTGAGGTGCAAGCAAAGTATCGTGCACATCACATATGTTTTGGATAATCGAAGTTGTCATAAACCCCGTTTTTCACCAAGTCTTTGCACAACGGTCAAAAAACACGCTCTGAGGTGTGTTATTCGAACTCGTACATACCCAATGGGAATGATACTTTGCACGTGCATCAATCCCACAAAAATGTCTAAAATATTCCCACATTTATATGGCATGTTCAAATGATGCTTAACATGTATAATTTTTTGTAATATTACCCTTGTCCACGTTTCTTTCGGATAGAAACGTTTCGAAACATGAGAAACGTTTTGAAACGTTTCTTTCCCGAAGAAACGTGTTTTGTTGTGACTATGCTAGAGATTGAGCCCTCTTGTGTAGCAAGTTTTACAGCTTGTTGCCCTGGGGCCACGCCTATGAATGCCAAGCTCCCTGCTATTTGCTCTTGTATGCTAGCCCTACACCAGTCCTAAGGCCCCATATAGGGGCACATGGCCAGGCCTGTTCCAACCCCACATCCATCCCTCGATGTGCACTGACAGTGAGCCTAACAAGGAAGGCCTTATGGACTGCCCTAAAACTGCTCCAAGAAGGATGTGTGCATGCTGCCCATGTGGCAGTAAGTATATTGCTCACATGGCAGACCTAATCCATATCCCTTCATCACATCCTATGTTGCATGTCAACCTCCCCTATGTGCTCCTCATATTGGGGCTCGCAAGTGGGGAGGTGACCATTCTATTCCAACATCATGATAGCCGAAGTGCAAGACATACTGAGATCCAAAATACTTATGCTCTTTTGAAAAGACAATTCTTCTTGCCAATAATAATGAGGACGTCCAAGACCATGTTGTTAAGTGCTAGAAGTGCCAAGTTAATAAGGCGAAAGTCTTAAATGAGACAATTTTCTACATCTACTAGAGATCCCATCTTGTAAATGGGAAAATATCTCTAAGGACTTTATTATTGAGGTACCTTGAACACATACAAGACATGACTCCGTGTGGGTGATCGTTGATTGATTGACCAAGATCGACCAATTCATTCCAACCATGAAAAAATGTGAAAACCCCTAGTTGGCAAGATTGTTTGTCAAAGGAGTTTTCAGGTTATATGGTTTGCCTAAAAGTTATGTAAATCCACGTAGACACAAAGTGGAGGCGAGAAAGTTTATTAAGAGTACCTAAGTCCTCTAAAGAGAGAAAGGGTACAAACGGCCAAATGCTTTCTCCAAGACATGCAGTACATGTTGAGGCATGCCCAGGAAAGCGTTAAGAAAGAACAAGAAAGAGCTAGAAGTTATGTAAATCCACATAGATAAAAATGCGGAATTTGAAGAAGGTGAGAGAGTTTATTTAGGAGTATCTAAGTCCTCTAAAATCCAAAAGACCAGTGAGTGTCCTAAGTCATCTCTAAGGTATTGTGGTCAAATTACAATACGTCAGAAGATTGGTGAGCTTGCATATAAGTTAGCCCCTTCCCAAAAGAATGAAGTGTACATCTAGTATATCATGTTTGTCATTTGAGGAAGCAACTCCTAGAAGGTGATAGTCAAGAGCTTGTCATACATTTAATTAAACTCCAATGCTTCCACATGAGCACGAGAGAATTCTTGATGTTAAAGAAAGGTGTACGTGCCATATAAGTTATTCAAGAATATTTAGTAAAGTGGAAGGATGGTTTAAAAAAGAATGCTACATGAGAAAGTCTTAGCAAACTCCAAAAAACAGTTTCCTAACATTGTTTCAAGGCCGCCAACTCTTCTTAAGGGGGAGGAAATGTTAAATTAATGATCATATTACCCTAAGGGGGGATGCCTTAGGTTAGAAATGTTGGGTTTATCTATGTCACCTCCCCACCTATGAGTCCCCACATGAGGAGAGAGCATGGGGGAGGTGTACTAACAATAAATAGGAGATGCCATGTGGGCAGTAAGTTGGACTGCCACAGGGGTAAACCTGAAGGCCTGTGCAGGGCTGCCAGATGGCATGGCAGCGTGCAAGTTGCCATGTGGACAGCATAGAAACCTGTCAGAAGACTACAACAGGAGCAGCACTAGCCTGAAGCAGAAGAGACTATGCAAGGACAGCAAGGTGGAGCTGTTAGGGCCAGGTCAGAGGGCAGCAGACAGAGCTGCAGACTTGCGCAGCAAACAGAAGCTTTCTGGAGCTGTTTGACAGGTCGGGGCAAAACAGGAACACACAGCAGACGGGCGCCTGCTGTAGAACTGCCTCATGGCAGCAGGGTACAGCATTTGGGCAACTTTGTGTGTCTGCAGCAGAAAGTCAGGTCAGTCTGCAGACTTTCGGCCAGTCTGCAGACTGGTCAAATGGTTTGTAGGTCTTTCCAAGCCTATACAAAGGGCACCAACGGCGCATTCCACATTCCACTTTGCAGGGTCTTTGGTGCCTCACATTGGGCTGCCAACATAGCAGCAGGGAGGTCCAGAACACCAGAAGAAGGTCCTCATACAAGGTTGCTTACACAGCAGCAAGAACAGGAATCGCGGGAGACTTGTGCCTTACCATTGGCTCCAGAGACAGCAGCAAGGAAGTCAAGGATGAAGCAGTAAACACAAATTACAATTAGTTGTCATTGGAGCAGAAAGGTGTGTTTGCGGGCATCCCTACACAGCCCACTGAAGCTCTAGCAGAGGACGCAAGGTGAGAGTATATTGAAGGTGCCACGAGGAGGTAGGAGAACAGTTCTGGAAGTCGTAGAGGACCATATCTAGGTAGCACCCTGCTGCTAGATAGTGACACACTATGTACCCATTTTTTAGATGGTTTTGGTCCACAATATATATTACTGTTTCGTGGGCTTACGTCTTTGTTTATCTTCTGCTGCGGGGAGTGTTGGCTATAGCAAGCAACCTCCACCTCTGTTTTCTAACATGGTGTCAAAGCCCTGAGGGAGACTCACAAGTGTCGGGAGCTCCAAGGTGAGAAAATTGTCAAATTAAATCCAGGTTCAGCTTGTAGAAATCGCATTCTACGTCTGAAGGACAGGTACTCTTGGGAGAAGGAGGGTCATCTAGATTAAGGCACATGTACTGTGTACACTACATCTCCTGTTCAGCTTGTAGAAAAACGCATTCAACATCTAAAGGACAGGTACCCTTGGGAGAAGTAGGGTGATCTAGATTAAGACACGTGTACACTTCCTAAGCCCTTCATTTCCTCTTCATGGTTGCTAGACTGCCCATTCCAAGTTTTAGGGAATCGGGTAAGCTTAACGGAAGCAACTTAAAGATGAAGATCCAGAGCCACCTAGTGGTTCGGATGATCTAGGAGATCACAACAGGAGAGGAGCTAAGGCCACAAGATGTCAAGAATGTGGCTGGAGCAGTGGTGACACTAGCAGTCAAGGATTGGGTACTACGAGATGCAGAGGTCATCACCATCATTATTAGCATAAATGCGGACTCAGACCCCCCTCTGTAGAAAAGGGGTAGGGGGGCAGATTAGAGAAAAGAGGATAGAAGAGCGGAAGAAAGAGACTATGAGGGGGATAAGGAAGGCGATGGGATAGGGGAGAGAGAGAGAGAGAGAGAGAGAAAGAGAGAGAGAGGTGGGAAGAGGGGGGTGGGGGGGAGAGAGAGTGAGAGAGAAAGACAGAGAGAGGTTATTAAAGATATAATATGATATGATTATATTGAAGTCCTTTTGAGACCCTCAGGATCTATGGGACTGGTGACCACTATTAAATTAATTAGTGGTCCATTAAACCATTGAAATAAAAGTCTCCCAAATCTTTCTAAATTGTGAGTATTTGCCGGACTATTTTCTGTGCTAGTCCGAGAATTTTGCTGCGATGTTCCAAGATTTCTTGTAAGTAGCTTCCAAACTTGTGGGCTGGCTGTTCCAATAGATTCTTCAGATTACAACAATTGTTGCCATGGTTCTCCCTTATGTGTGTGTATGCTCGACATTTTAGGAGTATGTGCTGCTCGTCTTCTACCTCCCCTGTAGGGCAGATTTTGCATATCCTCGCCTCCCTTGGGATCTTGGGTCGTATCCATCTAACCTTCTCCACTGCTAGATCATGTGAGCTGGTCCTTATTTTGCATATTAAATTCCTTTTGAATATTGAGATGTCCTCCCCAAGATAATTCTGCATTGCATAGAGAGAGAGAGAGAGAGAGAGAGAGAGAGAGACAAAAAGAGAGAGAAAGAAAGTTTATTAAAATCTTCGAAAGACCGATGGGTCTATGAGACTGTGAAAATCCTGATACAAACAAGCTGTGTGGGTGGAGCTACTAAATGAGCATCCACTCCAATGCAGAATACAAATGGTAAGTGCTGAGTGCTGCAAAGTCATGTCAATGATGATCATCTACACAACACTAACATCCTCATCATCGGAGCGTCAAGGGGGACGAGGTAGTGAGGGCATAAAGTCAGAGATTGCTGGCTGCCCGCGGACGTGGTCCTGTGTTGTCTCCTGGTCGTAGCTCTGCATCTGATAAGGGCTACAATGAACCCTATCGGTGAAGCCCCAACTCTGAACAAGGAAGGAATATCCCCGAGTGTAATATGTGCATCAACCCTCTATCTAAGATGTCGTGTCGCTGGCTCTGTGTCACATCGCGGCGGGGCCTACTAAAACAAACATCATCACCCATGTTAGATGCTAAATGCTATATATGTTAGAAACATGGTGGGGGGAGAGAGAGAGAGAGAGAAAGAGAAGGTTAGGGTGTTAGGAAATGATGCTCCATCAACCAAAGTAAAAGACAATACATTAATTTTGAAGGACAACCCAGGGCAGAGTACCTGTTATTGACTCCAAATACATTCACTTTAGAGGGACAACTTCACTGCTCATCATCTACCACCTCAGAGAGGGATAGATCATGTAATATAGCAGATAAAGCTTGCTCCTCAGGTCTAGTAGATGTGGCATATATATTCTCGAGCTTGTCCAATGTCTCCTTGGCTGAAGTAGTGAGGTCAAGATGATGAAGTAGTTTGTTAGCCAACCTCACACCAATAAGCGCGAGTGCCTTGTCATTCTTCTCATCCCAAGCTGAGACTTATGCGGATTGATCTTCACCACGAGGGCGAGGCTCCATGTGTGCAAACTGAGGTAACAAACTTGCAGCACCAGATGAAGAACGAGCAAGTATGGCGGCTGGTCTAGAACTCCCAAAATACAATAGTAGACTCCACGTATGCAAGTGGGCAGATATAGGTGGCTGTAGGTGCTCCAAATACAAACCCTAATCAAAACACAGCAAGAATACGCTCTGAAATGCAGAACTGAACCAGAAATGGAGCTCTTGTGGTCGTAGTAACTGCTTGAAGTGCTGCAGCAGGTGCAAAGTTTGTAAAGCGGCTCACTAGGGCACTCCGAAGTGCAAAGGCTGGTCTTGGCGTTGAAAACCTCCAAAACTGCTCTGTTGAAGGCAGCTATGCACCAACGGCACTTGAAACCCTAAATTCGGCGATAGAAGGCTTCAAAAAGACCTCAAGAGTCCACATGTGTAGACACCTCTTGCAGGATGTGCCGACCAGCCAGCTATCCGAGAGGCTGCCAAGGGCCTAGCTACAGCTCCAAGAGGGCTTGAATGAAGGCGGCAGGCTGTGGAGGCACTAAACAGATGCAAATGGCTGAGAGGAGGCAGCTAGAGGCGAAAATCAGCAAGTTGCATAGGAGAGGTGGCTGTGCAGAGTTAGGGTTTAGGGTTTGTTGGAGATGACAACGTGGCAGGGCGGGCTAGGGCAGGACTGACCTGCTATGATACCATGTTAGAAACATGGTGGAGAGAGAAAGAAAGAAAGAAAGATATTAAAGTCTTCGGAAGACCGATGGGTCTATGAGACTATGAGAAACCTGATACAATGAACTGTGGTAGTGGAGCTACTAAACGAGCATCCATACCAATACAAAATGCAGAAAATGCAAAATGACAGTACTAAATCCTAAGTACAACATAGTCATATCTTGACTATATATATATCAATCTCAGCATCATCGTCGACATCATCATAACCATCATCATCATCATCAACAGCAGTAGGACATCAAGATGGATGGGGCTGTGGAAGTGGAGGAATGAGGTCAGCAATAGAGCGTTGTCGCCCCTCCAAGGGTGCAGTCTTGGTACGTCTCCTGGTCGTAGCTCTGCATCTAACCAAGGCCACTGTGACCCCGGTCAGTCGGGCTCCGACCCTAAACAAGGAGGGGATGTCCCCAAGTATGATTTGTGAGTCAACCCTCTGTCTGAGGTGTTGGGTCACAGGCTTCGGGTCACGATCATGTCGAGGCCTCGCCTTGTGGGGGTCTATGTGATCTGGCTGAAAGAACTCCGTGATAGAGCTTTGAGAAGTATTAGTCAAGGAGGAAGTCTGTTCTGCCCCTGTCTCCGTGCTCGGAGTATCCTATCGCGGTATCTGAGCACCTCATGAATGAAAGCAGCCAAACATCGCTGGTCAGGGTAGGAGAGGAAACGGGCCAAAACTCCATAACTATCTCTGAAGAGGCAGTGGAAACGCCCTCGGATCTCATAGTAGACAGGACACCTGAAGATGAAATGCTCCTCTGTCTCAACCTCTTGCATGTCACATAGTGTGCATATGCGCCTCTCCCTCGGTAACCACTCCGCTCTGCCGCTCTCAATAGGAAGTCTGTGTGAAGAGACATGGAACTGCCCAAGAGAGATCCTCAGTGAGGGGGGTAGGTGAATCTGCGTGTATCCTGGTGGATCAATGAAACCCTCCGCTATGACATGTAAGAAGTGATCTTTGTAGAAGCCCAGCTTCACTAGAAGATCACTCGGGCCCAACCAGGTCCGGAATATGTGTAGTTGTAGTAGATCCTCGCGGATAACCTGGTTGACCTCGTGTGATAGGAGGGGAGAAAAAGGAGCATCCATGCTGTACTGGAAAGGAGGCAGTCTGTCCATGTGGAGCCCGAGTCTTGCAAACCATCTCTCTCTGCGTTCATATCAGCACCTTTGATCCCCCCTTGCTACAAGTGCCATAGAAGAGGACAATGCTAGCCATGGTATCCTGCTACGCCCGGATGTGTAATCCCCATACTCCCTGACTCGGTACAGATACGTGATGACCTGAAATGCACCATCTAGCTATAATGGGGGTGACCCAAACTCCGCCTGAATGATCTGGTGAGGGACTGATGGCTTACCACGGATCATCCATGATAACATGAGAACCTGTAGCCGCTCCACCCTGGCCCACTCTGTATCCGACAAGTTTGGCCCCCAGCATGGACTGCGATACATCCTTGCTGGGCGGACCAAGGAATCAAAAAGCAACTCTTTGGTCCGTGGATCCTGAAAGTGAGAGCGGAAGCACTGTCTCTCTAGCCTAGCCTAGACAATGAAGTATATCCTCTGCTCAAGCGTGCACGCATCGCGGGTCTCATGGTGAAGATGGGTCCGAAAAAGACGACCCCAAGGTAAGTGTATGATGAAACTATTTCAACAAGGGACCCATCAAATGTGAAATGCTCATCTCACATGACGGCTCCAGATGTATTGAAGATCATAACCTTGGTTTTACTCAAGTTGACCTTCAAATCATGAGACTCACAAAAGGACTATAGTGCGTCAAAGGACTGTAGTGCGTCAAGGTGTCTCTGGAGTCTCTCTGCTGAGGAGGACAAGAGAGCCACGTCATCTACGTAAAGTAATATCCGGATCAGCGTGCCCGCGAGGGAGCAACCTACCCCACCTTGTGCCTGCATCACTGTCTCGAGCTCGTCGATGTGAGGCCAAACAAGGTAGGTGATAATGGGCACCCTTGTTTGACTCTGATAGTGCTCATGATCTCGTCTGTCCATCCAGATCCTGTCCGGACTCTGCCTGAAACTCGCTCATAAAGTGTCATGACAGCCCAAATGATCTCCTGGTCATAACCCAAATCCTGTAGGCGTTGTATGAGGCGGGCTCTCGGAACGGTGTCAAATGCCTTGCGGAAATCCACAAAGCAACAGTAAACCCTCTCCTTCCATGCCCTCACCTCCTCGATGATACATCTGAGCGCGAGAATATGGTCCATGGTCCCATGATCCCGCCGGCTTGTCCCGCTGCTCTGAGTCCTCGACACTCAGAGCAAATCTGCTGACCTTAGAATCAAGTACTGATGCATAAATCTTGGACATGACATGTCCAATCATAATGGTCCTCTAGTTCTCCAGGTTCATGAGATCCACAAGGCAATCGCGCTGCCCTAGTCACTCGCTCACTACACGAGACTGCTCTTCACGCCTTTTCCCATACCACCCGCTCCACCCGCCCACCACCTCCTGGGACCGTACCCTGTAATAGCTGGTACGATGATGAGTGAAGGCTTTACGCCGTCAGCTCAGATTCGAAACAAAAAATAGCCTTCCGGGTGAACCAGGGACGCTACACGAGTATCATTGTCTGGTACGCAAGAAGAAATTGGACTTCGTGTGTCGAAACGAGGAGGAGCTACTGAACATTCTGTTCAGTAACAACTCTAAGGACTTATGGCGGAGATTTCTAGAGGGACGATGCCCCCTACCACTCACTGACACTCACGTGTGGACTAATTATGCACGCACGCTCTATGATATTCCGAATCAACCAGCCCCTAACCTATTACATATGCCACGCCCCACGTCCTACACCCTCTTCACTAGGAGGGGGTAAAGGATGCCGTAATGAAACTTCATAATGGCCGAGCGAAGAATCATGAGGGACTATGCACTGAGTTCATTGCATATGGGATTAACCTCCTAGCCCTGATCTTAGCCAAGCTATTTAATGAAGCTGTTTGCTTGGGGTTCGTATAAAGTCAATGTATGCGAGAAGTATGTATAGACAACCAGAGTAAGCAAGTGAGTGATCGCAATCAAAGCGTATATCATGGTAGGTGGAGTAAGAACTCAACGAGGTAGAAAGTGCTATGCGACGGGGGGTAGAAATGCTAAAGAAAAGATAGGTGTGATCAGCCCCTGGAGGGAGAGGTGCTACGGTAAAGTCAGTGATGAGAGATGTGAAGGCAAGGGATCCCATTATGTAGTCTACAACACTATAGCCTCCCCCATGCGGAAAGCAAGTGAAGCCACCTGATGCGGGCCATCTGTTAAGACCATTATAGATGATAAGATCATGCATCCTACCGAGGTCTAATAGTGCATGTCCATAAGATGTGAGCGGTCCTCGTCTGTCAGCTAAAACTCGTAGCATACCTGCCTCCTCAATGGCAATGTCTGGTAGTAGAGTGGAATCATCCCTAAAGTCGAGAAGTGGTGCCTGACGAGCCCCTATCCTCGCGTTGAAGTCCCCAACTAGGAGGACTTCCCCACGGCTAGAGAAGTCAACGATGGACTAGTAAAGAGCAACAAATGGGGATGTCTCATCCTCCCCTCGAGTATCTCTGGCAAAGCGGGAGGTCTCGTGGAGGAAGTAGCAAACTGCAATAAACAAATCCCGGCTATCCATGTGTCAAATAGATCCAGAGAAACCTAGAGTATGGATCTCTCTGCTCCACTAAGATGGCCCCCAAAAGTGTGGATCTGTAAAGGACTACGACTCCTCCTAACCCTCGAACCCCTGATGTATCCCTCGTCTCATCTCCGTAGACAGACTCCCATGTATACCCGCTAACTACTGGTAGTGGGCGCTTTGGACTCTGATATGTCTCTGTGTAAAAGACTGTCATGACCTGTATAGGATTCCGAGAAGTTCCCTGGTTCTAACCATAAGGTACCATTACAGTTCCAGATGGTACAGGATAGGGTCTCGGATGTCCGGGTCTCATAGACCCCGCCTCCCTATGCGGTAGGAGAGGTGGGTGCCCGACGGGGCCTGTAAGGAGTCGTCCATCTCGTACTACTGCCCACTTCCCCTCCTTGCGAACCTGATCCCGCTGTTGAAACAGAAAACGCTTCTCCTCAACCTGTAGTGGAGTGAGGTCCTCATCCATGGAGATCGCTAACTGGTCTCGTAAGGCTGACCTACGACGTAAAGCCGAAAGTCGTGCCTGGGCGTCATGGAACCGTATGATAAGGGACTGCTCTCGGTTGGGGTCCCTCCCAACCCGCCATGCTCTCTCAATCTTGTGCTCAGTCGCCCCTAGGGTAGTGGTCACAAAGGCCTGCGCATCTACCATCGGTATAGCCTCAATGCGAGGAATCTCACGTACTCTGATGTTGAGAGCCTTGCTGGCTCTCTATTGCTGCTCCAGAAGGATAGCCGAAACGGTTACCCTTGCAGGTTCCCGTTTGGCTACGTCAACCCATCTGGACGTCTCCTCAATGGTAGATTGCATACTCGCAATCTGTGCCTCCACAACTGGGGTGCTCCCTGGGACTGTACGTATGGCAGTGACCTCCTGTCGGAGTTGTGAGATCTCCTGTCTAAGCCCCTGAATAAGATCAGCCTGGACTCAAATAGCTTGAGACTACTCCTGTATGAGACGTGCCTACTCCTGGGTGAAGCAAGTCTGCTCCTGTGCGAAGCGTGACATCTCCCTCTCGCGCTCTTGGATGCTCTGGACCTCCATCAACAAGTACTCCCAAGTCTCTGATGGGTCAGCTAGTCCATGCTCTAACGAAAACTGAAAGGACTGTGGCCTGAAAGTGTGAGGATGAGACTGGAGGCTAGGTGATGATAGGGTGAGATGGGTGCGATATGGAGACAATAGTGGCCTGGAGGAGGCGATCCCAACGGGGTGTGGGAGTGTGGACTGACTGAGAGGCAGAGGGGAGAGAAAGGTCGAGTAGTGTGGGACAGTGTATGACCTCTTCAAAGTAGGTGTCATAATCGAAGAGAGAACTATAGCGGGAGAAGAAGGAAGAGATGGTGGCAGTGGCAATCCCTCTATCCTAAGGGAGGGTGGAGCAATTGATGTCATGGGTAGGGGTGTGTCAGAGCCAGTAGCTGTAACTGTAGGCTAAGTCGAGCTGAAAGTGTAGCTGAAACAAGAGCTAGAGCTGATGCTGAAGCTGAGGCTGAAGATGAGGATGTAGCTGAGACCAAGGCTGAGACTAAAGCTGAAACTGAAACTAAAGCTGAAGCCGTGACTGAAGCTGAGTCAGAGGTGGGTCCCGCCTTTGCCTTGCTGTCCACTCTGAATCCACTGCGGTTGTAGCGTGTGTTCACATCTTCGAGTTTTAGTTGTGTTTGTTTCTTGGCTTTGTTGTCGTCTTTCTTGGCGGCTTTATCCGTATCCTTGCCACCTTTCCCCATTTCGTTCGATAGATAGACCGTGTTTGGAGAGAGAGAGAGAGAGAGAGAGGTTAGGGTGTGAGGAAATGATGCTCAAATGAAGACATGACAAAAGGCTTTCATTCATTCATTAAGTGTGACACGACAAGTCAAGTACAAGCCTTATATAGGCTACTCACTCACACACTATAACCTAGCGCATATGGGATAAGTCTCATGATGACCCGTGGCACTCACACATGACTCACACACATAGACTAGTACTAGATCACCTTATTATACACCAACACACTCTTTGGCTATGATATCTCCAACAATATAGTCCTAGAAAGCATCATTGTGACATAGTCATGACATCAACATCAGCATGTCACATCAAGTCCCGTGCCATGTCTAGCCCGATACAACAAATATTGGAGCTCTAGAAGAGAGGCCATGGTGGACCCAAAGGTTGGTGAGGCTGCGGTGGTATAAGATCAGGGATACAATGCTGGCGGCTCTCTACGGGTGCAGTCCGGCGTGGTCTCTTGGCTGCAGCTCTACGTTTAACTAGGGCCACAACAACTCCTGTAGGTCGTGTGGGTCATGCCTCGGGTTTGAACATGGAGGGGATGTCTTCAAGCTTGATCTGTGTCCTCCTCTGTTGGGTAAGTCGTGTCGCTAGCTCTGGATCTCTATGTCACCGACTACTTGATCAACGAGGGTCTGTGTGATATGGCTAAGATCATGCTTTGAGATGAGTCCGCATCTATGCTCCGCCCCTACCTTTGTAGTCTAGGCAAGCGCTCTCGATGCTTAACTACCTCATGAATGAAGGTGGCTAAGCATCTCTTATTCAACTGGTAGACACAGCGTTCTCTGCATGGCACGCTGAAAAATATGTACGACATCAACAACGTGGCCAGGATCCTCAACCTGAAAATGGAACTCTACAACATGAAGATGGAGGAGGCTGACACAGTGGAGAATCACATCACCAAGATGAAGGTGGTGAGGGATCAACTATCAGCAACTGGTCAACAAACGGATTCGTGCACATTGCTAGGCTTTTGCTTGGCATGCTTCCTAGGAGCTACAAAGGGTTTGTTACAATCATCGTTGTATGACAACCGTCGGCACCGGTGACATTCAAGGAGCTCTTGCCTCTGCTTCTGCAAGAATAAGCTCAAGAAAAGAGTACAACCCAATCCCACGACAAGGCATTATTGCGCAAGACGAGCAAAGGCACATGGAAGGGTAAGCTAATAACAACAAGCCCAACAACTACAACAAAAGGACTGACAAACGTGATGATGATGACTCTCCTTCCCACGGAGGCAAGAAGAAGACGAAATGCTTATACTGTAACCAGCTAGTACATTTTGCGAAGGACTGCAGAAAGAAGAAGGCTGACTAGAAGAGAAGGAAGGAGTTCAATCAAGAGTCAGAGGAATCAAAACCAACAACAAATGTGGTTATAATTGAAGAACATTTCTTGGCAACTCCGAGTGTTATTGAGGTAATATATGCAGATCTTGGTGTACCAATGTGTATGTTTGACATTGAGAATGGTCTTAATAGTCAGAGGGACCAATACCCTTTGTGGAGGTGAAAGACAGCAATGTTTGCTCAGATTGCTTTGGATACAAAGCTGATATCACTTGCATGAGGGAGGTGTCTTTGAGAGGTCCTCAAGGATCATAGTCACCTGGATGCAGGCACACTAAAGATGGCACGACATGTTTACACAAGGATATTGTGGATGCCTCCATGAGGTACTTGGCTTGTTTTCAAAGCAAGCACACAAATGGGTGGATTCATTGGTACATGTATTCTTTGTGCATACATTCAGACTTTAGTAGCATGCTATGGGAAAAAGTTTTGCTTTTCTCAGGTGTTGAGGCACAGGAGGGAGAAAGCCTTCCTGGTAGGCTAAGGTGGACATCTTGGTGCTTCTTCAAAGCTCGGATGCAAGTTGCTGGAAGGAGAACATGATGAACGTGTTGAGGCCTTCATGGTGGAGACAGGGACATCTACGGGTCAAGAGAGTATATTTCACCACATGATTTACCTACTTGAGAGCTCCTATGGAGCTCATGGTCTAGGAATTATGGAGATACACTTGGTTTTCGAGATCTATGTGGATCAGCCACTGGGATCTCATTGTTCAGGCCGGTAACTTGTCTGTGGATATTGCCAAAGTGAAGACAAGTTGAAACAGACCATAGGAGCGAGGACCTGGCACAATCCAAGCTATCCTTAGACTCTAAGGGGGATTGCACCTCAGTACTAGAATGGTTTGCTTGAACGGGACTGCACCTGCAATAGCGGGAGCCGCGGGTTCAATCAGCAAGGATGTCTTCAACTTGTTCCAGAGTGCTTCTCCATGGGAGTTAATGGAGCATCTGCATCAACGTGTGGGTATTTGCCTATGGTGACTCAATGAGAGAGGGTGTTGGATTTATCTAGGTCACCTCCCCACAAGTGAGTGCTCAAATGAGAAGAGAATGGGGGAGGTGTACTACAGTACATACGAGATGCCACGTGGGAAGAAAGTTGGACTGCCACGGGGGCAAACCTGAAAGCCATATGCAGGGCTGCAACATGGGCAGTATGCAAGCTTCCATGTGGACAGCATGGAGCAGAAGGGGCTATGCAAGGACAGCAAGACAGGCTGTCCGGGCCAGGTCAGAGGGCAGCAACCAGAGCTGCAGACTTGCACACCAAACAGAAGCTTTCTGGAGCTGTTTGACAGGTCAAGGCAGAGCAGGAACATGCAGCAGGCAGGCCTGGTGTAGAACTGCCACATGGCAGCAGGACGCAGCATTAAGGCAAGTTTGTGTCACGATTTGTGACGTATTCCTTTCTCTATACCTTAAACTTATGGATGGTTTGATGAATGGACACTTGTGGAAGGGTATGCCCTTTCGACAAGACACTTCCTATGAGGCACAACCCTTCACAAGAGACATTCTATTGAAGAGACACTACCATTGTAATGTACCCTCTCATCAAGGGTCACATCCTTCACAAGAGGTACACACCTCTTCATGCACATACACTTTGGAGTACACACCTTTTCATGTGTGACTCTTCACTCTCTATATAAGAAAGGCCCAACTGTATGGATGATACACTACAGACACTCAAGCAATACAAATATTCCTTGTTCTCTGCTATTTCAGTCTCCTTTTCCGTTCCTTAACACATTTCTAAATATAGTAAATCTAGGATTTCTTACAGTGGTATCAGAGCAAATTTCACTCCTGCCTGTAGGAAATGCCCCCCACCTTCTAGCGCCTATCTGATACATCTCTTTGCGCTAGAAGGATATCCACGCATATTGTGCATGGAAGAGATGGAGAGAATGAGAGTAAATTTTTATAGCGCCAACCCCACCTAAAGTCATCAGTGGCCTCTCCATCTCCCTCACATCACAAGTTGATGTGAATGGACACGACAAAAATCGTGTCTTTTGATGTGCTTGGGCTGTCCCAAAACCAAGGGACGCACCTTTTTCACCATCGGACACACCTTTTGATGAAGAGTTTTTGACTCCTCGCCCAAGGGACACACCCCATCGTGGAAAAAAGGACACATCTTTTCGTGTGGGGACACCCCTCTTTAAAATAGGGTTGCACCCCTTCATGAAAAGGTACACCTATTCCAAGGGTCATACCCCTTAGAATAGGCACACCCCTTGGCACCAAGCACCAACCTACAAAAGGGTACCTAGAGGGCTTAAAAAGGGAAACCAGCCCTACACCCAAGGCCTAACCCTAGACTACCCAAGGGTTCTCTAAACCCACGTTTTAGTTTTTTGGCAACCACCAACCAGCCAGGAAAAAAAGGGCGAAATCAAATCGCGATTTCACGTCAGCCTTCTCCACTCCAAAAACAGCCGTACGGATTTTGCCATTTCCTCCTGCACTCAGGCCGTGGACGTTGCCTGTATCTTTTGGAGAAGTTGCAGCGTCAGTTTTCTCTCCTGCTGATCCCGCCATACCTGCCTGCAATCAGCAACGTTTTGCTGCTTATCTCCCACGACCAAACCAGCCTGGCTTCTCGCTGGTTTTCTCACGCTACCTCTGCCCATGAACAGCCGCTGTTGCTGCTTATCCAATCACTCATAGACAGGCCAGACCTGCTCTCCGACAGTACGCAGCACACAGCGCAGACTTCAACGCTGGAAAAGTGCGCCAGATTCTACACAGTCTGCAAAACGCCTCTGCCAACGCCATATCTGCCTCACAAGTCTCGCCAAGCACCTGTTTCTTGTTCACATATCCACGTGGACTTGCAAAGACAGCAACATGGACCTCCGGACAGAGATCTGCAGGCCTTTTCTACGCAACTAATTGGCAGATCTAATCTATGCCAAGTGGATTCTTTCCATTCTATTTCTAAGGATTCTCTTTCATATTGTTATTTGCTGCTCATTATCAAATTACAGCAAATGAAAGCCCCTTCCTTAAAGCATGGAAACCCCTGGTAATGCCTCAGTCCCTTCAAGGACACCTCAGGCATCATCTATCACACAATATCGTGTTCAGATTGCACAACCAACCCATTTCGGAGCTTTTGCATCGTGGGTCTTTTGTGTCACGTGCCCTTCCAGTGACTTGGACCACATCCTATATCTTCTATGTGAGGCACCTCAATTACATTACTTCCTCAGCACAATCCAGGTTGTGTTTCACGAGACACGTAGATACCCAGAACCCGATATTCCTCACGAGTTTGCTGTCCATCTTTGGAGAGACTTTTACCCCTCAGCTTCAGCATCTCCAGGGTACTCTCCACCTCCTTCAGCTCCCAGATATCCTCATGCACAAGTTTTACCTTCCCCAAGACAGTATTTACACTCTGAAGGCACTCCTTCTCGATATCCTCCGCTCCTGACAGCATCTCCTTATCCCTTCTCAGATCCGTGGACTTTGCAACCTGCCCCTGTACTCTCACGAGCAGTAACACCCACTTCGGCATCACCAGTGTTACCTCAGACAGGACCTCCAAATTTCCACGGGTGGTTCCATCCTGCCTAGCCTGCCCCCTCCAACATGAGCAATCTCAAGGAGCAGCCCAGATCTTCTTCCAGGAATGGTACAAACTAGAGCACAGGTTCGTGCTCTTCTCACAGGGACCTCACATATGTCGCAACGCTCACGTGCAGCCTCTCCGGAGATAAGCGACTCAAGTCCAAAAAAGACCCCTAAAGTCAACATACAAGACGACCCATTACTTCAACTTCAAATTTCTCAGCTTCACGACATCATCTCCGACTTGGTCCAGAAAGTCCAACGACTCCAAGATTCTCACAGTACCACACATACAGAGGATGACATGATGCCACCAGACGACTATGTGGACTCGTTTCCACCAAAGGTAGAAAACATTGAACTCCGTGCCCTCTACTGCTTACTCCAAGCTTCCAAAACTAAAAGACTTGACATTAAACTTCCAAAATCGCCAAACAGTTGACCAATGGCTCGCAAAACTGCGCGTGTACTTTGATACTGTTGACCTCACTGAAGGCAAAAAGATTGCCTTGGCAGCCTCCCTCGTCAAGGATACAGCTTTCCTATGGTGGCAACGACGCTCAAAGGACGGCAAAAGTGTGTTGACTTGGGAACGTTTTGAACACATGCTCCATAAGCAGTTCATACCTGCCAATGCTGACTTCCAAGCACGTTCAAAACTCCGACAATTGGAGCAAACGGGCTCCCTGTCTTCCTACATCTCTTAGTTCACCACATTGGTGCTGGAGATCGATGGTTTAACTGATGATGATTGCCTTCATGCTTTCATCTCAGGCCTAAATCCTTCGTTATGCATTGATGTCCTCAAAGCAAACATCACCACCACATCTAGCGCTATTGCTTACGCAGAGCGCATTACCGATTTCCAAAACACAAGGAAGCAGAGTTCTAATAGAACACAGAACTCTACTATGGCCAAGGGCGCTCGCTCTCAAGATAACCCCTAGTTCAGAAAAAAGTCGGGTAATCAAGGTCAGCGACAGTCTCAAGATCCCCACAAGTCTCAGAAATCATATGCTGGATCCCAACAGAAGCACTCCTCCAAGGATCGCGCCTCTTTCTCTTCACAAAGTCATGACCGTCATCACCAACATAAAGGTGCGGCCACTGACAAGAAGACCAACTCCAGCACAAAAGGACTTTGTACCATCTGCACGGGCGACCATAGATGGTTCGATTGTCCAAAGCGACCAAAGCAAATTCCAATATGGAACCTAGCACTTCCCAAACAGAAGATGCTACCCCAGCACAAGACAAGAAAGGCAAAGCTGTTCGAATGGCAAATACCATCCACATGATCCTTGCCAGCAACCCCGAACCTTCCTTGGCCACTCAAGTACTTGCGTCCAAGGATCGGTCTGAGGAACAACAGTTATTACCCTCATCAACAGTGGCTGCTCTCATAACTTCCTAGCTAGTTCTATGGTCGAAAAACTTCGGTTGACCACCAATCCTAGTCCCGTGGACTATCAGATTGAACTTGCAAATGGAACTACATTCTTGTGCAACACCAAGATCAAAAACCTGTCCTTTCACATACAACATTATACGGACAAGTTGAACTTTGATATCATGCCTCTTTCTCAGTACGATGTCATCCTCGGACAACAATGGCTCTACGACTATGATCCATCAATCAGTTTTCGCAGCCATACTATCCAGTTTGTCCACCAGGGAAAACTTATTGAGCTAACTGGTTCTAGGGACTCTCCTTCAACCCCAGTTGCCTCTGCCCTACAAGTAAAGAAGTGGGTTCATAAATGTCAAGTAAAGACTTCACCTCTGTTGGTTACGGCAGTAGAGGAGACACCAACAAAGGATCCTCTTGAGTACCTCAACCAACCTTTCTTTCAGCCTTACCTGGATATTTTTCCACAGGAACTGCCAAAGCAATTACCACCTCGACGACCAGTGGATCACCCAATCGAACTTATTCCCTGTAGTAATCCACCGTCAAAACCTCCTTATCGGGTTTCTTACACTCAAAATGAAGAAATCCAAAGATAGGTGACCGAACTACTCGACAAAGGTCACATTCGAGTTGCAGCCCTTTCGGATCTCCTATACTACTAGTGGAAAAAAAGAATAAGTCAATGCGCCTCTGTATCGACTACCGAGCCCTCAACAAGCTCACTATCAAAAACAAGTATCCATTGCCTTGCATTGATGACCTCTTCGATCAACTTCTACACGCAACACAGTTCTCAAAGATTGATCTTCGTTCAGGTTATCATCAAATTCACATACGAGAAGGCAATGAGTACAAGACAGCTTTTTGAACAAAGTATGGACACTATGAATGTTTGTTTGGTCATGCCTTTTGGGTTAAACAATGCCCCGGCCACATTCATGACACTAATAAATGACATCTTCAGGCCTTTCCTCGATAAGTTCGTCATCATTTATCTCGATGACATCCTCATTTTCAGCAGATCCCTACATGAGCACAAACAACATCTTCACCAAGTTTTTGAAGTTCTCTGCGCAAATTCTCTCTACATCAACGTTGAGAAGAGTGAGTTCTTCAAAAACCCAACTCAAATATTTGGGACATGTTATTTCAGCTCAAGGCATCTCTGTGGATCCCAAGAAGGTCGAGGTAATTCAAAACTAGCCTACTCCTAAGAATGTTCATGATGTCCCCTCTTTTCTCGGATTGGCAAACTTCTACCATACAAAGGTCTATCAGTTTTCCGAGATTGCAGCTCCTATGTCATAATTATTGAAAAGCACGGCAGTTTTTCAGTGGCTTCCCAAAACAAAGTATAGTTTCCAACAACTCAAGCAAGCACTCACTACCACACCAGTTATGGCTATTGCTGACCCAAACCTTCCGTTTGAGGTCATGACCGACGCTTCCGACATCGCTACAGGAGTAGTCTTGATGCAAGAAGGCAGAGTTATTGCTTTTGACAGCCATAAACATTCCAATATCCAAACCCGATACCCGGTTTATAATAATGAGTTTCTTGCCATTGTACATGCTTATCGCTCTTGGAAACATTATCTCATAGAAGCCGACTCGGTGGTAAAGACAAGCCATCACTCTCTAAAGTATATCTTTACTCAGCCAGTAATGAACGCTCGACAAGCACGCTGGGTTGAGTTTCTGGCCAACTTTCACATGACCATTGAGTACATTCCAAGACTATGCAATGTAGTTGCAGATGCTCTCAGCAAGTTCACTCTAGCATCAACTATGGTAATCTCCACATTATCTGTCGATGTACGGAGTTCATTCAAAGGGAAGTATCTCAATGATAAAGACTTCGGCACAGCAGTACAAGTTCTTTCGAAAGATCAACCTTCGACTTCCGAACAAAAGATTTTCTCATCCTATTCTTATACAGACGACCTTTTGTATCATCAAGATCGTGTCTATGTACCACATGACAAGGATGTTCGACGTCTTTTGTTAAAAGAGCATCATGTAGTTCCTTATGCTGCCCATCCAGGCATCAACAAGACTTACAGGTTACTCAATGCAACATACTACTGGCCTCAGATGAAAAGCGACGTCATCAAAATGGTTACATCTTGCTTATCTTGTCAACAAATGAAAGCAAGCCGACAACTTCCAGCAGGACTTCTTCAACCTCTTCCGGTTCCAACTGAAAAAGGTGGGAAAGTATTTCCATGGATTTTATTACAACATTACCACGATCCTCCACAGGTAACACTCAGATTATGGTAATTGTTGATCGATTGTCCAAAATGGCACACTTTGTTGCTTGTAAAAGAAGTGCCCAGCACAGTTAGGGGAAACAGAAACGGGGGACGGGGAACGGAAACGGAAACGGAAACGAAAACGGAAACAAAAACATTTCGAGATTTCTGGGAGGGCTGAAACGGGGAACGCCACGTCAACAAGGGGGTTTTAGAAAAGGGGGTTTTGAGATGAGAACACACACATTTAGAATGCTATAGCCTACAGCTTGAAAGAGAGCCAAGGGTTGAAAGAGAGGGCTGAAACTTGAAAGTGGGGCCTGAAAGAGGAGGGAACAGAAGGCTGAAAGAGAGGGCTGAAAGAGGGGACTGAAGGAGGGGGCTGGAGGGGAGTAGATGATGATGGAGGGCTAAAGCAGCTTGCAGGAGAGAAAGGAGAGGAAAGGAGTGAATGGGGCTCAAGGACGGCTGGAAAGCCTTGAGGATGGAGAGAGTACGAGGCTGAAGGAGTGGAAGGAGGCCAAAACCGAA
Organism: Dipteris shenzhenensis; assembly: GCF_047967505.1. Lineage (NCBI taxonomy): Eukaryota > Viridiplantae > Streptophyta > Polypodiopsida > Gleicheniales > Dipteridaceae > Dipteris > Dipteris shenzhenensis. The sequence goes on from NC_141606.1 coordinate 52,682,529, forward strand.
AGCAAAAAGACCAAAAACGGGGCTGGCGGCGGATTTCGCGTCATTTTGGAGACCTAGCAGCCTGTGTTGTCTGAAATGGCCCGTTTCAGGGCTCTGAAACGCGTTTCAGACTGGCTGAAACGTTTCAGCCAGCCGTTTCAGGGTCCTGAAACGTTTTAGACTCTGAAACGCATTTCAGGAAACAAGGCTTCTCTAAAACGGCGTTTCAGGCCTGGCTGGGCTCTGAAACGCGTTTCAACGTAACTGTGGTGCCCAGGCTCCGGACATCGCCAAACTCTTCATACAACACATCTTCCGACACCATGGATTGCCCAAGAATATCGTCTCCAACAGAGATCCTAAGTTTACTAGTCACTTTTGGATTTCACTGTTCGAATCTTTGGGTACAACTCTACATTAGTTCATTATCTCCACCAGGGTCTTATTTTGAGTGGGAGGGGATGTCATGATCTGTGACGTATTCCTTACTCTATACCTTAAACTTATGGATGGTTTGATGAATGGACACTTGTGGAAGGGTATGCCCTTTCAACGGGACACCTCCTATGAGGCACAACCCTTCACAAGAGACATTCTATTGAAGGGACACTACCATTGTAATGTACCCTCTCATCAAGGGTCACACCCAAGGGGTACACACCTCTTCATGCACATACACTTTGGAGTACACACCTTTTCATGTGTGACTCTTCACTCTCTATATAAGAACGGCCCAACTGTATGGATGATACACTACAGACACTCAAGCAATACAAATATTCCTTGTTCTCTGCTATTTCAGTCTCCTTTTCTGTTCCTTAGCACATTTCTGAATATAGTAAATCTAGGATTTCTTACAGTTTGCGTCTGCAGCAGAAAGTCGGGTCAATGCGCAGACTAGTCGCTTGGTTTGCCAAACCTGTATAAAGGGCCTCAGGGGGGGCATTCCACATTGCAGGGTCTTTGGTGCCTCACATTGGGCTGCCAACACAGCAGCAGGGAGGTCTAGAGCACGAGCAGTAGGTCCTCATACAAGGCTGCCTACACAGCAGCAAGAAGGACAGAATTGCGGGCGACTTGTGCCTTACCATTGGCTGCAGACGGAAACAGCAACGTGGTCAAGGATCAAGCAGCAAACACAGTCTTACGATTGGCTGTCCATCAGAGTAGCAGCAAGGTGTGTTTGCAGGGCATCACTACACATCCCACTACAGCTCTAGAAGAGCACACAGGCTGGCAGGTACCACGAGGACGTAGGAGAACGGTTTTGGAAGTCACAGAGGTCCATATCTAGGCAGCACTCTGCTGCTAGATAGTCGCACACTGCATACCCATTTTGTATATGGTTTTGGTCCATCCTTGGGACAATACATATTACTGTTTCTACTCTCTCTCTTGAGCACAGTTCATATTACTATTTCTACTCTCTCTTGAGCACAGGAGACTAGGTGGGAGACCCTTCGGTCCAAATTTGCATACGTGTGGAGATGGGGAAGGGGAATGGTGACAAGGCGAAAACACAAAAGCAACTCAATCTGGAGGACTTCAACAAATGCAGCAACCGGAGCGGTTTGACAGTGGACAGCACCGTGGCCCAGAAGAAAGGGGCCCACCCAAAGCCCATGCCGCTCACCACATCCTCGACCTCTATGGTTACCACCACTATTTCACCACCATCATCCACCTCATCATCTATGCCACCTCTCTCCTCCCCCTCTCCTGCATCATCATCACAGGTCTCCTCTCCAATAGCCTCACCACTGGCCCCACCGGCCACGGCTCCACAGTACTTTCCCCTCGTATCACCTTTACCTCTCAGTCAACAACCCTTCATCACCTCATCCGGCCTCGCTACTCCTACATACCACTCCCCCACCCAAATCATGCTGTCCCCACCCTCAGTACAACCTCAGCAGCCCACCTTCATTCCAACCCCTCTCAAGATCCAGTCCCCACCTGGACCAGGACATCTTAGGCCCCCACCACATACTTGGGACTCCCTATTGGCTGAGATACACAGCATACGGGCCCGTCAAGCAGAGCTGACACATTACACCCAGGAGCAGGCCAGCAGTATACACGAGCAGGGCACCCTTATCCAAGGACTCAGGCACGACATCACACAGCTTCGAGAGGAGCTCGGGACCCTCAAAGCAGCGCCTGGAGGGACCCCAGTCACAGAGATGGAGGCACAGATAGCCACGATACAGTCGGCTATAGCAGAGACGACTAGATGGCTGGACGTGGCGAAACGGGAGCCCGCAAAGGCAACCGTTTCAGCCGCCATACAAGAGTAGCAGCAGAGGGCTTCGAAGGCCCTCAACATCCGGATACGAGGGATCACGCAAGACAGCACCAACACCACTACGATGCCCATGGAGGAGGCGATCACCTTTGTGACCACCACCATGGGGATCCCCGACCATGGCATAGAGAGAGCATGGCGTGTTGGGAGAGATCCCAACCGAGAGCAGCCCCTAGTCATTCGCTTCAGAGATTCACATGCTCGACTAGCGAGATTCCAACGCCGAGCCGCTCTACGAGAGCATCCCACCCTGTCCATGGACGAGGATTTGACACCACTACAAATTGAGGAGCGACGAGTTCTTCTACAGCAGCGGGATGTTGCCCACAAGGAGGGGAAATGGGCCGTGGTCCAAGATGGTAGGTTGTTGACCGGCACCCGTCGGGCTCCCACCCGTACCCCCTAGGGGGACGGGGCCTATGAGGCTCAGATTTCGAGACCCTAGACTGCACCATTTGGAATTGTAATGGTACCTTATGGTCAGACCCAGGGAACTTCTCGGAGTCTTATACAGGACGAGGCATAGTCTTTTACACGGAAACACACCAGAGCCCAGAGTGTCCACTACCGATAGTCAGTGGCTACACATGGGAGTCAGCCTTCAGGGATGAGACGAGGGATACAGGAGGAGTCCGAGGATCAGGCGGGGTCGCAGTATTGTACAGGTCTTCCCTCGTTGGAGCCATCTCCATTGAGAGGAAGGACGCACACTCCCGATTCATGTGGATCCGGATCCGACCCACAGACACCCGTGACCTTTTCATAGCAATATGCTACTTCCCACCAGACACATCCCACTTCGCCAGAGTGGCACGAGAGGAGGGTGAGACATCACCATATGCACCCTTACATCAAGATATCCCAAACCTTTCAGCCTGCGGGGAAGTTCTACTTGTTGGGGACTTCAACGCCAGGACAAGCACGCGCCAGGCACCACTCCTGGACTTCTGAGACGAATCTATCATGCTACCAGACATGGACCTAGACGGAGCAGGTATGACCAGGACCTCATCGGACCAACACAAGCCTGTTACACCATATGGACACGCACTCCTTGATCTGGGCAGGATGCATGATCTCATCATCTACAACGGGCTTGACCTATGGCCCTCCTCAGGTGGTTTTACTTGCTTCCCACACCGGGGGAGGCACTAGTGTAGTAGATTACATCATGGGATCCCCTACCTTCACTTCATGTATCACCGACTTCACCGTAGCACCACTCCCTCCAGGAGCTGATCACACATACCTATTCTTCACTATCACCACCCCACGCTTAGCCACACAACATACACTTTGATCACAGCCTCTCACCGGCCTACTCTGGATGCCTAAACAGACTCCTAACCTACATCGATCATATACAACTCATAGAGGACCGTGCTGCCCTGATTAGTCGCACACTCCACGAGACTGTCCTCCAAATATTTCCCCACACCACACGGTCCACTAGACCACCACCTCTTGGTTCTGTACCCTGCAACAATTGGTACGATGCGGAGTGCAAGGCTTATCGCCGACAGCTCCGACTTGAAACCAAATGTCACCTCCTGAACACACCAAACACGGTACGCAAGTACCAACGTCTCGTACGTCGGAAGAAGCAAGCATTTCTTCGTCGAAATGAGGAGCTGCTGCTGCACATCTTGTACAGCAACAACTCTTAAGGATTTTTGGCGGAGATTCCTTGAGCGTAGGTCTCCATCACCCCTCACCGACACGAGAGTCTGGCACACGTATGCACACCATCTTTATGATGTCCCACACCAGCCCACTCCATATCTCATACACACACCTCGCCCCACCACTTGCACGTTGTTCACCAGAGGGGGAGTCAAGGACGCGACATTGAAACTGCACAATGGCCGAGCTAAGGATCATGAGGGGCTATGCACTGAGTTTATCACATATGGGATCGACACGTTAGCCCCGATCCTAGCAAAGCTATTCAATGACGCTGTTTGCCTTGGCTTCCCCCGCACTTGGACACTCAACACCATCACCCCCATCCACAAGGCAGGGGATCCCATGGACCCAAGTAACTACCGGACTATCATGATTGGACATGTGATGTCCAAGATCTATGCAGTTGTATTGGATGCGTCGGTCAGCCTGTTCGCAGAGATGAGAGGGCTCAGAGCAGAGGGTCAGGCCGGTTTCAGGCGAGACCATAGAGCTATGGATCACATACTCACACTCAAGAGTGTCATTGAGGAGGCCAGATCACGGAAGGAGAGGGTCTATTACTGCTTTGTGGATTTCTGCAAAGCCTTTGACACATATCTCGAGCTCGTCTCATCACACACCTACAGACACTGGGATTTGATCAAGAGATCATCTGGGCAGCCATGGCACTGTATGAGAGAGTCTCAGGCCGAGTTCAAACAGGCACAGGTTGGACAGATGAGATCTTGAGTACCATAGGGATCAAACAAGGTTGTCCCTTATCACCGACCCTGTTTAGCCTCTACATCGATGAGCTTGAGACTTTCATGGGGACGTTCGGAGGGACCGGTTGCTTACTTGCCAGGATCATCATCAGGATTCTTCTTTATGCAGATGACGTGGCACTCTTGTTGTCCACACCCGAGGGGCTCTAGCGACACCTGGATGCACTACAGGCTTTTTGTTTATCCCATGATTTGGAGGTCAACCTTGGCAAGACCAAGGTCATGATCTTTAACACCTCTCGAGCAAACATGCAACGGAAGCAGTTTACTTTTACTTTCGGTGGGTCACCAGTTGAGATTGTATCCTCATACACTTACATGGGGGTCATCTTCTCCGGCCTGATCTTCACGATGAGACCAGCGATGCAGGCCAGACTGAGCAGGGGATACGCCTCACTGGCTCGGCTAGAGAGACAATGCTTCCACTCCCACTTCCAGGACCCTCGGACCAAGGCTCTTCTCTTCGACTCCTTGGTCCAACCAGCCCGTATGTATGGCAGCCCTTGTTGGGGGCCTGACATGTCAGAGAGAGAGTGGACACGGGTGGAGCGCCTGCAAATCCTCATGCTCTCACGGATGATCCGGGGGAAACCGTCTGTACCACATCACATCATTCAAGCCGAGTTTGGTGACTGCACATCAGGGAGACAGAGGTTGCCATGGTTGGCTCTCAATTCCTCCATGAGGTTGGCAGCAGAGGGAGACGAGCGACGCTGGTATGCACAGACTCACAGATGGTTTGTGAGACTAGGGCTCCACATCAATAGAATACCTCCTTTTCAATATAGTTTAGATGCCCCTCCGATACTCCCACCCACCATCCCGATCGGGCCACACACCAACCAGGTCATTCGAGAGGATCTCCTGCAGCTACACACCTTTAGGACCTGGTTGGAGCCGAGGGAGCTTCCAGTGAAGCTGAGTTTCTACAAAGATACTGTCTTCGTATTTCGGAGGAGGGATTCATCACACCATTGGGGTACACTGAGCTTCATATGCCTCACTCACTACGGATCTCCATCGGACAGTTTCGGGTATCATCACACCGCCTCCACATAGAAAGCGGCAGAGCAGAGGGGATTCCTAGGGAGCATCGCTTATGCATATTGTGCGACTATCAGGAGGTGTAGTCGGAGGAGCATTTTATTTTCAGGTGCCCAGTGTACTACGAGATCCGAGATCGCTACCACTGCCTCTTCAGAGACAACTCCGGGCTCCTTTCTAGATTCCTCGCCTACCTAGATCAAAGATGCCTCGCGGCCTTCATTCACGAGGGGGTCCGACACAGAGAGTTCTTACTCAGGCGACGAGGCTTGGCCACATCATCAGACACCTCTCAGAGCAAGATCACAGAGTTCTTTCCATCGAGTGACATTGATCGTCCAGTCTCTAGCCGCAGACGTGACAGAGACCCCGACCTGACGGCCGCAGCACGACACACGAGACATCGAGGGGACACACAGATCACTCTGGGGGACCTCCCGTCATTGTTTAGACCCAAGATACGTCCCACTGGAGTCACGGTGGCTCTGGTCTTGCGTCGAGCCTCGTCCAGGAGACCGAGATGCATGGCACCCCTTGACGGGCGCCAGCGTCCCATCACCGGCTATGCACCAGCCAAGGCGACATGACATACGGAGGATTCCGCTCCGCTCCAGTCCTTTTCTTTTCATTGTTACATCCAGATGTATTTGATTATGTATGATCAGACTTAGGATTCAGCATGGGTGATGATGCTCATTTCAGTAGCTCCACCCTTACTGTGATTTGTATCAGGTTTTCTTTCAGTCTCATAGACCCATCGGTCTTCCGAAGACTCTAATAAAATTTCTTTCTTTCTCTTGAGCATATTTTGTATATGGTTTTAGTCCATCCTTGGGACAATACATATTACTGTTTCTACTCTCTCTCTTGAGCACAGTTCATTTACTGTCCGCACCTCTCTCTCTCTCTCTCTCTCTCTCTCTCTCTCTCTCTCTCTACACTAGTACACGCTAAGGAAAGAGAGTTAGATTTGAATTTAGCCATGTATGATTCCTGTGCTACCTCTTTGTTTATCTTCCGCTACATGCAGCAAGCAGCATCCACCTTTGTTGTCTAACAAGGTAGGAGTAAGACACTGGTCATTAGTCATTAGGCATTAGTGGCCTAATGGTAGGCCTAAGTGGCCTAAAGATCGGTCGGTACTTGGTTAGGACAACTAGAACAATTAGTGTTAGTCCTAGGTCCTAAGTGGTGATAAAGTCCTAAGTGGACTAACACCCAAAAATTGCATGTGACCATTAGGCGTAGGGCTGGCAAGGGGTGCATCTAAGAGACGGGAGGCTCCTGAGGTTGATCAGTCTTAGTAACCTAACACATATGCACGAGAATTAAACCCGATATATACAACGGGATATTATGACAACTGAAAAAACCAAGCAAATTTAACATGCAACGTGTAAAAACATTGTATAACTTGCAAGAACAAACATCCAACTTCACTAAAAACTTGAAAATGGAAGTTTAAAGACATTCCCATACCATCAACACATGAAAGCTCAGGAGTCATATCACGGTGTGCATTCACAACTCGCATATACAAGACCGACCCTGCGTACAAACAACAACAGCACCACAAACTTAGGAAAGCTTGTCTAACATGTTGAGCATCCCAATATCACGCTCATCGAAATTCTAAACATGCATAGGTCAAAAGTTTGAGCAGATTCGAGCAAAATACTTAAGCTCACAATTGCACGTAAAAAGAGTGTATTTTGTAGTAACATCCCTCTGTCCAGTTTGAATACAGAGCCCTGTTGGGAAGACAAATCTAAGCACGTGTCTATAGTTCAGACAACATGTTAGATTAAACAATAACCTTGCATCAATCACCAACTAGGAACGCAAGTCATCTCATGTTGAAGCTTGCTTGCCACGATACTCAATTCACATGTGTGCACACAAGTATCTGGAGTACACTTCAGATCTGAAAGAACATAAACAGATGTACAGGCTGGCTTGCATAGCCCATAAAATAATCCTAAAAAGGATCTCCCGCCCCCAGGTTGCTGCCCATATGACAGCCCACAAACCAATCATATGTGTCCATGCCCCACATGACACCTCTTCTACACCCCCGCCTATGCAAGGCTTCAAGCCCCTTTGTCCTCAATGGGGGCTCATAGGTGGGGCATTCGCCCTACTATTCCAACACAGTCCTCCGCCATCGACAAACCTCTGATTCCCACTTGGCTGAGATATTTTTACAAAGATAAAACCTCCTTGATGCTCTTGTTTTATGAATAGCTAACTAATTCTACACCCATATAGTCTAGGTGCCCAAACCTAGCTAGTGAGCATGTCCAACCTTAAATATGCTTTCTAGGCTCTCTCCTACATTATAACCTCCTACAATCAACCACCAATATACAACACCTATCCACTTCCTCGATCCGTGAAAGTATGAAAAACACTTGCAGGCCATGCCTTGCAAAAACACTCAAGAGTCTTCCTAGAAACCTCTGCACGTTGCTCTCAAATCACATGCAAGGCATCAATGATGTCCAATAGAATCTTGGCAAGAGTGGCACTAGGTCCTCCCATCGCAAGGCTGCATCATGCTACACATTTGTTTGAGGCCATGACTGTCTCCTAGATAGTGTTCTGTGGACAGAACTCTGGGTAGCGTCTCAAGGGTGGAGCAGCATCATAAATCTCTTTGCTCATCATTGTCTCCCCCTCTCACTAGGTAGGTGGGGATACCATCTTAAGGAGAAAGCGTGCCATCCTTCTATCACTCAGGCTACCATACCCCACGTAAACATTCGGTGAATATGCTGCACCGATGCAGCTATTTGGAGCAAGCACTGTTGGACTTCTGCACTGAAGAACAGCTCCACAATCTGTGGGAGATCATCTTCTGGTCAATTCCTTGCAACAATGGCAAGTACTACCCCTCAAGCTTCTTCTTCTTGAAGTAGCATACTCAAGTGCTTCAACAAAAAGACAAAGAGGATGGAAGCTACGTCTCACAACTCAGGGGAAGCAAGAGATAACTTCTTGTGCATCTCAATGAGTACTTTCTTAAAGGATCTAACGGGTATTGCAATAGTTTTAGTCCATAGCTAAGCGAGGTGAGACTGGATCATGTCTCCCATAACAAATGCCCCATCCACTGGCCCCGTTATGGCCTCCCTACAGAAAGCCATTGCATCCTTAAGAACAATGTCCTTTCAAGTACGACTCGCAAGCTGATGTATCTTCGCAGAGGGTTTGGAAACAAACCACCAATGAAAAGCCACAAAATACCTTGAAGATTATCAATATAAAGGGTTGAGCAAAACTAGGACATTCAAATGCATGATATTAAAGCCAAATTCTTCATAAAGGACAATCTAAGAATAACGAATTGAATGTTCATGATAAATACCTGCCTGAAGGTTTGGTATATTCCGTCTAGTTGCACCCTCAAAAGAAAAAATAGAAAGAGATGCGTATGTAGGGGCTCCAACATCAATAGTGAAACTCTGTAGAGATGAATATTCAGGTTAAGGTGTGCATTCCTACTTAGACCTATGATACGTAGAACAAGAAATTTATTAGTCAACCTTATATGAACTTTTACCTCAGAACGTCTATCCACGACAAGGCCAATGACCACATCGTCCACATTGGGTATATACTGCACTAACAAATATGCAAATTAGAAAACCATGCTTTAAATCACAATATCCATATACCTATAAGAATATTAAAAGTTCCAATATGTTTGCCAACGAGTACAACCAATTTGAAATGCCACTTCAGCTTAACTTTTAAGAAATTAAATTCAAGTTGATGCAAGGATACATCAATTCATATTAAAACAAGTACAAAGAAGGAGTATCAACAATCTGATGGGACCACAAAAACAACACTTTCTAGCCCACCATGTACAAGATCTCTTAAGTGTCTTTACAGCAGAAATTCCAAAAAAAATTGGATGAAGATTCTAGAAAGAATGTCACCATGTCCCATCAGGGACCCTAGTCTTTCGAGAGCTTACCTAGCCATGCTTTATGACGTCTCTAAACCAACCCATGCCCCACCCTAGAGAACATCCCTCGTCCTACCACCTCCACGCTCTTCACCATGGCACAATTAGAGGAGGATTTAAGAAGCTCCAGAATGGTAAAGACAAGGATCAAGAGGGCCTCCAAGCAAGACTGGTAGCCCACCGTGGGCTATACTTGCTCTAATCCTAGCCGGCTTTCGACCCCCTGCACCACAAAAACCTTCATACTCATTCACAAGGGGATCCCATCATACCCATTCAAAAGGGAGGGAAGTAACTACCAAACTATTATGATCGGCCATTCGATGGCCCACAGTCTCGTCTCTATATCCTAAGCAATTGGTCTTTGTGTCGGACAGCTCATCAAGGAAAGTCGCAATCTATCTCTAATCTGAATGGACCAAGAGGCTGGAAACAGGTGCAAATCCATCTCAACAGTGGTAGTGGCCTCAGATCTCAAAGTACGTACTCCTTTGACTCCACCTCCTGCAGGTCGGCCCTCTCAAGGATGCCCTTAGCCCGTTTAGTCTCAATGCATAATTGGTGAGAAGAAACATGAAATCGAGACCCTCAAGGCATGGGGAAGGTGGAGCCAAGAGTAGCTGGGCACTCCTCAGAGATCTGTAGGCAATGCTCTCTGTAGAAGTTTAAGCTTCACGGGAAGATTGCTAGGTGCTAACCAAGTCCTCCCAAATGACAATAAGTGTGTGGAACAAAGGGAGCCTCAAGACTATATTTAAAAGGCAGCTATCTGTCCATGTGAGCCCAAGACTCGCAAGCCACCTGCGTGTCTGAGCATGCCAACATCTTTGATCTCCCTCGGCCACAAACAAGGAAAGAGTGTATTTTCAGCACACTACCGGCCCCTAATTATGAAATCACTTCTCTTTGATTCTCTCGTCCGACAAGAAGCCTTATTTGCAGCAGTGTTTTGGACAACAGGCCTCAAAGAGGACGAGTGGACTAGGGAGATTGTATATTGGACCTGATATCATTTTGGCAAAGTTTGCAACGCAACCCTTCTACACAGATGCCTCATTCCAAATTATCACTTATTTGGAATGGGTCAGACATTTCGGCTAGACAGATGCAAGTCTTCAAAGACTACCATGGATGGTCCTCTCATCGTCTGTGCAGCTTGCTACGAAGGGAGATAAGCAATGCTGGTATGCATGAGTCTCCAGATGGTTCTGATTACAAGACATGTTTATTGCCCATTTATCACCATATCAGTACTAATTGGATGCCCCTTTCCTGCAGTTGACACAGCAGGAGACTGAGGAGATCATCATCCTAGATGATCTATGGCAGGTATACATCCATAGGCCATGGACATCTCCCGCACAGCCCCATGGGACCACGACGACTACAAGGAGTGTTTCCTCCACTCAAGCAAGGGCGGCTTCATTTAGACATCAAGACAATTATAAATCCATCTCTCCCATGCAGTACAGATCATCATTGCCAACTCTCAAGACCTCATCTCATAGTTTCCAAATCGAGGCAGGTCTTGAGATTGTAGCCACATGACCTTACAAAGATGTGAGGCTCTGCATTCTTTGTGACACAAGGTAGAGATTTGAGAAGCATGTCTTGATGTGATGCCCTAGGTATTATGAGACCGAGGGAGATACTACTTCCTTTTCTCAACCATGAATATAGGGATATGAACAAAGTCATTGACTACTCACACCAGATATGTGCCACACTCTTCGTGCACTAGGTCACGTGACTTAGGTCTACACTCATAAGACCCGCACATGGTGTTAGAGACTCACTGTGCCCACCTGTGAGCCCCCGTTTTGAGGGGACAAGGGGCAGTGAGAGGTAGGAGGGATGGGAAAGAGAGACCCAGGCAGACATCATAGGCAACCAGCACACAGGCTGGTTGCTGTCTGCAAACAGCAGAGAATTAGGGGGGGCCTGTGCCTCCCTGGAAGCATCAACAGTCCCATGGACTGGCTGCACAGGGCACCCTTTTATAGGGGCCTGTGGCAGGGCCAGTCGGCCCAACCAGGGCCACCGACCAGGGCCGACCCTGGTCGGATTTCCAGAACATTCTGGTCGGCCACCAGTCAGGGGACCGACCCTGCTGGTCGGCCAGTCCAGAAGGCCTGGGCAGTGCCTATAAAAGGCCCACTCTTTCCTTCAATCCAGCATCCAGTGCAGGACAGAAAGCCTCAGTCATAGGCTGTGCTGTGCACTCAGAGCTGGTCTAGTCTGACAGAGAGAGTCCCATCAGTTCTCCTCAGCACTTGGCTGAGTTTTGTATTGCTCCCCTGGAGCCAGTTTTCTGCCCACCATCTGGTGGATGAATATATTCTCTCTCTCTGTTTAAGTTATCTCTAAGTGAGTGTTTATTGCATCTGTGATCAGTTATCTGAGTAGAGTGTCAAGAAGAGCGGGAGAGATCTTGGCTGGAGGTTTGAGTGATTCATTCCCTCCTATTTTCTAACATGGTATCAGAGCCATAGGCTCTGGACTCTTCCTCATCAAAGCACTCTCTGAAGGAAGGAGTTCCTTGGCAGTAAGGAAACTCTGTTTTCAGCTCAGGCTAGTACAGAAGGTCGGTACATTTATTTCTGTTTCAGTTATTCAGTTTTGCTATTCACCGAGATGGATCAGCGTTCAGAAGCCTCTACATCCATTGCTCGTCCTTCCTCCTTCTCCAGTCATCTTCCTTCTTCATTTATCCCCAATTTCGGTGAAGCTGGAAAGCTCGATGGAACGAACTTTCCAATCTGGAAAGTCAAGATCCGAAGCCATCTGTTGGCACGGAGGTTGTGGAAGATTGTGAATGGGACTGAAGAAAAGCTGGAGGACCTTGTGGACAAAAGAGGAGAAGTTTTAGCTGAAGCAGATGCGGATGAAGTCAAGATCCGAAGCCATCTGTTGGCACGGAGGTTGTGGAAGATTGTGAATGGGACCGAAGAAAAGCCGAAGGACCTTGTGGACAAAAGAGGAGAAGTTTTAGCTGAAGCAGATGCGGATGAACTCTGTGCATGGGAGGAGAGGGATGCTCAAGCCTTAGCAATGCTTATAGGCACGACAGCAGATGCTGTGATTCCTCATATCCAGTTGGCAGAGACGTCTTCAGAGGCGTGGGCCATACTGAAGGAGCTGTGTGAAACCGATAATACAGCTCGTATCATTACACTTCAGCATCAGCTTTATAATCTTGATATGAATGAGGGTGATAGTGTGCATGATCATCTGACAAAGATGAAAGTTGTGCGGGACCAGCTCGCAGCGGTTGGTCAAAAGGTGGACACGAGTCAATTAGCATTGCTCACACTCCACAAGTTGCCACGGAGTTTCAAAAGTTTTGTGACTACGGTCACTGCGGGTCAACGGACTAAGCCAATCACCTTTGAGGAGCTTGGTCCACTCCTGCTTCAGGAGGAGGCTCGAGAGAAACTCTTTACGCAAACCGACGAGAAGGCATTAGTGGCCAAAGACAAGCCTAGAAAAGGCAAGCCAAAGGATTCCAAGAAGTCAGAGGACGCTGAACGTAAGAAGAAAATGAAGTGCTTTTACTGTGAAAAGCTTGGCCACTCCGCCAAAGAATGCCGAAAGAAGAAGGCGGATCAAAAGCGGAAGAGAGAAGCCAAGAACAAAGAAGAGCCTAAGAATGATTCTGCCAATGTGACGACTGGACAGTTATTTTTACTCAGTGAACATTGTTCAGCATATGCAGTCAGTGAAGGTAAAGAGGGTTGGTATGTTGACAGCAGTGCTTCCAAGCACATGTCCAACAGAAGGACTTGGTTCAAAACCATGGAAAGTACACACCCGGATTCCAAAGTTTCTGTCGGGGATAGCTGGACATGTCCTGTGAAGGGCATCGGTAGCATTCCTTTCATTACAACGGCGGGTGAGGAGAAGGATATCTCTGGAGTACTTTATGTACCCGACCTTTGCAAGAATTTACTGTCTGTAAGTCAGATGGACAAAAACAACATGGTAGTTCTCTTTCAAGATGGCAAGGTCACCGTGACATCCAAAGGAAATGGGCAGATGGTGGCTCAAGGCGTTGAAGAGAATGGACTGTACCGTCTCAGTGCAATGTTGGTTCATGAAGACAACGGAAAATCCAAACTTTGGCATGAGCGCTTCGGTCATGTCAGCTATGGAATCTTGGCTGAAATGTCAAAGTCGAAGATGGTGGATGGACTTCCACCAATTACAGGCAAGGATGATGTCTGTAGGGCTTGTCTAGAAGGCAAGCAGCACAAGGATAAGTTCCCACAAGAAGCCTCGTTTCGAGCCAGCAAACCACTTGAGTTGGTTCACGCCGACATTTGTGGTCCAATGTCTACAGCATCGTGGGCAAGATCCAGGTACTCACTTCTCTTTGTGGATAATTTCAGTAGAATGACCTGGGTATATTGTTTGGCTAAAAAGTCTCAAGCTTTCGAGAAATTCAAAAACTGGAAGGCCAGAGTTGAAAAGGAGACAGGGGAGGATGTCAAGACATTCCGCACAAATAGGAGGGGAGAATTCACCTCAAGTGAGTTCAACACATTTTGTCGCAAGCATGGGATTAAGCGACAACTCACCACGGCACATACTTCTTAGCAAAACGGGGTAGCCGAGAGGAAGCATAGAACCACCACAAAGACTGGGCTTGCTATGCTCCGAGGAAGGAATCTTTCTAAAGCCTATTGGAGTGAAGCTATCAATACAGCCGTACACATTCTCAACCGGACCAAGATGAAGGCCGTCAAGGACAAGACTCCATATGAGGCATTTTATGGTAAGAAGCCCTCTATCACTCATCTTCGCATTTTTTGTTCTAACGCATGGGTGCATGTGCACAAGGAAGACAGGACCAAGCTTGATTCCCGGAGCAGACAATGTATCTTTGTTGGGTATAGTGAAGAATCCAAGGCCTACCGCCTCTTCGACCCAGTAAAGAAGCAAATACTTATCAGTCGGGATGTTGTCTTCGCGGAAAAGGAACCTGAACCCCAGGAGGAGCCTCAGATTGAGGAGGAGGAGATTGTTCAACCCCCAAACCCACCCCGTCCCAGGTTGACCATCCAAGAGGTGGCAAAATCAGAAGCTGATGTTCCACAAGATACTCAGGAAGAGTAGGATGTTCCAGAACAAGTTCCCGTTCCTCCTCCCACAGAGAAGCAGAAAAAGTTGCCCCAATGGTACCTACGGACATTGGAAGAGTCTCGGGTCACCGCATTACCTGAGAGTAGCAGTTCCGGATTGCGTCGCTCTCAACGTCTTCAAAAGACCCCATCCGTTAATTTTGCTTTGGTGACTCAGCTTGATGAGCCGAGGACCTTCGAGAAGGCGAAGGACAATCCAGAATGGCAGGCTGCCATGAAGGCAGAGATGGATGCTATCCTGAAGAACAATACATGGGACTTAGTGGCCAGGCCCCTGCGACGGAAAGTCATCGGCACTAAGTGGGTATACAAACTTATACCGACGGCAGCTTGGATAAGTATAAAGCAAGGTTAGTGGTGAAAGGTTTTGCTCAAACTGAAGGCATGGATTTTGATGAAACTTTTGCTCCCACTGCCCGCATGGTTACTATCCGGACAATGATTGCTCTTGCTGCCCAATTCCAGTGGCCTATTTTTCAAATGGATGTGAAGTCCGCATTCCTTAATGGAACCCTAGAGGAGGAGGTATACGTGGAGCAGCCACCGGGCTTTCAAGATCCAGGGTCCCCATTAAAGGTCTGCAGGTTGAAGAAGGCGTTATACGGGCTGAAACAGGCCCCCAGAGCTTGGTACCAAAGGATTGATATATTCTTTCAAAAGATAGGGCTCAGTCGGAGTCCTTCTGAGGCAAACCTTTACTTGTTCATTGAGAAGGGATTGCGACTGGTACTCATCCTCTATGTTGATGATCTTATCTTGACAGGTGATCATGTCAAGAAGATTTCACAGGTCAAGGAGCTACTCATGTCCATGTCTGAGTTTGAGATGACTGACCTTGGGTTATTACATTACTTCCTTGGGATTGAAGTAAAGCAGGCCAAAGACAGGATCTTCATTTCACAGGAGAAATATTGCAGAGAAATTCTGAAGAGATTTCAGATGGAGGATTGCAGAACAGCATTAACTCCCATGGAGGTCGGGCTCAAGCTAAGTGTTCACGACATATCTCAGCCGGTTGATACTCCCTTGTATCGACGATTGGTAGGAAGTTTGCTTTACCTTACCAATACTCGACCTGATATTTGTTATGCAGTTGGGCTATTATGCCAGTTCTCTACTTCTCCCAGGAAGAGTCATTGGGTTTCAGACAATGACATTCATCCACAGAGTTTAGGACTTACCTCACTGGAGACTAGCGAGGCTGGCCCTAGAGTTATCTAGACAACTAGCAGAGGGCCAAGCAGACTCATGGTATGCACATGTTAGCACTTAGCCCTAGTATGGCCTTGTAGGCTAGTCTTAGAAATCAGTCAAGCCTTAGGTTGACTTCATTGGTCAACCATATGGTTCACTTCAGGCCATATAGGCCACCCCTTTGTACTTTCTCATTATCCATCTATAAGTACTTCCTGTTCCTTCAGCTTGTTGTTTGCTCCTTTGCACTCCACTGCCATTCCATTGCTTCCTATGCACCCAACAGAGGTATCAGAGCAGGTTCTTGCTCTGGGCTGCTCCCCGCAATCTGCACGCTTGCTGCTCCACCTCCATTTGCTACACTGCCAACAAGGAGCTGATTTTGGGAACCAGCTGTACGATTGCAGCATGGAGGTTCTGCGTCAATCATACGGTCAACATCCGTACTTGGGTGGACAGTGTTGTATAGCATCGCGTCAACACATGCATGGACTTGCGTCAGCCAGTCCGTGCAATTCTGTGTGGGCTGCGTTAGCACCATACAGCCTGACATACATCTGTAGCCTCACTGTACATGTGTATGTACCTGCTCTTTCGTACATCTACCATACATTTTGCCATACAGCTGCCGCACATTCCCATACAGTTGCCCGTACAAGTGTCACTGGTGCTTCCATACGGATGTCCGTACACGTCTATACGTATCTACTGTACAACCGTATGTACAACTGCATTTATGGAAAGAAATCAGCCTCATACAAGTTTCGTACCATCGACTGTACAACAGGTACCAGTTGTACGTACAACTTGCTCCTGCCATCCGTACAATCTGCTACATCTTTGTAGCTTGCAACACGCAATTCAGGTGCAATTTTCCTCGAGAAATATAGGCATTTTGTGTATGTTGACAGTGAGATTGCCAATTTTGCAGACAATTTCTGCGGCTTTTCCTCAATTTGCCCTCTTTTTTTGCAATTAGCCCTTCAGAAATTGAAAGGACAAGGTTTTGTCAGATTTGCAGGTACTTTTCCACTCAGTGTGAGTGAGAATTTCAGACATTTGCTATTTTTAGC
The DNA here is from genome assembly GCF_047967505.1 of Dipteris shenzhenensis. Classification (NCBI taxonomy): domain Eukaryota; kingdom Viridiplantae; phylum Streptophyta; class Polypodiopsida; order Gleicheniales; family Dipteridaceae; genus Dipteris; species Dipteris shenzhenensis. The sequence goes on from NC_141606.1 coordinate 52,699,688, forward strand.
AGTCTGAATTGGCAGATTTTGGGAATTTTTGAGGCCAGGTACACATTTATTGCACACATTCTATGCAGGAGATTAACATTGGCAAGAGAGTTCATCACATTTGCAAAATTTCAGCAAAATTTGAGGCTTTTCAACATTTGCCATCTTTTTGGCATAATTGCCCTCTCCAAATTTGGGGCTTTTGTCAGATTTGCTGATATTTGTAGTGGTGTTTGCTTGAAACAGCCAAATTTGGGTTGAATTTGCATTTCCCCTTTGATTTGGGCTGGTCATTTGCAAGACAGCTATTTGCAGGGGGGGGATCCTTTGATTGGATAGGCATTTACTTGCAGGTCACTTTTGGGGACAGCTTGTGCATTTTGCTCAGTGTTTGAGCAGCCATCTTGGCATTGACATTTGCAGACATTGCTGTCATTTTTGGTCTGACATTTGCAGCCAGCAGTCAAATACTTGGGCAGCCAGCTCTTTGCGTTGTAGCCTTGAGGCTGTAACTTTTGCACGGCAATGGCAAAACATGAATCTTTTGGCATGCTTGCCGCTAAGGACAAGCTTGATAGCACCAATTATCCCATGTGGTCGTACTTGGTGCGCCACTTGTTGGTGTCCAAGAACTTTTGGGGAATTGTATCTGGATCAGAGACTAGACCTGTCTCTTCATCACATGCAACTGCTGCCACCGCAGCCACTTCTACCAATTTTGGTTCATCTAGCACTACTTCCTCAATGCTTGCCGTCAACCCTCCAACACAAGAATAGATTCATTGGGATTAGAAGAGATGCACACACACATGAATTGCAAGAGAGTTGTTATATCTCACATTCGGTCTTGCAAAACAGCCAAGGCTGCATCGGACACTTTGGCCAGTCTTTATCAGATACGCAATGAGGCCAAAATTGCTTATTTGCGCAGGCAGCTTGGCAATGTTAAGATGAATAAAGGGGGCAGCATGGATGCCTATTTGACACAAGTCGAGGACTTTACAGAGCAGCTCATCAATGTAGATGAGATTGTACCAGACTCACAAGTTGTGTCCACCACATTCGATGGACTCCCTGACTCATATCAGGATTTGCTACAACCCCAGCCACTATTCTTTTGATCAGCTTGTTTCCTTACTCTTGCAGGAGAAGTAGAGTCGTCAAAACAGGGCTACTTCTACTCATGCAGATCAAGCCTTTGCTACTGATCATAGGGGCAAAGGAAAAGGTGGGGGAAATGATAGCAAGCCCAAACCTACATCTGGTACCTCATCCTCTTCTTCTCCTGCTGATGGGTAGAAGAAGAAAGGCTGCAATTATTGCAGGAAACCAGGTCATGACATCTCTAAGTGGCGTTCCAAAGGGGGGCACTATCACTCGTGCAAATAATGCAGCATATCCCGTGAAAGGGATTTGTCAAGTGATTGTCACCATAGTGTCAGGTGATACCATTACACTAGTGGAAGTTTTATATGTTCCAGGTATCAAAAAGATCTCATTTCTATCTCAGCCATCTCCACACATCGCTTCAGAGTTCTTTTTTATGGTTATCGTTGTGCCGTTTATGATAATCGGTACCACAACTATATTGTACTTACTAAAACACTTGATAGAGGGCTTTATCATCTTGACATATATGCACAACAAGCTGCAATAGAAGCTCATGCCGTGGCTGATGTTGAGGATTCATCTCAACATCATATGTTCGATATGTGCATAGCATTAACCCAAAAGGGTTGGAAACCCTAACCCTAACCCTAAAGGGGTTTGTATATATTCTTTATTTTCAACTAAATCTAGTGTACAGTTAGTCATTTGTGGTGTGCTCTCTAGCTGTGCCCTCTCTCCTCATCTCCACTCTTCTCCTCTCCTCTCTCCATATTTGTTCATGGTATCAAAGCTCCCTTGCCTTCCGTTGAGGCATCCTGGTCCTTCTTGTAAGAGATTGATTGAAACATCGAGATTGAGTGTCCTTTCATTCCATTGATGAAAGATTTCCTTTGATAGCAAAATTTCCATTCATTGTGAGTGATAGCTATTCAATTCCATTCACTCTTCTTGAGTGTTAGTGAGACTTTCCCAGAGAGAGGCTATTCTCCTTGAGAGTCTTGAGAGAAAGGACTATCTATAAGCCGACCATCTACAAGCTGCATCAAGCTTCACAAGCAGTGACCTACAACTAAGGTGACCTATTCTACAATGACTCAGCCTACAAGGAAAACTACAAGCAAATCTCCCAAGGCAAGGCGGCTGCCCAAACGACCTAACTACAAGCTCTAAAGCCAAGCAACAGCACAGGCAATGGAGCTTCACCAAGCGCACCGCCGGATCTACAGCTCCGACCTGTGACCTAGGCATTCTACAACTAGCTAAGGTGACCTCTATATCTCCAACGACATAGCTATGCAGCGGCCCTTTCAACGACCAAGAACTACCTCTACTAGCCTTGCAGCTCCTACTACGCCACAGTTGCGCCTCCAGTAGACGCACGCCCAAACGTCACCAGCTAGCCACCCGCGACTAAGGCTCAGCCAGCCATCAACCCAAGCTGCTCACAACCAGATGCCACCAAACGACTTGCAAGCACCGCTTCATCAACCCAAAGCGGCTCCCTAGCTCCGGCCTTCTATAGCACTACTGATAGTAGCACAAGCCTACAACCAAGACCATCTATAGCGACCGCTGACCATCCACGGCCGACTATCCACAGAGCTACAGCAATGTGCCCTTCTTCATCAACCTCACGTGATGAAGGTCCAACACGCATGCGTACGAGCCCTTCACCGACAACGAACTCGGAGCTCCAAGGACAATGGCGAAGCTGCAACCGCCAACGACTTCTACGAGCTCTTGCAACACATCCACGGCAAAAGGCGACCAAAAAGACAACATAATTGACGACCGACTCCAGCCAAGAGCTTCCAACGATCGCTTTCTGGTCTACCATCTCAAAAGCTCACAAAACGTTGCCCAAGCAACCAATGAGCTCAACGGACACGGCCGCACCCTAACGAAAAACGACAGAATCCTATAGATTCCGTAGCATCTGCTCAACTTATCCTCAAGATCACCGGGTGGTGAAAGAATCACCACATGGCACTTCCTTGCCACATCAACAAGCAACACCCAATCTGCCACATAAGCATCTTATCCAGCCACGTCAGCACGTCTACAGAACATCCACGTCACCAGAGCTGACACATCAGCAGAGCACCAAACTGCCACGTCATTCGAGGCTGGTGCCAGGTCATCTTATCTGTCACGTGGTAGCCGCTTTCCACGTCATCACCCACATCAACGTTAACCAGTCAATTGCCACGTCAGCCAATCAAAGTCAAAGTGCGACATTATCAAGCCACATCACTCTACCACCTCAGTATTGACACGTGGCAGTTCCTTAGCAAACACACTTACCCCTTGACAAGCACACTGTACAAACTGCATGTGTACACAGTTAACACCTAAGCACAGTGCTCCACTGACACACCTCTCCACATGCACAGTTCTGCATGTGACTCCAACTGCCACATCATCATTTTTCACCCTTTTGCTCCTCCACCTAGATCAAGCCGTACCTCTTAATCCAGGAAGAATTTGAGGGCGCACCAAAAAGGAAGAACGTTCGATGTTTCATGCTCTACGCACTCATCACATCGCACACACATTTCGATGCAAGTGTCGCGCACTTTTTAGCCTCACCATCATTCCATGCACATAAGCCTCTACATCGTCGCATCCGACCCAACACCTAAAAAGAACCAAAAAAAATAAATTATTTGCTGCTTTTTCATTGCTTGATGGTTGGTCTAGATCTTGTTAGATATGCTTAATGCCCCACCCTCCTGGTAACCACCAGTGGTCCAAGGTGCTCAAGTTGTAAGGCCCCCATATGAGGAGAAGCCATGTGTGAGCCCGGGACACTGGATGGATCCTGACTTGCATGTCAGATGAGGTCTATCAACAAGACCGTTGATGGTAGAAAGGTGATCTATGTGAGTCTAGCCTATGGGCTAGGCAGGGTAGGTAAGCTGGTAGCAGCACGAGGCACATTGTCTTGATTGTGTGGGAACCCCTTGCTCTCGTTGGGGTTTAGGGGCCAACTAGTCCCCAGCTGGGGAGTTCTAAGGAGGCCAGCGGCCCCCCTGGTGGGGGTTCGGGAGCCCCCGAGGCGACGATACAAGGAATATTCCATGGACGACTAGTCGGTTCCACCAACTAGGTTGACTGGTCGGCTCCACCGACTACGTTGATCCGACTACTGCCCTCGTAGCTATAAAAAGGCGACCTCCCCAGTCCATTGTATTAGATCAAATCTTCCAGCAGAGATCTTCCAACTAGTAGCTCTTCACCTAGTATCTGTCTAGATCACCATCTAAGCTCCACTATGGGAGCGCACGGGTGGACGGAGCCATCATCTGTACTACATCAGTATTGAAGAAAAATTTTGTTCCTCTCTAGTTTACTATGTACTCTCTATTCTTTGTTCAGTTTCTATTCCGCTGCGCCGTGTAATTTAACATATCTAGACCAAACTAGATTAGATCATCCTTAGAGGAGAGAACTCCAAAGCAGCCAATCTAAGCCATGCCCAAAAATTCCCAAATAGTTCCTACTCGGAGTCAGTCCCTACGCTCACACGCGATTTCACATCATCACATTTCTTAAAACCCGACCACTATCAGTTCAGTGAGTAAACTTCAAAGTTTTCAGAGGCATTGACCGATTGATTAGCAAATAGATTGCGCATCTTTTCATTTTTCACTCACATGCCACAATTATAAAGCCTATTGGCTCTTTTTTTGCATTGTGCACTTTATTTCAAGCTTTGTAAAGCCTCTTGGCTAATCCCGGCATTATTTGCCACAAGCCCTCTAAAAGATTGGGGATATATTGCAGTTCTTCTTTACCAGCAATTCAGATTACCCTTAATACAGACAGTGTTTTGCAGTTGACTCAAACAATGTTTTTCATAGCACTTTGAGTACATTTCTTGTACCATGTCTAAAACTAGCAACCTCAATTTAGAGGCATCTGCTAGGTTAGACAATTCCAATTACCGCACATGGAAATACCGAATGGAGACCATTCTTGTACTTGAAGACAAATGGGAGTATGTCGACGGGTCTACACCTAGACCATCTGACGGTTCAGCAACAACTCCTACCATTGCCGCAACACAAGCAGAGGATTCTACACCTGTCCACATTTGCAGTAGATCATGCCATTGCCCGAGCATAGGCAAAATGGGACAAGAAAGACAAATATGCATATCATTTGATCAAGCAAAATATGCAAGATGTCATGCTAGGACAGCTCAACACAGTCAAGACATCCAAAGAAGCATGGGATATGTTTGCAGCTCTTTACGAGTTTAAGAACACATCCAAGATCCTCACACTGAGAAAACAGATCAACCAGAATTTCTGCAACAACAATGAAACTGGTCTGACCTACGTACTTAGGATCGAGGATTACAACAATCAACTCACAGGAGCAAGAGAGACCATGAATCTCACAGAAATGGTTCAAGTCATCCTGAATGGACTAGCCTCACACCTTCTCAAGACCTATGAGAGGAGACTGAGCCTTCACCATATGCCGCCCTCTCATGGATTCTCAAGCCACAGGGGAAGTTCTCCTTGTTAGGGGACTTCAACGCGAGAACAAGTACATGCCAAGTATCACGTCTAGATATCCCTATGATTCTATCTTATTAGCAATTGTTGATCTAGACAAGGTTGGGATGTCTCGAGTCTCCACAGACAGATGAGCCCCCGTCACATCATATGGGCGTCACAGTTACGCTGAAACGCGTTTCAGAGCCCAGCCAGGCCTGAAACGCCGTTTCAGAGAAGCCCCGTTTCCTGAAACGCGTTTCAGAGTCTGAAGCGTTTCAGGACCCTGAAACGGCTGGCTGAAACGTTCCAGCCAGTCTGAAACGCGTTTCAGAGTTCTGAAACGTGCCGTTTCAGACAACACAGGCTGCTAGGTCTCCAAAATCACATTTTTTGTCTTTTTGCTTTTGATTTTGGTCTCCAGGCTCCTTCCACTCCTTCAGCCTCATACTCTCTCCATCCTCAAGGTTTTCCAGCCCTCCTTCCGCCCCATTCACTCCATTTCCTCTCCTTTCTCTCCTGCAGCCTGCTTCAGCCCTCCATCATCATCTACTCCCCTCCCTTGCTGACGTGGCGTTTCCCCGTTTCAGCCCTCCCAGAAATCCCGAAACGTTTCCGTTTCCGTTTCCGTTCCCCGTTTCCCCGTTTCCGTTTCCCCTAACTATGATGGGCGTACACTACTAGACATGGGCAGGATAAATGATCTTATCATCTATACAAGTACACGCCAGGTATCGCTTCTAGATTTTCTCGATGATTCTATCTTATTAGCAGCTGTTGATCTAGACGACAATGGGATGTCTCAGGTCTCCACAGACATATGAGCCCCAGTCACATCTTATGGGCGTACACTACTAGACATGGGCAGGATACATGATTTTATCATCTATAATGGCTTGGACCACTAGCCCTCCTCAGATTTCACTTGTTTTCCACATGGGGGGGGCTCCAGCTTAGATGAGTATCTCATGGGATCTCCTACCTTACTTCACCTATTACTGACTTCTCCATCTCGCCACCACCTCCAAGAGTGGACAACACTTATCTGTTTTTTATTATATCCATCCCACGACTTACGCCGCACACCAAAACAAACCTCACGCATACTACTTACAATGACATACATTTTGATCACAACCTAAAACCTGAGTATTCCGTATGTCTCTCCACTCTAGTCACATACATTGACCACATACCGCTCCTAGAGGATCGAGCTGCCCTGATCACACTCTCTTTCCATGAGGCCCCCCTACACATTTTCTCACACAACAATCATTCGCACATGCCCACCCCCTCTTGGCTCAGCACCCTATAACAGCTGGTATGGATCACATACTCACACTCAAAAGGGTCATTGAGGAGGCCAAGGCACGGAGACAGAGGCTTTATCGCTACTTTGTGGTTTCCCACCAAGGCTTTTGACACGCACACCACCTCTTGGCTTAGTACCCTGTAACAGCTGGTATTGATTCACACTCTAAGGGATCGTTGAGGAGGACAAGGCATAGAGACAAAGGCCTTATTGCTACTTTGTAAGGCTTTTCACATAGTGCCAAGAGCCTAACTCAGCAAACGTCTGCAAGAGTTGGGGAATGATCAGGAGATCACTTGGGCAGCCATGGCACTTTGTGACAAAGTCTCAGGTATGGTTCGGACAGGTGCAGGGTGGACAGAGGAGGTCATGAGTATAATTGCAGTCAAACAACTTTGTCCATTATTACCAACCTTGTTTGGCCTCTTTATAGATGAGCTTGAGACTTTCATTGGGACCCTAGGAGTGGGCTGGATGCTCTCTAGCCAGATCCTTGCTCTAGATTCTTCTATAAACTGAAGTGGCCCAATAGCCCCAAGACAAGAAGAATGTATCACGAACCTGTCTGCAGCTGCTTAAGGGGCTTAGCACATGGAAAGAAATAGGATGGGAATGGGAAAAGGTGGTCCCATGCATATTTCTATCCTATTCCCATCCCACCATGTGCTAACAAAAAAAGAACTAGGGATGGGTTTAGGTGGAAGAGGACAGATGGCATCATTTCAATTGTTTAAGCGGTGGGGACCACGTGGGGACAAAGACACATGTCATCCTTCCATGTTTTTGAATCCATTATCCCTAAAAAAGGGGAACCCATTCTGGTTGCCAGGGTCTAGAGGCCATGGTCCAGGATGGGAGAAAACGTGGCTACTCCCATTCTAAATCCATCCTAGACGACTTGGTCTAGGATGGGAGTAATGATGACAAAAAGATTCCCATCCTAAACCCATGATAGCCCCATCCATGTGCTAAGGCCCTAAGTCTGCACCATAACCAAGAGACAGAAATGTATCTGAATGCATCAGAAATTGACAAGGTTGAACAGTTGAATCACTTCTAGACCGAGAAAACAGGTCAGACAATACAAGCAGAATTTTACTTGGAGAAATTGGTGCTGCCCCAACAAATTACTGTCAATTCAATATCTGAAATCTGTTTACTCCCAAGAGATATCCTTTGAGAATTATGCCTCCCCTAACTAATTACTACAGGTCCTCAAAAAGGCAAATGTATAAGGCTATGATCAAAATGCAGGATGAGAATACCCTGTTGATTCAGGAAGTCAAGGAATTTTAAGATATGGTGAATGGATTGTCTCAAAGGGTGTCAGCAATGGAGAATAAACAGGATATGCCAAAGTCCACAGCATGGAACAAAAGATAGAAAAGAAAATATATAATCAGAAAATGCGGAACAGCAGCAGGTCCAACAAATGCCAAAAACAAAGAATACTATTGATGATATAGTTAACATTAAAAAGAGAAAGCAAAAAGAGCAACAGGAAAAACCCCTTAACATCAAAACTGTAGGGGTGGAGGATGATGACACTGAAAATGTAATCATGCCATCAAACTTCATGAAAGCATGCCTACCGCTACTTTATAGTGTTAAGATCTAAAAACTTCATTTCACTCCTAAAACTGAAATCTTTTGCAATTGTACAATCATTATATAATCCTACAATAAACCACACACAAAATAAGTAAAAGCTTACTCTAAAATCATAATTCAACTTATAAAGGTATTATGTGATTAGCAAATTAATGACAAACCCAGTAAAGAGCATTACACGTTTTTGCGAACCTTCCACCCAAAACTTGTTTGGCTTTGTATATCTGAGTCTTCCAGCCTTTGTTGCCAATACATAGTCATGGTCCTACAAGCCATGACTACATATCAACAAAACAAACTTCTATTTTTTATAAGAAAACTAAAATATACATATAAATGTAATCGTACGCTCAATCCCTATCAAACCTGAAAGTGCAACTCTTACTAGCATGTCGAGGATGACTATCATTGTCATCCACAAGTTTTACAAAATCATTTACTCCATCAACGACAAACAAGACGATAAATCATTTGAAACACATAAGCTCACATGCACATGACACAGCGCATGCACGCACACATAAACTGTAATTACGAAAAGAGGCCGATGTCTGAATTTTCTGAAACTAAACTAAGAGCATGCACACCAAGCTCCCTATGACATCTCCCTTGAATATTATGTAGTTCCTAGTTAATATTCTAGGCAATCAAGTTCCTAGGATATATTCTACTCAATCAAACTAGCTAAGTGCTTAGACTATATTGAACGTTATATTCAACCAACGTATGTATATATTTATGTTATGAATTCATCACGTATCACAAAGGATGCGATCTGTGCAGACATCTTTGGACCAACAATAAAGGCGTATCCCACCAATAGGTTGGTCCTAGCATCAAACTTGAAGGAAAATGTGGAACATCGCAACAAAGTAATGGGTCTAGCACACAAGCTAGCCCAACAAGTACTCCATACATGATAAGTTTGTAGTATTTTCTCTCACTGGATGTAAGGGATCACTATTAGTTGATGGTGATTGCCAGTCCCATGGATCGTGAAGGGTGTCACGTGAAGTTTAATACAATCACATCATATCATCTCTCTCTCTCTCTCTCTCTCTCTCTCTCTCTCTCTCTCTCAACCACTGAAGACGTGCCCAGAGCATTGATGTTGTCTTGCCATAACCATTCTTTTCTCTCTTTTTCTAAGGTTTGAAAACTTCTATTGGTCGTCTCGTCGACCCTTTCTTGCTCTTTCGTGTCCACATTTAAATTTACTTCTTCCGTACCGGTCTTCGAAAATACACACACAAAATTCAGAGGGCTACTTCAAATTTGACAAAATATGTCGGATTACCTGACGCAGGCCCCCACCCAACCGTACGGTCGCAATATTTAATTTTGTAAGGTCCAGCACGATATCGCCAGGCGCCTGGGTTTGCAAATCCACGGTTCGAAGCCATTAAAAGACACTCCGAAGTCGATCACAGAAGCAGCTAAAGATGGCATTCCATTCAACCATTTCATTTCAAAGAAATTGGGCAAATGGAAGACGTGCACAAGCGAAGAGATGCAACAAACCACAATTTCATTCACAAAAGGTGCTGCGTCCATGGGAAGTGCTGCTTTGGCTGGGACTAGTTTAACGTTTTCTTTAGACTCATATTCGACTTCCATCGATCTTCCCCTGTTGTAATCACAAGCCTTCTCTGTTGAGTTACAGAAACCGGAGTGTACACTGCTCTTTTCAGAAAGGTCCCGGTGGAACAACCAGATGAATTACATTCAAATGGCCTGCACGAATTTTCCTTTGAATTTCTTGAAGAAGGTTTTGTAAAGTTGCATAAGATTGTTAGGAAACAATCTTTGTCTAAACAAGTGAGTGGTCTGACCAACAATATGTGGTTGTTCTTGTGATTTGTCCAAATGTGGTCAATAGTAGATCCATGAATAGTAGTTGGTTGCAAAATCAATTGATCGAAGTTTTGTTGATCCATGAAATTTGTTAATGTTGTTTGGTTTTTTGTTCTTTTGTGGAAGTGGATGTTGAAATCTCCTATGATTGTTATGGGTGTATCTTTCTCAATGTGTAGAAATAATTTTTGGAGATTGTCAAAGAGTGAAGAAGTTTTGGAGAGGGGCGAGTTGTAGACATTTATGATGGCTACTTTTTTATTTGTTTGCATTTGAAATATGATCAATAAGCATTCAGACCCTTGGTTTTGTTTGTAAATTTTTTGGTGTAGTTGCATTTCTTTTTTGTAGCATGTTGCTATTCCTACACCATTTGTTTCTTGGAGACACGTGAATTCTGTCAAAAATATTGTTGATGATTTGTTGCAATGCAATTCTTGGAGACAAAGTATTGATGCTTGAAGGAGACTTATGTCTTTAATTATGTCAATTAAGTGGGACTTTAGTGCACGTGTATTGAGGGATTGCAATGTATTTTGTTGGCTGATATTAGTTGAGAAGTTCATTTGTGTGGGAATCCATTGTCTATGTGTTCGAAGTCTTTCCATCTCTTGTATGACGATTTTGTCCACTTTAATGTGTTTTGAGTGGAGTGGATTTAGAAGATAAAAGTTATCAAGGTTCCTTATTCGTGATAGTGCTGTGTATGTGAGGCCATGTGTCTTAATTAAGGATGGATCAAATGCAAGGTAGTCCATGGACAGACCTTGGGAACGGTGTATTATCCTAGCTGAAGCTGGCTAAATTGGGAATTGTGTTCGAGAAACAGTGTTGAAGTTGTTTTTCCCTACTTGAAATTCTTTTGTGATTTGTAGTATTGGTATCCACGACTTCTGTACTTCGTTTGAATATAGAGAGGAGTTATTTAAGTGAGCTTTCTTATCGATTGTATCATTGTGGAACAAGATCCAAACACATTGCAATTCTCCCATAAGGGTAGAATGTTGAAAGATCCCATCTGCTCCGCTGACCAATCCATCAGAGATGTCTAGATTACTCGAGCATATTTCGACTATCATTCTGGGCTTTAAATGCAATGTTTTATGCAATCCAGAAGTGTTCGATGGGTTCATTGGGATTGTTATTGTTTTGTTGCATGTTTTGTGTCTTATATCTATTGCTTGTAGAATATGAGGAGTTTGTTTGAGTAAATGGAATACTTCTTTGTTGTGAATGTCTTTAGCAGCATTAGTGTAAAATAGATGGGGAATGATTTCTTTTTGAAGTGGTTGTCTTAGATACTTTTCGTTTATGTGCGCGAAGTCAGCCACCGTCTGTATGCCTATTCTAATTCTATTGAGAATGTTAATGAATTCATAGTTCATTTGTCGCATTGGTGTTGTTAGTTCGTATTGGTAGACATTGTTCTTCCAAAATGATGTTTGTACTGATGTTTGTATTGATTGATCGATAAATAGCCATGAATCTTTTGTAGGGCTAGCTTGGCATAAGTCCCCACAAAGGAGAACATCAAGACCACCAAATGGTTGCATGTGGTTGTGTTTTATCTCTCTTAGACGCATGTCTGCTGCAGCAAATGTGTTGTATCCAATCAAAGATACTTCATCAAATACTACTAGCTGAAGATCTTTGTAGAGTTGTGATAGTTCTTGTAGTTTCTCTCTGGATAGGCTTGTGTATTGAGATGTCATAAGTGGTAGATGTAGTGCAAGGTGCATAACAACGCTTGGACAATTGCAAGTAGCATGAACATTGAATGTTTTTCCAGTTCCTGCATTGCCTATTAGGAAAAGATGGAATGCTTCTATAGATGACGTCCTTTTCTTTAAAAGTATGTCATCAACAATTAGTCGTTGCTCCCAATTCAAAGACCTAAAGTTTTCATAGTAAGAATCTTCAGTGTTTTTTTTACATGGTAGCAAAATATTATGGAAATATTGTTTTTTTTTTTAAGGGTTGGGCATGTCTATTCCAATGCCGTATCCATCATTATTGTTTTGGATAAGATTAGTGTATGATGATGTTGTGGTTGTGGAGTTGGTTGAGGTAACTTTTTTATTATTTGGGATAAGCTTGTTGAACTTGTCTTTGTTGGGATCTATGATGTTTTTGTTGTTGTGGTACATATCATGCCAAGTACAAACAATCTCATCAAGAATTGGCTCAGTAGTGTGGAATGGGAAGTATAAAAGGCATATCTCTCTGTAGTAATTTTTTGGATCCTTTGTTTCATTGTAGTTGTTGAATCGTATAATTTTCTTTTTCTTTTTTTTGCATTGTTTCCATTGATTGTGTAGTCACTGACAAAGCTTGGCAAACAAACATCATGAAGATGTTGTGATCGAAGTAAGTACTTTTTAATGTCATCGAAAAATATATTCGTGCTTTCTGGGTTTAGTTTTTGTAATTGCTCTCTGCGTTTAAGTAATAGGGCTCTTTTCTTAGGAAAGTTAGTGTTAATATATTGAAATTGTCTACTTAAAGTGGAGAGTGGTAGTGATAGTGCCAAATACACTGCTTGTTGAGAACTTATGTGTTGTGTGTTCAATATTGCATTTCCAACTTTTTGTATGTGTTCATTAGGGGCAGCATTTGTGTTAATGCTTTGGGACAAAGCTTCCTTAACTGCTAATGTGGTTTCCTTGTCAAATTTAGTCATGTAAGATGTACAATAAGTTGCTGCTCCATGTGGATTCACTATAAATTGAACATCTGTATTTGCACCCCATAATTTTGATAAATGAGGGTTGAAGTTGTTTGTGTATATCTTTTGGTTCTCTTTTCAAGAAAAGAGTAGGTTGTGAAATAGATGCTCGTAGAGTGTTTATGTATTCATCCTGTGTTAGTTGGATAGCTTGCAAGAACCCATGATAGTCTAATTTTAATGTATTATCTTGTGACAATGTAGAACGAGAGCTAGTTTTTTTTAATGTCGTTGTTCCGATCTTAAGATTTCAATGGAAGCAAGACTTTTGTGGAGGACATGGGAGCGCGTGGAAATCCAAAACGACATTTTTGTTTTCCCTATGCGTCTGAATTTGTTGTAGTTATGTTGGAAGTTTCAAACTGTTTGTTGATATGTATCTTTCTGCAAATTGCTTAATTTCAGTGTTTGAAGAAATTCCAAAGATGGGTGCATTTTCGACCCACAAAAGTCCGTGATCGTGTTGGCTACCTCTATTTTGGAATTCCATAACGAAGAAGAAGTCATTCAATTTTCCTAGAATGTTGTGGTCTTTTTTTATAATGTTTTTAGGGGCTTGGAATTTGTGCACATAATATTGGGTTGTAGTGAGGGGATCAGAGCGCAATGGATGTCTTATCTGAGCTTGTTGATTTATGTCCACGTTGGATGTGGTATTTGTGTTTAGTTTTTGTATTGCTTCAATTAGTGGCTTCCATAGTTTTTCTGCTGCAGAAAGTGTAACAAAAAAAGTTGGAGGTCCTAGTTGTCTCAGCATTGCGAAAAGATTTTTCTTGAGATAGTACTTATAGTCGGCTGACGTTTGTAGGTGGGAGAAGTCTCGAAATCCAATGTTTGAATGAAGTAGCTTTTCGATGTTGGTGTCGAGGAGAGCATCCTTCACTTGAAGTGCAATTCCTTTTGTTTGGGCTTTGCGCATTTGAACCCAAGAAGATGATATAACTTATTTCACCAAAATTTTCATAGTTTTGAAGAAGAGGTTTTCAATTGATAATGCAAACCCTCTGTCTACATTTGTCAACTCCCACTTCGTAATCTATTGATAGGATATGTGCTTTGGAAGGTTGTAATTACATGGAGTACCAAAGAAATTTTTTGGGGATGATAGTTCTTCACAATATTTATCTTTGAAAATGCTTAATGGTGAAAAACCTTTGGATGGTGCAACTTCAATAATTTTGCCCTCGAAATCCACAACTTGTTGGCTTGTATAGATTCCATGGACTAATGTATCCGTAAGTAGTTCCTCTTCTATTTGGTCTTCTATGTTTTCTTCATTGTTTGCTTCAATATTTTGTTTCACTTGAACAATTTGCACATGCTTTTCCCAAAGGTGGTTAATATGGATATTATTTTCCTTATGTAGCAATGTTGATAACAACTCGTTCAATGCTAACATTGTAAAAGTCGATCGTATGATACCAGTAATATAATTATGTTTAAATGAGAGTTTACACTTAAGTGCAATAGCAACTGTGTCATGGTCATTCAAGAACCATAGCAACACTTCTTGTGCTCTATCAACATTAGCAAAAATATTCACAACACTCCCATGCAATCCATATTGCCCTTCATAGGAAAGCTCTCGAATTTGTGCAAAAGGTATTCTGATAGATAGCAACCGTGCTTCAATATCATTGAGATAATTTATGAATATCTTTTTTGTACTCATTTGCATATTTTTGGAAGATAGAAAAGGAATCTTTCTCTGTTTAATATCTTTGCAGAAAAGTTTGCATACAAGACTGTTTGATGGTTGGAGGGCTAGATTTATCTCATTGGATTGGAGAAAAATCGCTAAATCCATTTTAACTTTTTTCATCTTGCTCCGAAATTTAAGACAACCAGAACATATGCATGAAAAAGTGGGAGTGTCTAAGACTTTCTTGAAATATTGATCTTCGTATGAAACATGTTTTCTCTTTCTCTTACGACATAAAGCTTCTTTTCCAAGTGTTGAAGGTTGGATTAATGAAGCTGATATTTGTGCATTGTCGATAGGTTGGAGAATAAGTGCACGCACTTTATAGATTTTTCTAATGATTGACTCTTTTTTGTGTTTGACAACTCCATATCTATTTGAGAACAAAGATGCTATTTCTCTCGCAGGAAGGCAAGGGTTTTGCCTAACAAGTTGTTGAATTTCATTATCTTCTTCGCATGACCATTATTCATAAGTACGTTTTCCATGTAAATGACTTAATGGGACAATTGTGCAAGGACTATGCATTTCATTTAAAAGCAACATATATGTATTACTTTTTTTGTTCTTGCCTATTGCCTTGTTTTTTGATAGTTTGATTCCATTGTCTGTGAATAAAGTAAAAGCAGGGCCGAATATTTTGTGGAAGCATTCAAGAATGTCAACAAGCAATGCCCGAGAAGCGGCAGAATTAATAGAAAAATGTTCAACACTTTCAAGTGTGAAGAAGTCTTTTTTAATATTAGTGAACATGTGCCATGGAGTATTTGATGTTTGCCATGTACTTGTAATGTTTTCATACATGGTCTTCACAAGTTGTTCATACGAAAGATTTGGAAAGAAATGTAGAAGACACATAACAATATTTGTGTTATTTTGATTTGCCACAAAGAAAGTTGGTGTGTCACTCAAATTTTTTTGTTGAAGAAGTTCACTTAAGTTCATCTTTAAAATCTTTCAAATGAAAAGAATTACGAAATACACTTTTTCAAAGGACAATTGCAACTATTTCAATTTCAATTAATGCCAACATACACAAATAACAAATATGGAAACAAATTTATCAAGCTGAATTGCAATCAAATGTAATGTGATCATGCATTTGGTTCAAATGCAATTACAAATCCAGAGCTGTTCACAGTGAAGCTCCCACTAGGTTTGGTTATCTTGAGCTTGATGTGTGCGAACATCAAATCTTGATCATACAATCGTACAAATGGATAAGATAGACCAAGAACGATGTCAACATATTGGCCTCTAATGTGGACCGGTACTTGTTCTCCTCCACATTGCACAATATCACCTATGAGACAAGGAACCTCCTCGATACTTTGAGGGCCTTTGCATACAAGCAGTAAGGCTTAAATGGGTCTCTACTAACTCAAGTTCCTCCGCAAGTCTCACAAACATGCTCAATTAAGTCGGCGTTGATATAAGTAAAGTGCAAAATTCCAAACACCTGCAAATTCCAAATGAGATGATGTCAGATGTAGTTTTCTTTTCAAACAAATTAGCGATGCAAGTTAAGAATACTACCTTGGTTCTGTATCCCAACCTCCCCACTTGGCTAACAAAGGTAGCTTTTAAAGCATCCCTTGTTGAGCCCTCTGGAACTTCAGCTAGAATGGTGAAATCAAAAACACAAATAGTCCCTTTTGCCTTCAAGAAGGATACATTCTTGAGGATGTACATAACCACCCCTTCTTCATTGAACTCTTGAATAAGTTGAGTAACAGTTGGTTTTCTCTCAGTCACAAAAGACAACTGCAATCAAGTGAGTTTCTTACATCAAATTTTAACACAATAAAACTTTAATATACTAATGGAAAAATATTGTGAACTTGTAAACTCAACTTACTGCAGCTCTATCGTCACGAGGACCATCAGCAACAATAATTTGATCTCCCATCCCATCATCGCTTGCAACTTTAATTATGACAATGTCAATTGTTCCCATAACGTTTGCAACCGTGTATTTGTGGAAATTTATCATTTCTACAACCCATGGCACATAAGTGCACAAGGAATGATCTGGTAGCAATCGAAGGTTGCCTTCAAAAGGCTCTCCTTTAATAATGCATGTAGTAGCATCTAGGAGTAAAGAGAACTTTCAAGTTCCTCCTTCAGTATTGCCTTTGGCCACAACACTTGCCCCTTCGATCCTATAGAATTCCCCAACTTGAAGAAAATTGGCGAATTGGTTAATGGAAGCAGTTGGGATGAGCAATGTCATAGTGTGACTGCAAAACTTATCGGTAAAGTCCCCTTTTAGAAAAGTGGGATACTTGGGGTTCAATACTTTGTAAGTGCCATATTTACAAAGAAGCTTACCCTCAAATACAAACCTATGAGGTGCACAATTAGATATTTGTGTGATGCTTAAAGAACTCAATGCATTCCCACCCCCCCCCAAAATTCTCTAGGGATGGAATGATTGCATTACCAAAGGATGGATTATGTGGTGTGGGCACAAATTTTTTGGCATCTCTACAAGCATTGTAAATTCACTTCTCCATTGTCTTCCTTGCACATGAGTTGTTTGCTAGCTGCCAATAAAAATATGAGATAAAATAAGTTTTTTAATTTGGAGAGTCCAATTGTTTATGGTAATGCAATTGCTTTATCAGCATCAGCTTTTGATAAAAAGATAAAGCATATGAAATAAAATTTAAGCACTTTATGTTTGACATGAAATTCCAAATATTCCACAATAAAAGTCACTTCATTTATGATAAGTTAATCCCCTTATCCCAAAATAAAAATATTCCATAGGCAATATTGCTAGAATAAACTTATGTTCAAAGAAATAACAAACATAATTGAAAGCAAATTTCCCATCAATCTGATTCAATGTTTATAACTTCTTCAATGGGAACTTTAGGACTAGAGTATCTCCTGCGATCTCGTCTCATGTTTGACTTTTCTGGTCTTTCGACGCACATGAGACGTGATTGTAGACCTAAAGCTAACATACTCCAGATGCTTGCGAGCTAGTTTCTTCACTGTTAAGAAAGAAAAAACACAAGTACATTAAAAGTAATACAAACCAAATGAACTTAAGGCAAAATACAAAGATCATCACATACCTTGAGCGTAGGCCTACCTCTTGGGCTACCTCCTGAAACGAATGCTTCAACGATCGGCGCGGGCTCTTTTTGATTGCTGAATTTTTAAGCAAGTTCTCTTTCGAGGGCTTGCTCGAAGAAGCCAAAACAGAAGGCATAGACTTTGGAGTGGGTGGGGATGCACTCTTTCTCATGTAAGAGCAAGCTGAAATAGCTGGGCCAGCTAGAATTTTTTTTTTTCAAAAATATTATAATTGAAAAACATTCTCTACTATCTGAATGTTGCACAAAGTATCTCTTTGTAAGCTGCCTCAAAAGATGAATGTAGAAATTAACACTAAATTCTAAAAAACGATTACTAGAAGACTAATTAGTAGATGCATGTCTAGAGGACACCCACAAAAAAACAAAGGGACAATATGGACTCCACAGCTGTGATGCCAAAAATTGATATTTTTTATTTGGCATTGGTATTGTTTTTCTCTATGTTTGATAAGAGTTTGAGTATCAAGTGATAGCTTGATATCCCAGCGGCTCTCACTTATTTCTATTTTCTAAGCTATTGTATGGGATTGAGAGGATGAGTGGAATGGATCATTGTAAATACCATGTGTATGAATGATAAATACTTTGGTATGGGGTGAGAGTTATTTGTGTATGGGATATTATGGGGTTTTAGAAAATAAGAAGAGTGAGTCATATAAAAAGGTGGGAGCCTCATGTCCATGTGTTCCAATAATATAAGAGAGATCACATGCCAAGCGTGTGGAAGGCATGTACAGGAATGTGGAGTCAAAAGGAATCCTTCTAGAATTCCTATGTGGAATAAGAAGGATGTGGACATATGGAAAAGAGAGGGTCCCCATGGGCTCCATGTGGGGAGACTCTTGATTTTCTCAATATTTTAAGAGTCTTGAGCATCTTTTGATGGGACACATGGCAAGAGTAGCCAAAAAGGACATGGATGGTGACATACAGGCTTATGTGATTGATGGGGAAAAGAATCTACAGGTAGCAAGTGTAAATGGGTGAAGGAGGGTGACAAAGTCTCTATAAAAGGAGCCCTCCTCTCTTTGTTGTAGCCCTAGTCTCCTCAAGCCTCTTCCATGAGCCGTCTCTCCCTCTTGTAGATATTCTCTTATGTAGACTCTTGAGTCCATCTCTCTCTAGTTCATTCTCTCTCTATGAGTAGTCTTGGAGCTTTTGCTCCCTCTTGTACATATGAAACCTCTTCTTCTCCCTTGTGTTTGTCTGCCCCCTATTGTATGTATGAAACCTCTTCTTCTCCCTTGTGTTTTAGAGTTGCATTAGAGTGGAGTCTCACTCTATTGGTAATGAAGGTCACTTCAGGTTCTCTCTCTTGAGTGTCTCTTCCCTTTTTCCATTGCTTTCTCTTCCAAAGTGCTCAGAAGTGTTGTTTATTCGGCTACTCATTGCGCATACATGGTTTATCTATTTCCCAAGCCACAAAGGAGGCTCTTCCATCCCTCCTAGGCAACCTCTATGGGACTTGGATCGTTGATGAAGTCTAAGCATGGAGGTAGTATTCTCCCAAGTCGGCACCAGTAGGAGTAGGTGCTTTTCATGACAGTTTGACCCCCTGTCAGTATTTTGCTCATAACTTTTTGCTCAATGGTCCGATTTGGACGAAACTTATATCAGCGCAAAGCTCTTCAAGGAGCATCATCTTATGTCTTCAATTATTGTATTGTATGTCAAACCAAAAATCTATGACTCTCTGTGTGTGACTATTTCTTTTTCAGATAGTTTTTACCCCCATCCAGTAAACTGTCCATATCTTTCTGACAGTTTCTCTATTTTTTACGAAAATTATATTAGAGCGAAGCCCATTTTAAGACAAATCTCAATATGGGTTTGAATATTTGATATCATGTCTCTGCTGCAAGTTATGGGTCTTTGTGTTTTATGATATTTTGGAGAGTGTTTTGAGGTAATTGTTAAGGTATCTATGAAGGAGGTGCAATGTTTCCCCGGAACCTACCCATCTGACCCAATCATCCCCTTCAAACTCCTAGATATATATCAGTTCATGTCATGTTGAGCCGCAAGATCTTCTTTCAACAATGTATCGTTCTTCGCTTTGGTGCAGACCGACTTGCTGAGATTATGGCCTCTGCTGATCCTTTCCTTCTCCCTATGCTTGAGTACAACATCACGTGGGATGTTACCATCTTCATTCTCATGTAAGGGAGGATAGTATGGTGTAGTCTCTTGGTATAAAAGCTTCTTTTTAACGTCCCTTTCCCGGTGATGAATATCTCTATCACTCAGTTCGAAAGCAGTAGAAAGTGAAGAGGTGCATGAAGTTTATTACCCCCAACTTCATGTCACAACAGCCAAACGTTAAGTTACCAGAATTCATATTAGACCAGTCGATAATGCATGAATTTCAAACGGCAAAAGTTAAAGAAGTAACAAACTATTAAAAATGCAAATGAAAGAAGTAACAAATAGTAACAAATATGCAGTACGAAACGAGTGAAAGAAAGGAATCGGAAACCTCACTGAAATTATGGAATTTTAGATTTCACCTGCGCAACTAGAAAATTGAATACAGGGACCCAAAGAAAAAAACAGCTCTAAGGGGGAAGGAACACTAAATCTGCCTAATGCGGCATGCTTTCGTCTAATGGAGATGGCCAGCAGGGGCGGTTGGTTAAAGGGGAGGTAGAGTGGCGGTGAGATAGAAGAACAAATCAACTCAAAAAGACATGATTTGCACAATTAGGGGCTGCGAGACCATTCAAACAGGGGTAGACATAAAAAGGTGCGATATAAAGAAAGAAAGAGTATGGCCGATTTCACAAATGTCTACTGGCATTATAGCAGAAGAGATTTGATCACAGCTATGGCGATTCGATCAACCCATCTGGCTGTGTGTCCACGGGCTATCACAGACGTGGACCTCAACAAATGCGAGCCTGGGAGTTGCTGAGTATGTGCAGTGGATGGAGACTAGTCTTTAATCTCTGAATCATATAGAATGTTTTCAATTAATGATGTAGAATGAGCGCTCTCTTGTGCTAGGCAGATTAGTTGTGTTAGGATCAGGTTGATAGCTGCAATAACACCGTATTAAAAAATTTGGGAATTCTGAGATACTTTGGGAATCCCCAAATGAGAAAAATCCCATTAAATTTGGGAATTTCGTTAATATGGAACTGGCCATGAGATAATATGTTTCTATAGTTGCATGGAACTTGCCATAAGATAGTATGGAACTTGCATGGTGTGTTTGTAGTTTTTATAGCACTACCAATATGCATCCACTTGGTATAGGATTGAAAATACTCACATTGGTGGTGTTTATAAAACACTATTTCTAAATACTCAATATGATGATGTTTATAAAACACCATTTACAAGGCTTGCATATGCTTGTTACATCACAACAATACATCTCCAGAGGATAACCGTAGATTTTCTTGGGCCTTTGCCACATGTTTTGATGGGATTTTTAATTTCTTTGGGAGTTTAGCACTCGTATGCATCCATGCAAATACAACACTATCTATACTCTCCCATCGCTGAGGATCCTTTGTGTTGCACATCCAAAATTTATCCCAACACCCTGAATACACTTCTTCATCTGTAGTGTTTCATCGAAGACAAATAGGTGCCCAATATTGTACAAGTATCTTCTTGTAATTCTCTGATGTCCTATTCACATCTATATCACTTTGTGCAACTCCAAGCCATGTTGGGTAGATTGAGTTTGGTGGTTGAATAAGCATAAAATCACCATTCTTGACATCCATCATTGGCTTAAATGCATCTTTGGGTCTTTTTCATGAAGGCCCACAATAGTGGTCATCCGTTCTTCCAACTCTTCAAAGTCATCCTTGTCATCCATTGCAACAGATGTTCCTTCACCATGTGTCCTTGGCCAAAAACCTTTGAACACTTCCTCTTCCTGCATATTTGGAGTTTGTAGAGAATCCACCATATTTTTCCAATACTCAATCACAGGTGCTATGTATTGTGTGAACTCAACATCTGGACCTTGTGATGTTGACCATTTTTCCCAGTACCTCAGGTAACACTTGATGCCTCCTACCACCTCTTGGTGATACTTTATGTATTCAAACATGGATACTAGCATTGGGGACCTTGTTGGAAGCATGGGCTCCCCATAATTGTCCCTCTTCCACAATTCAATGCCATCTTCTCTCGGTAGCCACTCAATCGACTTTGGATGCATCTTGTATTGCATGTTTGGCATGTTTCCTTTCATATTAGACCTAAATTGGAGTGGGTTTGAATGTCCCACCAATGAATCCTGCCCATCACACAAGAAGCCATCGATGTAACTCTTGAAGTCAGGGACATGGGTTATGAGAAATCGTGTGGGCCTTGAAGATTGACACATTTGAAAATGATGCATTAGGTGTGGGAAAGTGAAAGTCATGCTTGTCAGAGAGTTTGCTAAACATGGCATCAATGTCCTCATGTGTATGACCCACCATAAGAAATCCCAGCTGTATCATCTTGAAGGGCCCTCGTGCCACCAAGAGTGATAAAAATGCAAACAAGTAGCGATTTTTATTCTTAGATCCACAATTGTCAAGCTATAGTTGCATGTTTTCAGGCAATCGTTTAAACTCCATTTGATCATCCGATGCCACCATCTTATCCACACACGTGCTGTTCTACCTAAGTCCATGTTGGCACAGAGACAACAAAGGCCTTCTCCCTTCCACTTTGAAACAAATCAGTGAAGTCTTGGTGATGATCTCTTGCCTTTCGTGAATTTAGTGCCTACAGAATTGCATTGCTTGATCTCAGCATAGCATCCTCTGCCAGATCACCCTTCTCATGTCTCTCCAACCTCTCTAAGTTTTGTAAACACATGGAAAATGATCCAATAGTGAAGTTTGGATCATGAGGCCATAATCTTAAAGCAAAGTGACCATAATGCCCTTCCCCATGTCCATGCGTAATAACTCCTATTAGTGAAAATGACAATTGAGGGCATTTGTCTGTCTCTTTCGATCGCACCCTCAATCTTGGTATTGCTATCTTTTGTTGATCCATCTTGTCATGTATGATGCACAAGTTTTTGTGTGGATTCAATTGCGATGCCAAGCGCCATGCATAGTAGAGGTTTCTACAACTTTGTTGTTGTAGCATGTGACATCGACGTCGCCTCAAGAGTTTATCACGTTCTTGTATACATTTTGTTGCCCCCAGCTATTCTTTGATCTTGGAACAAGTACTACACTTGGAGAACTCACTAGTCTTTGCAAGACTTACATGCTTGAATTCTGTAGTCCATATTCAATTGAATGTGGACGTAGACATTTGCTTATATCCTAGTTGTCCCAAGGTTGTATTAACTTTGTTGAAGATGTCTACTTGCTTGTACATGTCTAAAATTACTAATTGTGTGTTTCTTGACCCATCTTCTCTTGTTCGGATTTTGTGTGGTATTCGCCTAGCATTATTCTCCACAAAGTCTCTCATAATTGCTCTTCCAGTTTGAGTGTGGGGTCCCAAGCTTTCCTTAAGAGCCCTTTGTTTCCATGGATGCCTCTATGCACACCCTGCTCGTACTGCCCTCTGTACCTATAAAATGAGGTCTTTGGGATGCCATATATCTTATACCATGCCATTGAACACACATCCTTCCCATCAACCACAAAATTATATCTTCGTGTACCCACATTATCAACATGATTCGATAAGTAAAAAATATCATACACATAGTTAGTACGTGCTTCCAAGTCCAAGCTCCAAAAGTAGTTGTGAATCTCTTTTATTGCTTCCCGGCTAGTGAGTTGGCAACATTTTTAGCACAGCAATCAGTTTTAGCCACTTGTAAAATATCATCCATACATACCTCAATGTAGAAGCCTTTTGAGCGACAACCCTGGCCTTTTGATTCACCATATAATATGATCTCTTTTTAGCATAGATTGAATTCTTACTTGGGATGAAATCCTCACTAAAACCCTCTATTTCATCAACTTTGTCTACTTCACACATGTTAGCACCCATGTATTCGTCCTCTAGCAATGGTCTTCCATCCTCAAATGTGAGTCTCTTGATTGGCCACCTCACCAAATTGACACAATTTAGATCATCACTCACAGTTGACGATGCATTAGCATTGTATGTCCTATCCACCACTACACCTACATTAAGGTCTCCTAGGAGTTCAAAATCAATAGCCTCATATGGGAATGCTAGAAGGGTGATCCCTGTGCCAAGGTTCTGTGTTTTTTCCTCTGACCATAGGACCACTCTCCTTTCTCTCCAACTATCACGTGCACTAATGCAATCATAATCTTCAAACATCTCATCACATTGCATTATTGCCCCTTCACCATTGTCTAGGTTAATCCTTCCATTTTCATGTTCAAAAGCATTGTGTTGTGTACCATTCTGGCTTTGTAGTACCTTAATTACATTTTTACTAGTCCACTTGACAAAACTACCAACAACATCAAAAAGTGTGCATGCATCATCAGTTTGAAATGGCAAAAGTGCATTACTATTGAGACATTTCTGCACTGACACCGATAGGCATCCAGCACCAAGAAGTTTCCCATGGCAAGTGTCAGATGGATGTATTGAATGTACCCTCCCCACAGCCACAACTTTACGGTGAATAATCAAGTTAACCATATCTTCACATTGTATTTCTTCACCCATGACGCCTATAAAGTAAAATGAGAGCTCTAAGTTAGAAAAATATTTTTGGAATAACTAATTCTACCACATGTGGTATCTCTCCCACTCTCCCCCCCCCAATATCATAATCTCTCTCTCTCTCTCTCTCTCTCTCCCTCAAGATGGTATATACACACTTATAATGCTTTGTAAAAGTTTTGACCATATGGCCAAACCTTTATGATGACTAGAAGGTGCCAACATAATCATAAATCATAAGAGAAGTTTTGACTCTGAGGCCAAAACTTTATGAAAGCAAGGTGGTGTACAAGATTAATTGTGATGTAGCAAAGGGAAGTTTTGACCTTGTGGCCAAATCTATACGAGGGAACAATGGTTTCGAAACAAATCCTCGTGAGTCAAGAGTTTTTCTTATGAGATAATCTTTGTGAGTTTGTTTAACTTGAAAGTTTTGGCCATGAGGTCTAAAATTTTACACATCTTGTTCTTAAGGTCATCCCCCAAGGACAGTTTGGAAACCCTCACAAAGTTTTGACCTTGTGGCCAAATCTTTGTGAGTTGTCCTAACATGTTCTTGAGTGCTAGCAGTTTTCAACAAGAATTGGAAACATTGAGGAGAATACAGGCACCCGTAGGTAGACTAGGGAAGTTTTCATTTGTAGATTAATCATTTGTTGAGGAAGGATTTGACCATGAGGCCAAATCTCTGTGCCGTGTCCACACATTCACAAAGCCTCAATACGTTTTGACCTTCATGAGGAGAAGAGCCTATCTACACAATCAAAAAACATTTGAAAGTTTCCAAGTGTCTTCATGTGTGTGTGTGTGTGTGTGTGAGAGAGAGAGAGAGAGAGAGAGAGAGAGAGAGAGAGATTGTGGAAAAGTTTTGATCTTACGGCTAAATCTTTAGAACAAGATGATGAAGAGCTTTGACCTTGTGGCAAAATTTGCATGAGTCAAAAGTTTTTCTTCTGAGATACTATTAGTGAGTTTGATTCCTTGAAAGTTTTGGCCACAAGGCCTAAAGTTTCACACATCTAGTTCTTGAGGTCATCCCCCAAGGACAGTTTGGAAACCCTCTAAAAGTTTTGACCTTGTAGCCAAATCTTTCTGAGTTGTCCAAACTTGTTCTTGAGTGGTGTTCCCAACAAGAATTGGAAACTTTTTCACCTTGTGGCCAAATCTTATGAGCCAAAACCCTATTTGATTATACATTTTATATAAATAAATAAATATAAGCAAATAAATATTTAAATTGAAATAATCTATATATATTGGTGTGAATATATATTTTAAATAAATATCGAATATGTATATGCAGTTATATGTATTTACAATTTATTCACTCTCTCTCTCTCTCTCTCTCTATAATATACTAAAGATATATATATTTGATATCCAGCTAGTCTCTGAACTTAATCTTTGGTAGAATTGGGGAATTTATGATGTGTTGCAACATTAGTGTCTATTGAAGTTTTGAATTTATTAAATATTGTCAAAGTATTGAATTTGTTAGGTAAGAGAAGGATTGGAGAGGGGATGAAAATGAAAGGAAGATGTCTCTCTCTCTCTCTCTCTCTCTCTCTCTCTCATGTGAGGCCTTTACATTCTACCACAAAAACAAAGTGTTTATATTTATATATTCTATTTCATTATATATTTTAACATGTATATGTATATGCACTTGGATGAGTTTGTTATTGATCCATTTATGTATACCTAAAGGTACATAAATATTATGCTTCTCTCTCTCTCTCTCTCTCTCTCTCTCTCTCATGTGAGGCCTTTACATTCTACCACAAAAACAAAGCGTTTATACTTATATATTCTATTTCATTATATATTTTAAAATGTATATGTATATGCACTTGGATGAGTTCGTTATTCATCCATTTATGTATACCTAAAGGTACATATTGAATATATAAAAACTAATATATTATTTACGGAGAACATACAAAGAAATAATTAAGACATATTAAGAACATATATATGTGTATATTCTAACTATGTATGTTGATTTTTTATCAAAATAGCATAATAAATAAAGAAAAGAATATACATATTAAGAATACTATATACATTTTTATAGCAAAGAATTATTTATATATATTCTAACTATTTATTTGGATTTAAATAAAAACAACACAATTCATAAAAAAAGAATATATAAGAATTCTAACATAGATAAAGACCGTATATGTAAGAATGATTTTTTTTGGAGTGCAAAAAAGAAAGTTTTTATTAATATTAAAAAGAGATTACCGAAAAAGCAAGAGCTGAAAAGGACTATCCATACTACATAGTCCAGCTTTAAGAAAGAAAGTAATCAAGGCGAGCAACTCCAAGTCACACACTTGACCCTCACTGACAACCCCCCCCCAAGAAAAACAAACAAACAAATATTTTGAAAGGGTCTTTTAGGATTGACCCCATTTTTATATTTAAACAAAAGTATTGATATTTTAAAAAGAAAATAATAGACTAAACCCTAAAAGAAAGCCTACCTGTAGACCTTTGATCCCTCGACTCCCTGCATGAGGCGCTCTAGCTCGTCATCATCCCTCTCGATCTGCATGGTGCTCCCTCGAATCTAGCTCGCATCAAATCTACTGCGTGGGCATGGGCTGCTGCATAAACGGGAGGAGATAGGTGGTGTATATGCCTTATGCCAAGCAATCGAAGGCAACTTCTGCTACTTCTTCAAGAAGCACTTGAGCTCTTGGGAGTCTCCCTCAACTTGCACGGCAATCTCCCTCAACTTTCAAGAAGGCATCGTTGGGCATGGCGCTCCATCGAATCTACTACTCCCTCGATCTACTCCATCGAATCTGCTGCACGGTGCTCCCTCTATCTATGCGACAATCTCAGGCAGCCAGCAGGCCATAGCCTCCCTCGATGGCGCTCCTTCAATTCTGTTGCGTGTGAGCATCCGAGCCGCATTTGAGCATCTGGCCCTGGGCGTTTGAGTCACGTCTCCATTCTTGAAGGCCTTGGGTGAAGAGGTCTTGGGACTCGGGATGACTCGTGGGCATCGAGGAGCTTCACGTTGAGCTTGGAGGTACCACAGTCAACACGACCTCATGTACCACAAGAAATCATCTTCCTTCTTAGGGTCCAGCGTGTCGCCTCCGAGTCTGCGACTCCCCTCTCTACAACGCCTCTCGTTATTTGTATGCCTATCGATTTGTTGCAGCTTGTCGAAGTCTGGAGCCTCTATAGGCCTCCCTATAGTCTATTGCCTCTACGGCCTCCCTCTAGTCTATTCCCTCTACAACGCCTTTCCTACGCCTAAGGCCGTGGAACAGAGATCTGAATCAACTAATACCTGAGGCAGCGTCACTTCAAAGAGCCCATGGAAAAGAGATTGAGGCCATTGAAAGTTCCCTATTCTGTGCTCATCCTCTCAGCCTTGAAGAAGAAACTCCAAGACCCTCCAGGTATGCTGATTCTTGGTTTCAGTTGGCTTCTCTAAAGTTCTTGTTGAAGGTCTCTCTCTCTCCCTCTCTCCTTCTCTCCCTCTTTCCCTCCTTCCATCCCTCTCCGACCAGAGTGCAAAATTCTAAATGAAATTCAAATTCACATTCCAAACTGAAATGAAACACTTTTGAAACTTAAATCTCTAAAAATTCCCGCCTAAATGAAAATTTAAAATTTAAAATTTCTACCTAGATTTAATTTCCTGCCCAAATTTCTTTAGGGCTTTTCTTCCCTTTAAACTTTTGGCCACAAGGTCAAACTTTTTGTCCATATGCTCATGAGGAAATTCCTCGAGGAAACCCTCACAAAGATTTGACCTTGTGGCCAAATTTTTGTGAGTTGTGTGTCCAAAGAAGCAAGATGTCCAAATTTTTCTTCATGGTGACCATCTGGTCACATGGACAAAGATTTAACCATATAGCTACCAAGATGAAGATTACACATCTTAAAACTTTTGGCCATCAGGCATGATCTTTTGAGCATATGGCTCAAAAGTTTGGCCATATGGTATAAGAATTTGACCATATTCAAAAATATTTTGCCACAAGGCACATTGAAGTAGCCATATTTCGAATTTTTGTAACCATATAGCATACTCTTCAAAATGAGTGGTGCCCAACTTTATAACTTTATTAGATGGAGAAGATTTGACCATATGACAAAATCTTTATGATGGCCAAAGATTTATACAAGGTCCAAATGTTCACAATGGCCTAACAAGAGAGCAACTTGAAAGAAGGTCTCTTCAGATGTCTGTTTCACTCAAAAGTTTATGCCATAAGGTCAAAACTTTGTCACATCTTGTTCCTAAAGGATTGCAGATAACAAGTCTCCACCTTGTGGCAAAACTTTTGTTCCTAAAGGATTGCAGATGTTGAGTCTCCCCTTGCTCGTTGAAGCGCTCTCTCTCTCTCTCTCTCTCTCTCTCTCTCACCCTCAAACTTTTGCCCACAAGGTCAAATTTTTTGACTAGATGCACATAAGGTATCTCTTCAAGGACAACCCCACAAAGATTTGTCCTTATGGCCAATTGTTTTGAGTTCTATGTCCGAGGGAGCAAGAGCAATCAAAAAATTTGACCATATGGCCAATGATTGAATAATGTAGCCAAAGTTTTCTCCATCTAGCTTTGATAGGACCAAAATCAAGATGAGTGTAATATTGTCAAAAGTTTATGCCACAAGGCCAAAACATTATCACATCTTGTTTTCAAGGGCAAAAACCTTGGTAGATGTGTAACCACCTAAAGCAGAATCCTGAAGAAGATTTGACCCTGTGGCTAAATCTTAATGATGGCCAAAACTTTGTCACATTCTATTTTCAATGTTTTTTCCTTCTTGGTAGATGTGCAATCACCTAAATCAGAATCCTAAAGAAGATTTGACCCTGTGGCAAAATCACCTAAAGCAGAACTTTTCTTGGTAGATGTGCAACCACCTAAAGCAGAATCCTAAAGAAGATTTGACACTGAGGAAAAATCCTTATGATGGCCAAAACTTCTTAAGATGTTAAGATTTTAACAAGTCTAAATGTCCACAATATTGATTATGGAGCATTCGGACAGGAACAATTCCTGATGAGTGTACTTTTCTCAAAAGTGTACCTTGTCACATCTTGTTTCCAAAGTATGGGGATGCAAAGTTTCTGCCTTGTGGCAAAAACTTTGGTAGATGTGCACCCTCATAAAATGAAAGAGGTTTGACCTTGTGGCCAAATCTGCATGATTCCCAAAGCCACAAAATCCTAATGTCAAATGTACTTCCCTTTGTCACAATGCCAAAAATTTGTCACATCCTTTCCAAGGGATCAGAATGCAAAGTTGGTGGATGTGCATCCAAATTAGACAAGAACCTGGAAAAGGTTTGACCATATAGTCAAATCATGATGATGACCAAAGCTTCTTTAACTGTCAGGATTTTGACAAGGTATAACTGTCCATAATGGCTAGACAACACGAGGTGGCAAAAACCTGATCACTGAGTAAAATCCTAATGAGTGTACTTCCATCTGAAGTTTATGCCACAAGGTTAAAACTTTGTCAAATCTTGTTTCCAAAGGATAGGTGGATGTGCACACACATACAACAAGAACCTGATGGAGGTTTTGACCGTGTGGCCTAATCTTCATGATCGCCAAAGCTTCTTGAAGTGTGTGGATTTTGACAAGGTTTGAATGTCCACAATGGCCTTACGAGAGAGCAACCTTTCTTTAATAGGAAGAAAATCCTAATGAGTGTACTTCCTTAAAAGTTTATGCCATAAGGAATGAGTGTACTTCCTTAAGATTTTATGTCACATCCCATTTCCAAAGAATGAGGATACAAAGATTCCACCTTGTGGCAAAAACTAAGAAAGAATTTTTGGACATTAAGTCAAACCTTGTTGAGAATGTGTGTGTGTGTGTGTGTGAGAGAGAGAGAGAGAGAGAGAGAGAGAGAGAGAGAGAGAGAGAGAGAGAGAGAGAGAGAGAGAGAGAAGAGAGAGAGAGAGAAAATCTTTTATTTCTAGTATCACTGCTAAAAGAAAGTATGCATGTATCTCTCAGGTTTGTATCCATGGCACCCAGAATTTCATCAAAGAAGGACATTCAAGTCATTGATGGTGTCAGTGGTGATAGTGTTTATGACTGGTATTCGGATGTCTATGATAATCGTGGGAATATGACACCAAATATTAACTTATTTGTACTCAAGGATCCTAGAATGACCTTTGAGCAAGTTGGCAGTGTGGATGATGTGTCTGATGGAATTGCAGGATGGAATTGCAGGGAAAGAAGGAGTGGCTTGCAATGTGGTGAAGATGAAAGGGAAGAGTATAATATATAAACTTGATCCATCAGCCTTTTATTTCACACGTATTACTGATAAGGATGAGTACTCTTTGAAGAAGATGGGGTGGGAATGTGGTAGAGGAACTTGTGTGCCCCAAAACAATTTCCTTGGCATTTCAAGCTATAAAAAACAGTGAGCTACTTGTTTCTCGTCGATCTGACCTTGCCAATGCATTGATTCAAAGTGCAAAGCAATATGCTTATGAAAGGGGAAACTACATAGGTCAAGGGCCAAGCTTGTCCATATTTGCAAATAGGGCCAGTGAAGCAAGAGCATATATACCATCTAAAGTGGTACAGATTGTGAAGGAGACTATTGTAGTAATGTCCATGCACCACAAAGGACACACTTGGAGGGTGATAGGGAGACAGTTTGTAAAGGGAGAAAGCCAAAAATAGTGATAGATGTTGAAGAGGGGAGTAGCCATTGGCCTGAATTTGACCATGTAACTCAAGATTGTCAACCTAGAGGTCGGCCGAAGAAAAAACTTTCTGATCTCATGATGATGCAAAAACAGTTGAAAGAGATATCCTTCAAGATGGAGAGATTGTGGTGGAGAGGGAATTGAACCAGGAATTTTGGGCATTTAGGAGAACAAGAGCTTGAAGTCGTGTCAAGCTCGTAGGATGGGCACCGGAGAGGAAAAATTCAATGCACCCAGCTTCTTTTCAATGAGGAAGTACCCAAATTGTGCAAATGATATGGTTTTACAATACCTCGTATACACATACTGGAGTGTGGGAAACAACATTGCCCCTGTGCCTAAAAGAATTCGTAGTATACGGCCCATGAATAAAGGGCACAAAACTTACCCAAGAGAAGATAAATATGTTGACTCGTGGTGCTTGTTGAAGAGGAGTGAGGGGTAAAAGAGATGCATCATGGCACAAAGAGTGAGAACATAAGTGAGGTAAAATCCATTGTATTAGAATGAAGGAATGACCTCAATTTTATAGAAAGAGAGGATGGTGTAGGCACCTCCCCTATATCAGTGGGGGCAATCAGCCCCTACATCATTGGGACTGGCCTAAATCAAAGGAACCTCCCATGTGGGGGCCTTTAGCTTACATCATCACTTAGGTCACACACACTAGACACATCATAGCACTTGATGTGCCTCTACACACACACACACACACACACACATGTGACTCCCCTAGATGCACACATGCACCATAGAGCAAGCCCTTGATCACACTTATCCCAACATACCCCCCCTCAAGGGTTTGCCTCTTGCAATGTCAAGGATACATCTAGTCTCATAGTTTCTCATGCCATCTCATGGTGGTCACACATGGCCATCTCACGGTGGTCAAGGATATATCTATGTCTAGGATGTCATGCTAGCAAAGGTGCCCAAGGGTCAAGGTTTACAAAACTGGGATAGACCAAACACGTATCACATGGTCTACATCATATGGTGACGAGAGGTGATTTACAAAAGACAAAACATATGACATTCTTTTTGGAGTACTTCTCCAGGTAGAGAACCTCAAAATTTGACTAAGTGATGATAAACAAAAATTCAAAGACAAGTTGCTCAAAAGGAAAAGTCCTTGTCTTTTACCACAAAGTTGGATGCTTCTTTTGTTGATGGAGTTCTCTCTTCAACCATATTTGACATAGTCCTCTTTTTCTCATTGTAAAACTTTTCAGAGTGATTATTCTTTCCACAATATGAGCAAGGGTTGATTCTATAACAATCCTTCTCAAGGTGATTATTTTTCCCACAGTGTTTACAAGCCTTGTACTTGCTCTTTGAAAACCTCATTGCAAGTGCCTCTATATGCATTTTGCCCACTCTTGAATTGTTCTTCCTTTCCTCTTCTTGTAAGGCACTAATGATGCCTTCTAATGAGGGTTGAGGTAGATTCTTCAAAGTAGTAACCACATAGTCAAAATTAAAAGATAAGAAATAGTAGCAAATAAAACAAAAAATATGAAAATTAACGTAACTTCTTACATAGACTGGTGCACGGTCCCGATTCATTTTTGTACTTAAATTTCTATTGAAAAAATATACTTTATGAAAATATCATTCCAAAACCAAAAGATGACACTAGCCTTTTAAAATAAAGAATTTATTTACTTACACTATCATTTTGTACTAATAATGCAAAAACTAAGAAATGTAATTCTTACATTACTCTATATTGCAAAAATCCTAGTATACATTTTTATTTTTTAGAATTCTCAATTTAAAGTTTAACTTTTCCTTAACTTATTAATAACTTCAATAAATAAGAATCATTTAAATCCATGGATAAACTATGTGTGTGTGTGTGTGTGTGTACGTACATACATACATACATACATGCATACATACATACATACATACATACATACATACATACATACATACATACATACATACATACATACATACATACATACATATATATATATATATATATATATATATATAAGGTCCATGCATGAGATTGAGTCTACCATGAGAGTCCTCTAAAATCTCCAAGACTTAATAATGGTGTTAATAAACACCTTTCAGAGTTTCAGAACTCTAAAATCTCCAAGAGTTAATAATGGTGCCAATAAACACCTTTCAAAGTTTCAAAAAGCAAATATGGTATAATCTCAAAGAACTTTATAATGGTGCCAATAAACACCTTGCAATAGTTAGAAAGGTTTTTTTA